>NC_056720.1:12491539-12802789 GCF_018831695.1 Puntigrus tetrazona
TGTTCACCAGTGTATCCTCTGCAGTGAATGGGTGCCGTCGGAATCCAAACTGCTGATAAAAACTAAGGAATTCTGTTACCTTATGCAATGGATTGTAACTTAAAAGTGTCTTTTGAATGGGAAGGAGAAGTTAAATTAAATTAATTTATTATTGATTTATAGGTTTGTTTATTATGTGCATACTTGTGAATATAATAAAGTTATATAAAGTTATTTTTATTTGATGTAAATGTAACATTGTTATTCGATGACTAAATAAATATATAACAAACAGCTGATAACAATAAGGGAAGCTGTGTTTTTTAAAGAAACAAATCCATCAAGATGATTTTAACTGTCTCTACCGGTTAAAAGTCTGTGATTCATAAACCCCCGTTGCCCTCTCATGAAAATGCAGTTTTCTGTGTAAACTGTGCTTGATCTGTGCATATTTCTCTCCTGAGTCAGACAGACTGATGTTTTCACTGGATATGGAAATATGGATAAAGCACTGTCTATTTTTGCTGGAAGCAACAGTTGAAGTTAAAAAAACTAATTTGTTTTTTACAAACATGCAACTTTACATAAAACATAAAACATAAAACAAAAAGACATGAATTGATTATCGTGATGGACTTTCATTCTGACGGCACCCATTCGCTGCAGAGCATCCGCTAAATTCACTTCTCGTTCGCATCCATCAGCTTCATATTCAGATTCAAATGAATGTTTTCCCTGCAGTCATTTTTATGTTTAGCTCTGATTTTATTGTTTATTTAACTTCATGTTCAACTTTAGGTTCGATTCACATTCAGATCAAAACGAATGTGATGTAAAACTGCTCTTTTCCAGGAAATAGTTGGTTTTGGTTTACTTAAATTTCCCTCTCGCTCTCTTCCTCTCGCACTGATGTTTTTCGCACCTATGCAGTGTGCAGTAAACGTCTGCCTGACTCTTTGACTGCAGATCGATATTAAACAGATCATTTAACTGTCGAGTCTATGACTGGTGACTGACACCAGCGCCTGAAATCTGTGTACTTTTGTATGAGTCATGGCATTAAGGTCTATGGAGTCAGACCAGCAACGTTTCGACACCTATTATGTGTTATGTAGTACACCGAGTAACAAAAAAGAATTTGTTAACTTGCTTAACTTGCTGCTGAATGTGTTTAGCAGGTGTACAAGTGATGAGATAGCTTTGCTTGTATGGTGTGTGTGTGTGTGTGTGTGTGTGTGTTTGTTTTTCTTTGATAAATGTCAAGGTGAAAGCTGTTATGATTCACTCTATTACACACAGATTTAATCTGAAGGTAACCAGACAGCTTTAAAACTACAAGGAACCTGTCCTGAACCTAAATCTGCACAGAGAGAGAGAGAGAGAGAGAGAGAGAGAGAGAGAGAAAGAGAGAGGGAGAGAGAGAGAGAGAGAGAGAGAGAAAGAGAGAGAGAGAGAGAGAGACATGTATAGACAAGTGCAAAAAGTCCTCCCTCACTCTTCATTTGTCAAAACACAATTCAAAAGCAGTCTACCATTTGTAAACAGATCAATGATTGATTGCAAATTTTATTCTGATAAATGGAATTTTATATATATATATAATAGTTAATAATATATATAAAGAATTTTAATATGTATTTCAAGTAACCGATTAACTAATTACAGTAGATTTAGAGCATTTTATAACAATAACATTATAAAAATAACATGTGCTTTTGAAAAATACAACTTTATTCTTATAATAAAATAAAAAAGTAATTAACTAGCAAATGACCTCTTGGCTCAATGGATTACGAAACTAAAGTCTCACTGTCTATGGGTTTCTGAACAACATTCATCACGTTTTATGGAATCGTAAAAAAAACGAAAAAAAAACTTTTTGTATTGCACGCTCATAAAAAGAGAGACAGGGATCAAATATGAATCATTCACTCGCAACGCCGCGGCTTTAGATTATGCCACCTAACAGCATGCTAGTCATAGCAGCAACATATTAAAGTCGCGAACGCACTGACCTTTCAAATGCAGCCCTTCAGAAAGAAATGTGCAACACAAAGGGATGCTAAGAACAGCTCATGACTTCTTTCATAAACACACCCGTCTTAAAATGCTTTGCGTACTAGACATACTACAGTGTCCGGGCATAGTTTACTACGTGATAGATAGATAGATAGATAGATAGATAGATAGATAGATAGATAGATAGATAGATAGATAGATAGGAGCTTTTGTAACAGTATATGACAGGCTGGCGTGTGTCAGCGGCATGTGTAAGTTGGTCTACTTTGGTCTTTTGTCTTGTTAAGTTTCTCACGTTTCACACAGAAACGCAGTGTCTCCGTCGATGTGCATGGCTAGCAGGTGTGCACATGCACCCAGAGTAGATTGTAACATGAACCGCCTGAAGGCCCTGGGCGAAGTTGGGGGAGGACGGCCTACCTTGATTGCACTTAGTCTGGTTTAAGCCACTCTCCGCCTTTTTAATGTCTTTCGTGCGTATTTGAGAATGTGTTTGTCTGGAGGCCTGGAAGTATGTGTGAGTTTGTGTTATTGTTTTGGGGCGAAACTGCTTGTGAAGCCGAGCTAATTATGGGTATTTAATAATGGTCCAAAGAAATTTGAGTCCTTGACATTGTAACGTAATAAATTACATTAGCGTCTTTAAATTGATGCTGCAATAATATAGAGAAAACAGAGCGATGAAACGGTAATAAAAAGTAATCAGTCAATGATGCACTTTGTCTCTGGAGCCCTGGAGTTTGTCAAAAGTCCACTGCATGAAACATTTTAAAGACTCATACTTATTCTACTAGCATTATAACAAAAAATCTAGAGTCATTCTCTTTAACGCCACAAATATTTCCTAACCTACTTTACTTTAACATCCGTGGATTTTCTTGCTTCTCACGCTTGTCTCCTGAGGCAAAATCTCTAACACTCTCACAATGGTCTCCTTTAAAGTTTTGGAAGAAATCTCATCGTCATCATCTTACCCTGTGCTTAGATTTTCTCCTCCACTGGAGACTCTCACATTCATCTACTCCAAAGTTTAGAAGAGATCTCAATAACATCACACACTCATTTTTTCATATGATCATATTTTCCCCCTTAGCTAGATGCTCTGGATCTCTCACATTTGTATCGCATGGTTTTAGTAAGACATCTGAAGACAACGCTGATATCTAAATGAGACATTTAAGAGAAGCAGCCCTGAGTGTCCTGAGCGTAAAGTAAGCTTTGTAGTCAGCAGATCAAACGATGGCACAACTGTACATAAGTCCCAGCTAAAGGTACTTTCCTACCTCTGTTCTCTTCTCACCTCTCCTACTGTTTCCTGTCTCTCCTCTTGATGTTCTGCCTATTAAAATAAACCCAATGTACCAAAAAAAGCAAGATAATATAGACCATGTTATCCATAACAGACAATTCTTATTTTGGACTTCTAGTGTGTTAGTCATGCAACCTTTTTTCTTAAAAATTTCAGGAGAAACATCTGATACACCGTTGTTACTGAAATGAGCAATATTTTTTTCTGTTTCTGGGAATGCAAAGCTAGTTAAAATCAGTGAACCTACCCTTTAATAAGGAAAAAAAAAGAAAAATCCTGCACAACCTTGGGTTTTCTTAAATTAAGTTAATTAATCTTTTTTTTTTTAAAAAAAAAGAAACGTTTTAGCTCATTCTTGAGTTGGGCTTTTGAAGATAACATTTCGGCACATATGATTTTTATCTTTTTTAATAAAGCATAAGATTCACAAAATGCCATTATTGCTATATTTCATGAAAATTATTATTATTTAAAATATTTGTATATAATATTTTATTGTATGAATTCATTTAAACAATTATATATTTGTAATATAAAATTATCTATTACAACAATTATATTACTAGGACTTTGAATCTTATACTAAAGCTTTCTTAAATCCTAAAGGTTACTTTTCAATTCCCAGTGTTTAAAATCCTCCCAAAAAAGATGGGTTGCAAACTTTGACGTACAGTAAGCTAGCACAACAAATTTAATGTAGATAACAGAGCTCAGATCGTTTGGTTTCGGATTTGTAGTTTCTGTTTTCTTTGCGTTTAGTCTCACTGAAATCTAAGGGAGAAAGAGTTAAAATACTGAATAGATCTTATTTGTGATTTTAGTGCTAAGACTTGGCACTTGCTCTGCTTTAGAAGCTTCTGTTGTGGCTGAAGGGAAGCATAAGGAAAAATCACAGTTGCTCTGATGAATCTGTTTCGTATTTGAAATCAGCCACATGTTCACGAGCTCGATTCAAGCATGCGTAAACACAAACAGCTGCTTACAGGCATGTGCGCACTCGTACAGAATCCACATTTAACTGCACATGCCTGTTTCTCTTTTAGTTTCCCTCCCTGAAATCCTCCCCCTACCCTAATCGCAAAACAGTTACTTAATGGGAGTGCGCTGTCACCCGGAGAGAACGTTGCGATGCATTCTGGGTAACACAATCCAGCTGTGCTTAAGAGCTGCTGACGGAAATGTGTATTTATCTCTGTGTCAATATGTGTGTGCGTGTGGCTGAGTAATCTCAGGAAAGTAGCATTTACAAGTACGTTATTTAAAGAAACACAAATTCACACCTCTTTCCGTACTAGTAAATGTGAGAGCTTGAAAGTATGAGTGTTTGTGTGTGTGCCCCACATTTATACAACAGGTCAACTGCTGAGCTAAGAATAAGTTGTCGGTTAAATTATTAGCATTACACAGTTAGCTATACTACTACCAAAATATTTAGCTATACTACAAGCTACTAATAAATTTGTAGCTAAATATAGTTAACAACACAACTGCTAATTCGCAGTTAGCTTATACGACTAGCTATAGGCTATCAAAAGCTAACTTCAAACGCTGTAGCTAAATACTTAAATATTAGTTGGTTGTCATGAATGTATAGAAAACTTATCTACCACAATCTACCAACATTGAGTACTCAAGGGTATGTTTTATTTAGTATCTCTGAATTAAAATATCATGTATAGATATAGAGTATGAAACTGTAACTGAACTAGGCTAACAGCTAACTACCAATTATTTTGTTTACAAATGTTCATTAACAGCAGCACCATAACACTTTAATTCCCCAAAAAGGCTGTCTCTGGACTCATTAGCTTTCGGTTTCTGTTATTTATTTAGAACTTTGCCATTCAACAGCAGGTTTTAAAGGAAGGATAGAGGATGAAAAAGAAAAGAAAGGGGGCCATTTGAGGTATCTCTAATTGTGTCTTTCCAGTTTGTAAAGCCCTCTCTCTCATCACTCACTAATTAAAAATCATTCTTGTCAGAAGTAATGAGAAGCCTAATAGGAATACAAACGGATGTTTATTTGATTTCTCATTCAGCTGGGCATTCATTCATCATTCATGGCTTATAAATAAAACAATGCTGAGCCAAACCCAGAGGGAGTGTGTATGTGTGTGCTGGAGTGATACCTGTGTGTTGATTTTTGGGTGTGTGTAAGCATGCCGCTGTTCACCGTGTTCACGTTGACTCTAATAGACGCTAGTGTAATAAATCATCAAACTGAGTTAATTTCAAAGGGCTAGTTTACCCAAAAATTTAAATTGCCCCCTGATTTACTCACCCTTAAGAAATCATAAGTATATGACTTCCTTCTTTCTGATGAATACAGTCTGAGATATATTTAAAAATGTTGAATGAAAGTGCATAAATCAATCATAAAAAGGCCTTTTGGAGTAAATCAATTCAATTTTTTAAGAAAAACATCCATATTTAAACCATAATTCCATAAGTAATTTTAATTTTGTCCATACATAGAAATTCAGTGGCGTCCAAAACACCTTTTTACTTTGTTTGCTTGAAACTGTCTCCAACAGTCCCTTTATAAATAGCATAAATCAATGACTAACATTAAGATCACACTGATGTGTGACCTATAAAGAAAACAAAAGTCTTGATGACATTCAGGTCTGTTTCACCTGTGACCTCATTCTGCTCCTCATGCCATCCTTGTCAAACCTGTTTTCATGCAATCAGTTCTGACAGAAGATTGGCAAACGAGTACATGAACCCTGAAACAAATAAAGAAAGAGTGAGAGAGAGAAATGTCAAACCCTTAGGGGGCCCCATGCCTTCCTGTGATGAAGATGGATTTTTAGGGTTATTGCAAAATTCCTGCCGTGCCGGTGGGATTGTGCATACGCCAGAGAAGAAAGGGAGAATGGAAGGAGGGCGAGAGAAGACAGGAGAGACAAGACGGGAAGGTAGCAACCCTCTTTAATGAAAGCTTTAGTTTCTGTTCAAAAGTCAAGCAACCTGCAGAGAGTCCAAACACATCATAGTGCAAGAAGGAAGATGGAATGGAAAGCCAAAACACACAAGAGGTGTTTAAAATTGCAGCTGAAAGTACAGTGACTAAAACATCTGAAACGAAATATACAGTAGTTAACATCTGAAGTGGTTCAAAAAAGTTCAATAAAGTTGTCCTAAGACAAGACCGCATTTTGAGATTAGGTTTTAGTACAACTTTGATGAAAGGTTTTGATCCACTTCAAATGCTGGCTAATGTATATCAAATAAGCTGGAGGGGGAAATCAAAAGATGAATTATCTGACTAAAATGAATCAGTAGAATAATTACAATTTTAATAATTGGACCAAATTGAATGGCAGCTCATCTAATTATAAGGCAAACTCATGCATACTCACTCTCCTTCCCATCCCTGCAGGAAAGTCGAGCTTAAGCTGTTCACATTTGTTGCATGGTCACAGAATTCTATATAATCCCAGTGGGTAGACCAATTTATACTGGTAACAAACTAGCTGGTCAAGCTTATTTTTGGAAAGTGATGCATGGTCGACCAGCCAATGGCTAGCTTGGACCAGCTAATAAGTAGATATCATGTTCCAAAACACAAGAGAGTCAAACAGGCTTCTTCTATCAGATCAGATTAAAGCAAAACAGAGTGAGCAAATATAATCACAAGCGTTCCTAATAACCAAACCATTGCCCTTCAACAGGAGGAGGGAACGAAGGGGCAGAGAATAAAGATAAATGGTTGATGTGAGAAAAAGAGGCTCACAAAAGGAAACTCGGACAGAAAAAAAGGATGAAAAGAGTGAGTGTACCTGGCAAACGAATGGTTGTTCATCTCCCTCAATAGACTGGCCCTTTAGCAGCCAGGACTCTTGTTGGAACAGTAAACTATTCTTTGTACTCACAAACATACACATTGTTATCTCAGCAGTGAAGAAGATGGCAGAGGCTTGGCCTAGGCCTTTGTTCAATAGAAAATCAAAGAGATTGTTGAACAATCAACAAAAAGGGACACACACAAAATAACACAAGGACTTTCATTGAAAATTAAGGGGCACCACTTGTACCACTTAAGCTAGCATTTTTTAGAGTTTAGAAAGCTACTTATGTGTAGACATTCTCAGTTGTGTCAGTGAATAATCTCCAGGTTTGTGTGTGTTCTGGGCGTTGAAACGCTGGGTGGGCTGCTCTGATATTTTGGGATGAGGTCTGAGATGAACTCATTAAGCAAACAGTGGAAAGAGTGAAACTTAGTGCAAGGCAGGTCAACAGACATTCGGTCAGCGGGGCCATATACCACAGCCATTGTTGGATGTTCTTAAAAATGCTGAAGGAAAATAAAAGTTTTTTTAGCCACACAATGAAGCAACCCTTAATTATAATGCAGAGAGTCATGCACCTATGTATTGATCCTTACTAAGGAGGCATCAGTGACTAATACACTGATAACTCAAAAACAAACATTCCGCCACATCATTTCAGTCGAAGCTTTGTTTTTTTTAGCTGCAGAGTAATTTAAATATTAAAGTTGCATTGCAGATGACAATTCTGGTCATCACAACTAAAAGATTGCCCTATAGGATGGTTGTTTTTTTCTCTGTGTAAGGACGTAGTTTCAAAGCATTGACAAATGCTTCAAGTGTGCCATTTTCTGTTTGTAAGCCATGTAAAAAAATATAAAAACTTTTGCTTCAGGACAAATTTTTTTTTACATTTTGCATGGTCCCAAAAAAGTACCAAAATGGTTTAGCATGGAGAATCATATGAACATAAAACACTAAAATGTTTATTATTAATATTACCATGATCCACATAGGGCAGGGATGTCCAGCCTTGTTCGCGGGGGCCCCAATCTGCTCCATCACTGAAAGCTTAGGGTAGAGGCCCTGAAAACCTTTGTGTGCTGTTTCAGGTGTGTTTAATTAGGGCTCCACAGAACTGGACAGGACAGTAATCATTCAGGCTTTGGACTGGACACCCATTTCAAAAGCCCAAAAACGTATAAACTCATATATATATATATATATATATATATATATATATATATATATATATATATATATATATATATATATATATATATATATATATACACAATACAAGATCATCTATATAAATTTTGACATTGTGTTTCTGTTTTTTTCTCTATTTCAGGATTCAATCACAAAGGCTAGACAGTAATCAGCGATGCGACCATTATCTCCCCTGTGTCATCTCATCTTGTTTCACTTACTGTGTGGATCTCTGAGTAGCAGATGTCCTCAAGAGTGCTCATGCATTGCTGTTACTGCCATCTTCTGTGTCCAGCAGAACTTGAGCAACATGCCTCGTGGCCTGCCATCATCCGCAAAGGACATCTTCGTCTTTCAGAACAATATCATCACCTTGCAAAAGCAGGACTTTGTAGAGCTTGGCGAGATTGTAATGCTAGACTTAAGTCAGAATGCCGTCAATGAAATCCCTGATGGGGTGTTCAGCCCACTCTCCTCTCTACACAACCTGGATCTCTCTTCCAACCATATCACCCACATTTCCAAAGACAGCTTTGCTGGACTGGTTAACCTGGAAAGGCTGTATCTCTACAGCAACCGCATTCAGAGCATTCACCCAGCTGCATTTGAGGGACTAGAGAATCTACTGGAGCTGAAGCTACAGGGGAATCAGATTAGTGTGTTGCCAGCTTTGAAACTGCCCAAGCTGCTCCACTTGGACCTTAGTTATAATAGTATCCCACCTATTGGACCTAAAGATTTACAGACACCACACCTTGAGTCTCTTAAAATAGCTGGACTGCGGTTGACCAGTCTGGATGAGGATCTGCTAAGCAGCCTGGTGAACCTACATGTTCTGGATGTTTCCCAGAACCTGCTTGTAGAATTTCAACCTACAGTAAAGGTAATGGGAGGTCTACGAAACCTCAATTTAACTGGGAATCCCTTGGGTTCCCTAAAACACGAAGACTTCCAAAATTTGGCTAATTTACTAGAGCTTGACTTGAGCAACCTTAATTTGCAAGGCTTCCCCGAGGGCTTCTTCGGCCTTTTTCCCAAACTTGAGAAACTCACTGCAGCAGAAAACCCCTTTAACTGCCTTTGCCCACTTGCCTGGTTTCCAGCATGGGTAAAAGATGCCCAAATAGAACTGCTGAGAATGGAGGAGACTCGTTGCCACTTTCCACCAATAACCTCAGGAAAGGTTTTGGCAAAGTTGGAACATAAAGATTTTGGCTGTCCCACTACCACCATTGAGTTAACAAGCGCAGGGACAAGCAGTACAACAAGCAAGCCAACAAACTCCACCACACCATCAGTTACAACGCATGCCATTCCTCCGGCGCCACCAAGTGAGAAGCCCTCAAAAGACACAGATAGCTTTCCTCTTTCACATACCACTGCCTTCCCCAGAGACATCATAGAAGATTCTGAAGAAGAAGACATTATATGCCCCTCCAATATCTGTCTAAATGGGGGAACATGTGTATTTGACTCAAATGGGGAGGTTGTTTGCCTGTGTCCGCCTTCAATGTCAGGACTCTACTGTGAGATTCAAAATCCAAGCTTCCTTCCTCCACCTTCACCTAGAGTTTCTATCGAGACCATTGCTACAGTCCAGCCCAGCACAATCAGCTCCCTTCACATAACCAGCACTTCCATTTCATTAGACCTTCATCGTTACATCCACACACGACCACACATCCGAGGAATCCGTCTGACCTACCGAAACTTGTCAGGCCCCGACCGACGGCCATTACAACTGAATGTGCCTCCAACTTACCCTGAATACACGCTTAGAGGGTTACAGCCAAATAGCACCTATTCTGTATGTGCTAGTCCTCTAGGAGAGCCTGTCCATGTTTCGGTTAGTGCCTGCATGGAGGCTCGCACAGCAGGAATCCCACCCTCCTTCCATGAGCCAAGTGTTGACAGGACCGAACCTTCTTCCTCTCTCATACCCATCGTGGCAGCTGTGGCGGTGGTGATGGTTGTGGCCATCGTAGCTACTGTCGTGGTTATCTGTCGCAGGAGGAGACCCAAGGCTCCAGTGGATGTGGACTTACATGAGACATCTCCTTTGGAGGTAGAGGGAGTGAAAACAAATCCAGAGAACGGTCTGATACATCCGAAACAACCCGACATCACCCCTTGTCCATCTTTAGTACAAAATACCGTGGAATACGAGGCACCTTTAATACAAGGACAGTGTCCAGCCAACAATAATGTAGCTTGTACAAAACCTATGTATGTGTAAAAGCCATATTGAGCTATTCATACCTCCAGTCCACAGAGGGCAATGTGCTCCATGACTCCTGCAGGCGGGTGCAATGCAGACACTAGATAGACTCTGGTGGGTTGGTGAACATTTTAATGCATCCCAGCCAATTGCTTAATCTGACTGCCAGTATTTAAACCAGGTGCATTTGCTATCAACATTTTTTACAGATTCCTTAAATTGCTTTTTATAACCATAAATATCAGACTATATCAAGAATTTCTCTCTGAGAAGTGGCCAGACATTACTAAATACAATGTTGATAGGCTGGAAAGCCGGTTTCTTTAAAGGTAGCTCATTAATTGTGTAGCTGGCTCTGGAAGTGGTAGACAGGAGTCAAAAAGTCATGTCTGGACGCCTGGACTTTTTTTTGTCCAGAAACAAATTGCACTGATCAGAGACACTGGGACTGTGCCTAAGAGGTGCCTAGAGAAGCTGAAACCAATCAGCCTCTTAAAAGATGCTTCAAACAGGTTTTAAACATCCCTCTGTTCCTCTACCCCATCTGTCCTGCACAGGAGATTATTTGCTGTGAAAAAAAAAAACATGAAGAGACATTTTCTTACATTGTCTAGTTTACGCTGTTATGTTAAAGCTGTGTTAATATGTTTTTGTATTTTTAAAGGAACAGTTCACCAAAAATAAATTCTGGTATTGACCTACCCTCATGTCATTCCAAACCCAAATAAGTGATCAACAGATCAAAAAACAACTACTTTAGAAAGAATGCCACATGAGTTTGGGAAGATTTTAGGGCGTGTAAATTAAATCAAAATTTTAATATTTGCGTGAACTTTTCCTTTTTGGTTTTTTAGCTGTCGTATTTGTTTTGACTTGTAAACATGAGACTGTAGCAAACATTCTTTCTCCTCTCACTTGAGTGCAACAAGTTAAAATGCTTTTACTTCTAAATAACAAACAAACTCACTTTAAAAGAGCGAAGTCTTCATCCTGCGTCTGACAAAGAAACACTTTGCTAGACTATAAACACCCGCGGCCATTTTTGACCTCAAATTCCACACATTAACAAACACATTAGTACTATATAAGGATATGGATAACAAACGCTTTTAACAAAGCTGTTTTTTTACGTGTCAGCTTTCTAAAAATGTCTTGTACTCATGCTTCACGGGCCCCAAACACAGACAAACCAGGGGAAGTCTTTAAAGCCAGTTTTCTTTTTGTATTCGTTGCCAAGCTGAATGCAGATGGCTGTGCTCATTTGTTTCAACCAGACTATGAACACTAACAAAATACTATGGTACAGTGATGGTATCGGGCGCTAATAGCATATTTAAGGTAATGAATGATGCAAAAATAATATAATCTAATTTGTTTTCTTTAGGCTTCCCTAAAAAGTAAGAGTTTACTTCAGAAAAGAATATAACAAGACCCATGCACAACGAGACTGAAACATTTTCTCTGTGAAAGTGCGAATGCGTTTAAGCCAAAAGTGTCAATGTGGAATCGCATGTTTATGAGCATTATCAGCGCAGCAAAGTTGTGTTAAGAGAAATGGAGCCAGTAATCTAATCTAAAGTGAGGAAAGGTCAATTGTCAAATTCTCCCCACTCTCAGCAGCCTCTTTTTTAGCCCTGCACCACATATCTGTGACCGCATGCAGTACGTTCGCTGAAGATGTCAGCGTCTCTCGCACATCTAAACGTTTGAACTGGAAAGAGGAACAGCTTTACACAGCATGAGGGGCTTCAAATATTTGAAACACTTTCAAAACCGCTTTCAAGTCCCATGCTTACTTTGGGATGCTTGTTGTTTCTCTCTTTTGTCGTGCACAAAGCCAAGTCTTCTCTCTTTTTTTGGATGTAAAAATGTGTACTCCTTGGAAGAAAAAATGTGACATCTGTTGAGAAAATAAAATGGAAAAACCACTCTTTTGTGACCGTTATTCCCTACCAAAGTGTTATGCCTGTGCTCTGCAACTCAAACTGCATGCCAACAAAGTTTGCATTTAGTTGAACTTTTCTGGATTTTGAGGTTAAGTCCTAGATTTAGATTTAGGATGTAGAACTTTTCAGGAATTCATAAAAATTCAGATACAACATTCGTTATTTACTAATATATGTCCCTTCACTAGTCTCTATTTACACATATTACAAATATTTTTGTTTGTGTGTATATTAGAATTGTATTAAATGAACTTGCAATATTTACAGTAAGATTCCATTTGTTAACATGTAAATTGGAATTAGCTATCAGGTAACAATGAACAATATTTTACAGCATTTACGTTGTTAAACTTCCACATATGCTAATACATTTGAAAGTTAAATTGAGCAAACGTGAAGTATAAAGCAAACAAGCATGAATAACAACCAACAATATATTTAAATAAATGAATCATCAACAACATAATTACATTTAAATACAATTAAAGTATTTAAAAACAAACATAAACAAAACTTATAAATACCGTAAAAATTTATTAAGACGATGATATTTAATATATATTTTCTAGTGCGGTCAAACATCAATTTAATTAATCACAGTTAATCGCATCCAAAATAAAAGTTGTTGCAATATATGTTATTTAAATATTATTACTGTATATTATGTATATATAAATATGCTTGTACATAAGAAAAAGTTTATATATTAAATATATTTTATATAAAATATTTAATGTAAATATTTTCCAAATACATACAAGTATGTGTGTGTATTTATATATACTTAATAAATAAACACAATGTACATACATATGTAAACAAAAACGTGTATTTTGTTTGTGATCAATCGTTTGACATCACTACTCTTTTCTTTTTGTTTATTTGGCAGATGGATGTAGAAAGTGTGATTATATACAGGTTTTTGATGGCAAAAAACCTCTTCGCCTCTTCACCGCTTCACTACACTCCTTCACAATGAGGTCCTAATCATCCTGTCAGGGTTTGTTTTGTCATAATGACCGGGAAAGAAAAGCAAAACATGGCTAATGGCCTCCAACGTCTTGTTTCGCTCAAACCTAAAAATGAGGAAATTGAACACGCAGGCACCAAAACTCTCCTTCCAGAAACACAGTATTGTATGTTATGGCAGAATGACAGTATTTCAGGAAGATTGAGAACTTTAGCAAGAGTTTAAACACCAGAGTCGAAGTCGAATCCAAGACCAAAAGTATGAAATGAAGACAAAGACAATAATGTTTCTGGAGCAGAACGTGCAGTTCATTCGCGGCCCACTTGTGTGGATGTATGTCGCAGCACACTGTGAAACTGTCCCAGTGGACGCTATTTAAAATGAGCCTTAAATCACTAAAGAGCACATCTAATGTGGTTCCTATTATACAGCGCTCGGTAGGGTAAACGGGGAAAAGACGGAGGAATTTTATTTATTTGAAAAAGCTGGCGCTGATAATACAGGGTCAGGGTTGCAGGGGGTCACAACGTGGAGGAAGGTAGAAACGAGGAGGTCCGTGGAGTGTATTGGGAGGTGGGGGATGGATGAAATTTGAGTTGAGACTGATGGTTGGGTCTGATAATGGCTCAAACGGGCCCCTCGTTCGGCGGCCCCCTCCTGCACTCATATACAGGTCAGCGCTGGCAGATATACAGCATCAACTCAGAGTATATTTAAGGTTGGAGGTGGGAGAGAGAGCGAGGCTGTCGAAAACGGTGAATAAAAAGACAATGAATCAGTTTGCGTGGACCATTAACTTTAAAGAAAGATAAGATAAAATGAACTTAAATGCTAAATTGCTGTTGGCTATCAAAGACACAACAACAGTATATGAGGAACAGATTTAGCAAAGCTTGACTGAGCTAAAGGCTGATGGAGCAATACCCTCATGGGCTTTAGGTGACCTGAGCTTGAGTCTCAGCTTCTTCTTGTTCTTGTTGTTTTTTGTCTCGCCTACAGTGTCCTACCTTGATAAATGGCTAAAGACAAAAAAATAACCAATCCTATAACAATGAACTGTAAATTTCTGTGAATAGTGTGATTTTCAGTAAAATGCATTCAGGAATCGGGGTTATTACTGTTAACTACAGTTAAAAGATTTGTGTCATTTACTGATCTCCATGAGCTCTTTCACATAACAGTTATATATATATATATATATATATATATATATATATATATATATATATATATATATATATACAATTCACAAGACAAAATAATAACAGAAGTCATAAAATGGCCCAGTTCAAAAGTTTACACACCCTTGAATCTTAAAATCTCTGTTGTTTCCTGGATGATGCAAGGCCTTCGTTGGTCCTGAGCAATCCAACTTTCCCCCAGCTCCTAAATTCTAATTCTTTGGTTCTCCAGTATCTTCTGCATTTCTAAACCCTTTCCAGCGGGGACTGTATGTAACCTTTACTGATGCTCGGGAAGGCAAAATAATACATTAAGGAATCTAAAGTATTCATAATACAGAGAGTATGTCTGTGAATATTAGTAATAAAAAAATAAAAATAAATAAATAAAAAGGTGCGGTGCATGTCGCCATGGAAAAAATAAGGCTATATATTCTAAAAAAATGGTCGCCTAAAAAAACTCACGCTGGGGGCTCAGCTGGAATATTTTAAACTAATGCCTGAAAGGGTTAACGTTCATCAGCTGGAAAATTTGTTCTGAAAGTGATATATATACATAGTTCCTCTACATTGTTTTTGCTGAAATTATGCCTCAGGCATGTTTTTTGGGTTGATTGGCAGATTGCAACAGCTGCTATGGTAGAAATGGTCAGAAATGATCAGATTTCAAGGAATCGCTTACCACCCATGTCTGTATGACGAAGTAAGCCTGGTTGCATGCGTCCAAGGGTACCAGGAAGAGACGTGACGTAATCGTCTGTTTACATGGATCTGACCTCTGAAAAGTCCATTCAGGAGTTTGATTCCTTCACCAAAAAAAAGCTGTCAGACTTCTAAAGGTTGATTTAGAGTTGTTTTAACTAGCAGGGCTATGTGCAGCTTTTATGATTATGGATTTAGATAAGAAAGACTAAGAGCGCTTAGTCCAGCGGCACTCCTATAATTGATGACGGCTACAAAAAGGCCAAGATTGCAACACAAAAAAAGATGATTACAGTAAAGACAGAGCTATGCAGTGCAAAAAAAAGCTTTTTTTGGTTTCAAAAAGGTTTCAATCTTTTGCCGGAAATACCTGTGATGGAACATAAATATGTACAAATGCTTAAATAATTAAGTTTGAGAAGCAAAATGGCTTGGAGTTTTTACTCTTGTTTTTAGTTAATATATATATATATATGTATATATATATATATATATATATATATATATATATATATATATATATATATATATATATATATATATATATATATATATATATATATATATATATATATATATATATATATATATATATCGTATGATTCAAAGTATGATTTGCCTAAAAATGACAAATCTCTCATCATTTACTCACCTCAATGTTGTTCCAAACATGTATAAGTTTCTTACATGTGCTGAACACAAAAACGATATTTTGAAGAATGTTGGCAATCTTTATTTAAAAATGCAACGGTATTCATTATAAATGGCATTTATTATAATGCACTATACCTCATTTTTCCCTGACCAGGATGGCCGAAGACGACCTCGGGCTTCATACCCCTGCCTTTGCTGCCCACGTCTGACCTTTAACCTCTCGGAATAAGGTGCGCTGCTGAGGCTCGTCCCGGACATTCTCATGCACACATGCCGGGGAATGCCGTGGTTTCTAGGCACAAGAAAACTTGTTGCTTCTACCGCAAGACTTTCCATCTCTATGGAAGCTGCTCCAGGCCTCTGGGCTTCTTTATACGAGGTTCAATTTAGCTACAAAATGGCCACCCACAAAATAAACCCCCTTTTATGGGCGCTAGTCAAGAGCAATATAAAGCAGGTTAAGACGTGCCTGGGGCCGTGTGAGAAGGGGTGGAAGGGGTGTTACTGTCGCGGTCGGTATGCCAATGACAGATACTCTCTGACAGGCAGATGCATGCCACGTGAGTTTCTCAGATTTGCAAAAATAATAGATTCCGAAGCTCTTAGTGATGTTTTGTGTCAGTTTTTTGTGAATTTTCTTTTCATTAGTATATGTAATAGTAAGAACAGGCAACCCGAAAATGTAAGTTTCCCCACGATTTACTGACCCTAGGTGTATATGAATTTCTTTTTTAAGACGAATGCAATTGGAGTAATATTAAAACATATCCAAGCTTAATAGTGGCAGTGAATGGCTACTGATATTTAATAGTCCAACATGATCCTAATAAGAGAAGTCAATCCATATTAAAATTGCTCCACAGCTCTGCTCACTGTTTTTGTGTGAAAAATATCCATATTATAAACTTTTATAAAATGTCTAACTTCTGCTAATTGTAGTATGCACATTCACGAGATGATGTAGGAGTAGCTCAATAATAAATAAACATTTTAAAATCTATTAAAATGTTAAAATATTTAAAATACACAATATACAGTAGGGAGTTTTGGGGTATTTTAGTATGGTATTTTATAGTAGTGCAATTCTATGTTGTTGTTTTTTTCGTACATTCTTTTGAAATTATTTTTGTTTTTACATTTTTATTTATTAGCATTAAGTTATTTATAATTTATACTTTTATTTTTTTAATTATGCCGTGTAATACATTTCAAAAAATAAATACATGCATTTTAATAAATAAAAATAATATAATAATAAATATAACCTAAATACATGCGAAGTTCTTCAAAGTTGTTATAAAACCTAAAACCAGAATGCGTTCTTGACTTCATATGTTGACCACTGTATATACTGCGATATATTAATGTAAAGCGTGCAAGTTTAAAAACATATTGCAGAAATTTGATTGTTCATTATGATAAGACCAGAAAAAGAGTTAGCAGAGCAATTTAAAATCTGAAATGAGCCAAATTTGAACTCAAGGTCAGTCAAATTCCCACATGCCCCGTCCTCTTGTCCCTTGCAGGTGCTAGGAAGCACAACTTCAAGGTGCATAACACAAAAACAATGTAAACACTCGTTCTCGGAAGTGCCCGTATCTCTTTTTATCACAGGACAGGCCAGATATCCTCCCAGTTACCCATCTGTCCACAGCGCTTTCTGACAAACACAAAGACACTTTCCCTCAGACGCTGAGAAAAATGAGTGTGCTTAACTGGATATTCACTGAAGAGAAGTGTCTTGGTGAAGCAAGACGTATTATAGAGAAAATAAAATTTACATCTAAAAATCCATATCTATATACAGTTAATTACTATGCTACTATATTACAATATCAGTTTGCAAAAATGAATAAATAAGTAGAATAAGCTAAAATATAAACTTAAGATGGCATATGAATTTTCAGGTTTTTAGAAAACGGTACAGTTATCGCGTCTAGATATCCCATGTTTAAGTTTGGGCTCTGTTGTTAACCTTATAGTAAAATTTAAAATAACCCAAGGTAGGTTTTTCATCACGAAAATCATTTTTAGCAAAAAAAAAAAATTATTTTAAGAATGAAGTTAATGCTTCATCACATTAAACAATTATATACCCCCAACATTAAATGAACTATACCCTATTATGACAAAGGCAAACGATAAATGAAAACCATGAAAGTTATTATCAGAACATTACCAGAATCAGCCTAAATTGTAAAAGACGTACATATGGAGATAATTATGGGACATGAACATCAAAATTTTCCAAATTAGTTCACAAGTGATGCACTATGGTAAAAACATTTTGAGGTCATAACATAGCATTGTGCAAGAAATTATTTCATAATTGGCAATATGCCCCTGTGATCCTAATTTATGTGATCAAGTGTTGTTGATCTTTTATTGCCTCTAGTGTACATTTAACTGGAAACTGCAATGATTTGCATTTTAGATTAATTTTTGGTGTTTAAGAATTGTAGAAGCACGTATCTACAGTGATTTTAATTGAAAAAAAAAAAAAAAAAAAACTGTGAAAATGCTACAGTAAAAATCTGTTAAATGGTTAACTGTAAGTTCCTGTAAAATTTACAAGGAAAAAATACATGCCATAGGCTCGAACTGTTATTGAAATGTCCGTGAGAAATAAGCAGAGAGGGAAAGATGCTTGGCATATCGCGCAGGCCTCAACCTTTCCTAAAAAATTAGTTTTCCCTCTGGAGAAAAGCTCAAGTACGCGAGGAGGAAGCTGCCAAACTTGCAACCTCTTCACGAGCGCCTCGCGCTACACGGCTCGTAATGAAAACCATCCGTACGTCTTCAGCAGCCGCTGCAGAACTCAAGAACTGAATGACTTTACACAAAAGCTCTTTATCTATCAAAGTTGAGTTTCTCCTCCGTGAACCCAGACTCCAGATACAATCAGTGCAGCGCGTCCTCGTATCGCAACATCCACCCAAGAGACAGATGGGAATCAATCACTGAGCCTAAAACAGATGTTTGCTGAACCTCACAGATAGGTAAAGCTGGACGGGCGATGCTTGTGAAGAAGGAAGTAGACTAAGACTAGCCAAGCTTCGGGATCAAATAACTTGAGCAAACATAAATGTGATCGAGATCCTGGATCGGTGTCCATGTTCATGTTTCCACAGCCTCTGTCAGTGAACTGAATAAAGTAACCTGAGGCTCTTTAGGTGTAACAAAATTAACATATTAAGTTTCCAGGCACCATGTAGTCACTGCATACTTTCTCTGAATTGCATTAGGATTATATATCTCCAAACGTCACGCAATTGATTTTATGTAAAATATATATGTAATGGCCAAACGGTAACAGATCGCTTTAAAACCAAATGCAGTTGAAACCATTTTTGCCCTGTATAAGGGGGCAGTTCTTGGCCGGGATAAGCTGCAACGCAAACTCCAAAGCGGTACGACTTATAAAACCCAGTTACAATATCGCAACTCGAGTCATTCGATGCTGGCAGATTCGGTGATGTTTCATCGGACACTCTGACAGTGAAGGATGAGGGCAGCAGCCACAGTCTTTTTTCCAGAGTGGGTGGCTCTGAGCAACAGGGTGTTTTGCCTGGATGTAGCCTGACTCAGCCGTCCTCTTGCCCTCTTTCTCCCGCTCACGCACTCGTCCTGTGAGATCTATAAATCATGTCACGGTTGTGCTGCAGATGGAGTGTTTTATTAGAGGCTAACTAAATCCAGGGATCAAATCAGTCACGGGACTCGAAAGCAAAAGATGTGCCTGTCAGTGTAGTGTCATTAACAGGCTACTATAGTTTTTAGATTTGATTTTTTTTGTATTATATCAATATTTGTCTTTTTCGTTTTAAAGTCTACATTTTGTATCGATTTTTATTTCACTGTAAAAATTCCGTTGCTGCCTAAAATTGGTTGTGCAAGTCATTTCAACTCAAATTGCCTTAATGCGAATAAAGTTTAATCTCGCACTTAAAAATGAAGTTGAAATTAGTTCTACAATTAGTTCATCATCTCATTGGGAAACTAAAGCATTTTCGCCCCATTTGTGGTTTTATTGTTTTACTACTTATGCAAAGTATAAAATTTTAACTCCAAAACAATAATGCTAACGCGCAATCAATTCTAATGGAAGCTAAAGTTTTCATATTTAATTGGCACGCAGTTGTTTAAATGTAAACGTGATTTTATTGAACTTTTCAGAAAACAAGACTTTGCAAGCTGAATTTGCATCTCAGATAGTTGTTACTAGAAAACAAAAAAAAATTCAAATAAAAACGAAAATGAAAAAACAAAAAGGAAAGTATTAATGATTTTTTTTATTTTGCGGTGTATGCAACATTTAATGTCATTACTTCTGCTCCGATAACATAAAACCCCCGCGTGCCAAACGCAAACTTTCTCTCCTGCAGACCTTCCCATCTGTCTTTCATAACCAAATCTCACCGCGGCCCTCAAATGAGCGAGACGGATGGGCAAAGGAGAGAAAAGGAAAGAGAATGGGAAGGCCGGCAGTACGTATGTTGTCCAACACAGTGCCAGAGACTGTTAGTGAGGAACTCCAGACATCAGCGTTTGATTGCACTCTGTATGAAATAAGGATCGATTACACCTGAATGAGACATACACACACACACACACACTTGGAGGTCAGATGAACAGACGCCTCATAACCTTTGACCCTAAACCAAACAAGCGTTGTGAATGACAGGCGTTGATGCCTGCGGCCCACCTACACTTCACACACGCCAGAGCCGCGCTACACATCGCAGTGACTGCTCGCTATGGCGGAGGGTGAATAATTAGAACGATGAAATTCAAAACGGCTGCTGGGACTGGAGACATGCTTCATCTACGGTGGAGAATGTTCTGGTGAAGTGTGTAACAGCGCCGCTGCAAAACACAGACTCATGCCTGTGTTAAAGAGGTACGCTCCAAAAGCTAAGGTTGCAAAGGTTTTGTAGTGATCAAACAAAATAAACAATTTTTGGTCGCTCAAGGAACCTTTAGTGAACTATTTAATCAAATGAAGAACCTTTTTTTTCTCTACGAAGAACGGAAAGATTCCATGGATGTTGAAGTCTCTTCATGGAACCTTAGAAAAAAAGTTTTAAAAATATAGGTCACCCAAAAGTGAAAATCATGTCGTTATTTGTTCGCCTTCATCTCATTCCAAACCTGTCGGACTATTATAATCTGTTGAAGATAGATGAAGATATTTATAAACTGCTTTTTTGTCCATTAAATAAGAGTCAACAATACTGGACCACATTCAGTTCCATTGTATGATTTCGATATGTGCAATGTTTTAATATACATACATCAATTATGCCTTGCATTGTATTATTGTAATCAAAATTATAATATATTATGATACGCTTTATCCATTGTCACCCACAGACATTCAGTGTAAGGACAAGTTCAGAACAGCACGAGGGAGAATAAACGATGAGAACATTTTCATCTTCATTTACATTTTACATCTGCAGATGTTTTTATACAAATTTAAAATTGACAAATTTTTATACAAATTATTTAACAAATGAGCAGAAAGCACAATTCATCTTTCAAACCATCCGTCGAAAAAAAAGGCATTTGTTAGCACACTGATCTGTACTATGATCTGTACCTTTCCACATGCTGAAAAAAATAATCGCATTTTCCTTCCCTTTTCTGATTAAATGATACTTCTGCAATCTGTTCTGAATTTGAGAGCCGTGGCTCATGGAAAATGTCACGCTCCATCACGCGATGTGATCAGCACTTGGAGAGGAACGTTATTTGTTTAAACTACGTATGAATTGGTCTTTCTATTAGGACAGATTAATCAGGAAGTGTCTATTTTTTCTCTGACAGGGGCTGGTTTCGGCTCTCGTGAATTTTTTTGCGAGAACAGATTTTAATAAAACGTCTCTGCTGAGAAATACAGTATGTTCTTCTTCGTGTTTCACTCATCTTATAATTCTTTGCATAAACACCTCGATGTCTCCACTGGGAATCTTTGTTGAAAATAAGCGAACTAAAGTCAAGAAGTTATAAAAAAATGGCTTAAATATTTGCACCTGTTGGTCAGTGTTAAGAGAAAGAAAGCAGAGCACAGCGGGGCTACATATTTAGCCAAACCTGTATGCTAATAGGGTCGAATCAACAATGAGGGTTTAATTTTATCTCAAAAAACAAACTTGCTAAATGTGCAGAAAGCTGGAAAGATTTAGATAGCTGAGATAAAAAAAAGTTCCGGCCATTAATGATAAACGTTTATGATATGAAGAGCTAAATCAAGGCCAGATATGAAACATAATGTTTTTCCCATTATTTCACGATCACTGTGTTTACATACACAACAATATTCCGATATCAATCAGAATTTGGTCATATTCTGATTAAGTCATAACCAGATTAAGTCAGCATTTTATCTTTTATATTTTAGCTTTTCATATATTCGAATATAACAAAAGTTTAGTTCATATAAACAATTTTTTTAGAGTATCTGTAAATTAATACTTACATAACTTCCATAGACTACACTTTCATTATGTTTTAAAATCTCTCACTTTGTACTATTTTCTTTCATCATGCTTTAAATAAGTACACTTTCACGTGTTGACTAACAGACTAAACTTACTTGATAATAATTTCACCTTGTTAAATATCATTACGTTTTAAACGCTCTAAACTGCAACTTCATTAAAGCTGCGTAATTACATATATATTTAAATACGTGAGTCATAACCCTTTTTGATGGAAATTACATTAAAGTGCGTTTCATTTTGAGGTGATTATGAAATTAAATATAAAGATGTACTACTTGCATGGGTTTAACTAATTGCATTTATCACTTTTAAACTGCAACATCTTAAACACTGCATTGCAATAAACATGCGGTACATAGAAAGTCTGCACAAAACAAAAGTATAGTATTTCCATAACAAGCACTCTTTTAGTCTACGTCTTTTTTACAAAGTTTATATACTTTGTATGCGCATATGCTTTTTGCAGAAACAGCAGTATTCCTTTATTAATTTTCTGAAGCAAAAGCTTAAGGCTTGAATACACAACATTACTTTTAAAATGTTGACTGACTTTGTAAATGGCCACATAGCAAAAATTAGCCATTGTACACTAAACGTCTTGGATAACGCATTACAGGACTTTAAACTCATTCTGATCACCAAAACATGTACCTTGCTGCTAGGGAATGTATGAAGAATAAAAATGGCTCAAAACGTCTGGATGGAATCAAAGTTTAAAGCTAAAAACATAGTCTGTGAACGTCATACGCTACGTGATTTTCCACGAAATCTGTCATTTCAGCCCGATACCATGCCTATTCGTACACATTTTACAAGGTGGCAAATTCGCACGAATTCACATGAATTCACACGATTTTTGCCACATCATACATATATTCACAAGTTGCCAATTCGTATGAATTTGTGCGAGTGACCTACACATAACCCGCCCCTAAACCTATCCGAAAGTGAGGTTGTACGAATTAGCCAACTCGTAAAATATGCTCAAATTGGTCATGAGACCGTGTCGGTCAATTCAAATTCAGCAACTATCATTGGCTTTTCCAAAAATCTGAAAACATTGTTCATGTCCGCACATGTACAGATCAATTTTAAGACTGGAACAGTGTACTTAAACACACATTTGTTTTTTTACTCCAGAAGAATTATCAAATGTGTTGTTGTTTTAGCCTAACGAGCAGATGATGATTGCGGTCTTTGACATCAACGTCTTTGGTAGCTCCAGAACGCATCTGCCGAATGAGTAAAGCTTTAGAGTAAAGACAATCTTCAGAGCCTTGAGGGAAAAGGACAACTCGTCCCTCAGCCCCCTCCACCAGAGGACTGAAGCGAGGGATGAAGTGAAAGAATGACAGGATTTATGAGAACGTAATGCAACACCCTCAGATCTTTAAAGACTGGCTTGTAAGATTAACACTTCATTAGTAGAAAAAAGCGAGAACGGGACAGACGGAGAAAGAATGAAAACTCATTCATCATCCAGATGACATGCAGCACCAGTTTGCCATTCAAACAGACAGATGGAACTGAACCGAACATCTCGCGTGGGTTTGTTTGGCTTCCAAAAAGCGTCCTTGTAGATGGTAAGTCAGCCTAAACACTCCAGCTGAATGATATCCACATCACGCCACAAAGATTGTAAAAAAATGAAAACTGTTATGGCGCCCAGTTCATGGCCAACAGAGACCTGGTCGATTATAATGAGATCTATCTCGCTTTGTTGCATCACTTCTTAGCTGTTGTTTTGAAATTTTATGTGGTGATGACTAGGAATGTGCATAAAACTGAACACCTTAATCAGAACGGCATGAATAATGAGAAATTAAAATGAATCTCATGAATCAATTGATCAAAATATATTCATTTTAGTTTGATTAACCAACTGGTACATAGGTAAAGTGCTATTTCATATCTAGTACTACAATGCAATGCTTATATAATGTATAATTATATAAATTATATAATTATATAAATACAATGATACAATTATGACTGATTGATTATTTTCGTTTTTCAATTTTTCAATTTGGCAGATTTAATTATTTTCGCTTTTTAGCTTTGTTTCTACGTCAAATTTTTAAAGCAAATGAATGAATTATTTAATTATCAATAGATAAAATAAAAAAGCATGATAAAACTAAATGGAATAGATTTAAAAACCGTCTTTTTAGTTTTAATGCACTTCTGAGTTATCCTCGCTCACATAATTCCATATATAGTACATAGGTATAATTTTAAACTTCCATTATAAACAACCAAGATTGTTGTGCTTCATTCTGCAAAAGCAACCTTTAATTAATTTAAACTATCCAATATAAAATGAAAAAAGGAAACGTGTTGGATAAAAGAAGACAGTTTGTATAATTATTATAATAACTATTATTAATTATTATTATAATAATGATTTTGTCATTTTAATTAGCTCCTCTTTTTTAAATTTCAATTTACTTTTTAATTTATTTTTATTTCTCATTTAGTTTTAGTGATTTTACAGACAAGCCTTAAACATAGTCCCAGACTAAATGTAAGTCTGAGTTGTTCCAACTGAAATAAACTTGATCTTAAAATATGTCAGTGCTCAGTGTACACTCACATTTTTTTTTTTCTTTTTCAAAGTGATGTTTATAAAGAACACTTAAATGTCCAATTCTTCTGTCTAAGCCATGTCTGTGAAACTAGGCTTTTGTTTCAGAAGTACTTTTATGTAAATTGTTTTTTAATGAGTTTGTTAGCCAACAATTAGTACAAGAAAATTATCCCTGGAAGTCCCCACAAGGAAAATGGCTTAATAAATGTACAAAGCCTAAATCAAATCAAACAATTTGTTCAGTGGAAAGTCCCCACCGTGCTAGTGTGTGTGCACCTGAAATACTGCACATGGAATCATGTCAAACAGTCCACACATTTTATAACTTAAAGAAAGCAGATGACATAAGAAGAAGCTTTCAGACATGCATTGCCGTGCAGAAACCGAAAACACACTGCCATCTGTGAATTCATGGCTCCGAATAAATCAAGCAAGAGAATCTTCTCAGTCAGTGTGATATCCATCTGCAAGCATCTGTAATGGTGGTGATCAATTGCGAGAGGCGCCACAGAACCACGACTGGCATCAGAGAAGCCGACACATGTGCGCCAATCCGGGCCGACTCTCATGAACTGAGAAAAAGTTTAAAAGTGTATTTAGAAAATATTGGGTTATACGTGAATGGTCTACATGTTTTACAAGTAGTATGGTCACATTTACTGTTGCTTGTGGAATATTTTGCAGGCAAAATCCACTAATTTCAATAGCAAGGGTAGTTTTGTGCGAGGGCGAAAGATTTCCCCACGCAGATTTCGCAATAGGTCATGCAAATTTGCACCATTGACCAACAGAAAGCTGTTTTGGTTAGAAAGTGACTTCTGAATGAGCTGTGCTTCATATATTACTGACAATAGACAATGGACCATTTTTATCACAAAATTTCCCTAAAAACATAACCGCACTTGCATTCTTCAAAATATGTTCTTTTGCGTTCCACAGAACAAAAATAAAGTCCCACAGATTTGAATCAACATTGGGGCGAAAGACTGCATGTTCATTTTCAAGTGGACAGTCCCTAAGTCTTCACCTCCTAGAGTACAATTTAGTTTAACTAAGGTCAAGCTTAGTTTTGAGTATATATGGCGGTGACCCACCACACGACCACAATGGCAAACAAGCTCATCAGCGGAATATCTGACAACCATCTGCTTCACTTTTACGTCTACAAAGCCACAATCTCGGAGAAACTGCACCACCAGCATTTGAGGAAAATCGTTTTAGGCATGTGCGGTAAGAAAAACGGGGTGGGTAAACAAAAACTTCCAGAGATTCAGAGAACAACAAGAAGTTGGAGTCCAGCTAAATCGTAGCACTGCAAACTAACTTTTTTCCCTTGCGACCTCCATAATCACATCTCTTGTGGTCAGCTTGGACATTTTACGAACCATCTCAGCATCAGAAATAAAGTCGTACAGTTTTGCGGCGACATGTGGGTGAATAAACAATGACCGAACTTACATTTTTGGATGAACTTTCCCTTTGAAACCTAACATCTCTGGTGTCAGAGTCCTTCATCGTTTCTGAGCCCACAAGGACTTTCTAGATGTTTCACAATCACTATTACTGGTGTTTTTGTTCAGATCCCATTTGCCAAGGTGCTTATGCTGAGGGAAGTATCCGGCGGGCCAATTCCCTGACATGATTGTGAAACTCAGACGGCTGTATACGAAGTGTGTAAGCTGCTTTGTGTTGAAGATCTGGCTCGGGCCCACACACTCTGTTACGCATTCAAAGCTGCAATCCACTGTGCCTCATTAAGCCTAAGAAATAACTCCACCACAAATGAGAAAATCAGGCTAAAACTGACTCTATCTTTCTTTCATTCATTTGTTTTCGATTTTTCCACCCAGCCAAGAGAGATTGCTTCAAGCCCTGCTGTATCGCTGCTCCTTTGAGTATCTATGTGGGGTGGATGGGGTTTCAAAACTGCAAACTGGGCCAATTCGCAAAAAGGAGATGAGAAATGCACTTCTTTTGACATATGTGTACACCTCAAAATGAGAAAAGCTGTGGTCTTCTCTCACAGTATATGAATAATTCTGACTTTACAGCTCCCCATGTACATACACAGATCTGGGAAAGTCTGGGCTGCTGAGTGAAGATGTGATAGAAGAACCATGAGAACATTACGCATGCCTGCTGAAGCTTTTTTTTTTTTACTTTTTTTCTCACAACTGGATTCAGCTGGTATTACAGGATGACCCTAATGTCAAAGTAAAGAAGCTAAAGTGGAAGGATCATGTAATACTAAAGACTAGAGCAATGAGGCTAAAAATTCAGCGTTGCCTCAAAAGAATAAATAACATTTAAAAAATATAATCAAATAAAAAACCTTATTTAAATTTTAATGATATTTCACGATTTTTAATGTATATTTGATCAAATAAATGCAGATTTATTCAGCATAACAGAGAGTTCATTAAAAAACATACTACATACTTTTGACATGATAGCATTAAAATTTTTGATTTGAAAAAGGCCACTTGTAAGAGAATTGAGTTAAGTATTGAGAGTTCCACCATTCAATTTCTATTCGTGCATGAGGAGAAATCCCCCATGTTTAAAGTTGATGGATTTTTGGGTGACACTGCCGTTTTTTGTGGTTTGAATACATATGAGTCACCGCGTTTGTGTATGCAAGTGTGTGGAAAAAATCCATATCCCAGAAAACACGACACAAGCTGGGCTCAGAAAGCCAAAACTCACAGTCAATATTATCGCAGATGAGCAACGGGCACTGATGGGATACCAGTGAAGATGAAGAATCATGGCTGAGAAAGAATTTATCTTAAATTTCAAATGGTATGCATGTGATACATGTGTATGGAAGGTTGCAGAGAGGCGTGTGGTTTTCTGTGGAGTAATATATGCAGTTTGGGCACTGTAAGCACTTCTGAATTTCCCTTTCTTCCATCCCAACCACACACACATTTTCCCTCAATCTGGGCCCTTACTCACCCACTCACTCCCGCTTTCTTCTGGCAGTCTACCAAATCGACACACTGCAAAACATAAACCTCGACAGTATGATTTAAATCCACATGGATCTGAGTTGACAACCTCCACACGGTCCTGCCAGGTACTTTCCTTTGTCCACTCCACCCGTTCCTTCTCTTCTCCCTCCTTTCCTCCATAAGGGATTCATTCCTCTTCCATAAAGCATGAGGAACTTTTGAATATCTGCCTGCCTACATTCCACCCACCCACATTGTCTTTTCCCCCCTTTTTGTCTTCAGCACATATCGTCCTTTCCTCCTCTGCATCCCTCCAACTTCTTTCACAAAGGCCACAGAGGGATGAAATTGAAGATATAGAGAACATACAGAAGAATCTGTAGTTGATTCATTCGTTTAATTCTTCTGTTTCCTGTCTCTCTCTACTTCTCATAATTGGAAACAGATCTTAGTTTCACCCGGCCACCTTTCTGTAGCTATTTCATTTATTCTTGTCCTCAGTACACTAATACTAAATTCACCTCGTAATTATTTTCATTGTTTGGAATATGTCGTTCTGATTTGTTAATTGTGATTAAGACTGTATATTTTCCCTAACTTATGTTAATCAATCAAAAAACTATTGCTCTCTGCTCAAACTCTACTGGTTCTTTTACTATACAAGCAAAAAAGTCACTTGACCACAAGGCGGTGCTGTCTTGAATTTTCTCAGACACCCTCAGGACATGGTTTTGATGAAACATACCAAGTTTTGTCACAAAAACAGCATTTTTCATCCAAATTCAAAATCCAGCCTAGCCTGTGTATTTATTATTTTACCATAAACTAAAAGTTTTCTAAAAGATTTCATTACCAATGGGTGGCAATGTCTCAAATCACTCAGGTACTCTCGGTTCATAGTGGTAATGATAAGTACCAAGATTCATTTCAACAGCTCAAAGTGTTGCAAAGAAACAACCTCACTTCCTGTTTGGAACCCATTTTAACAGCCATACACTTCCAAATTTTGTTACTGTACTTTCTCCGCTATTCTAGACTATTGATCACAAATACTACAAAAGATGAAAGAAACTTTATTAGTATGAAACTAATAAAGTTTTTTTATCTTTTGTAGTATTTGAGATCAATAGTCTAACATTGATAAGATTTTGATTACTCTGGTCTTTTCCTCAAACAAATATCTGGCATTAGAAGACTTTTCTAAATATTGCGCATTAACTTTTTACCCATTCTGTCCTTTTTGGAGCTGAACAAACTCACTTGAGCAGATGAAAGAATTAAATTTTTTAAATGTAGTAACAGTGTGCTGGATTCTCTGGTGGGGGAAAAAGAAAGTGAGAGATGGAGGGAGAAGAGAGAAGTGAGAGATGAAGGGAGGGAAAGAGAGAGAGGAAGTTGGGGTGATGTCTCCCTTGACCATATGCAGTTAAATATAGCTCCATCGAGAAACTTTCATCCAAAGACTTTCTCTGTTTGTTTTGAGTTTGTTCTGTTTTGGGGTGGGGGAGGAATTGGGGGTTGGGGGAACCTTCCCACGGCCCAACCGAGTAGGACGAGTAAGTTTGTCAAACGAAGAAGAAAATGAGGATGGAGAGAAATTATATACAATTGGATAAGTTCCAAACGGCCCTACCTATCCAACTATTTTGTTCTTGTTTATGAACGCAGTCCAGACTACAGAGTTGTTACGCAGACTAGCATACGCAGTGCACATGTAGTGCACTAACTAAGCTGGTGGCCCTAACTTACTTTACCAACAAGATTTTCTTCTTCACCAGCATTTCTGGGGTCCACTAGGCAAAACCAGTACTAACAAGCCTAAAAATTCATGTCAACAAGCTTGTACTTTTGGGATAGTGAAACTGGGATGTTATTAAGATGGCCAAAAAAATGGATCTACTTGTTTAAAATCAAATTATAGCACCTATCCTATGTCGACTATGAGGAAACTTGACTTAAAGGGACAGTTCACCTACAAATGAAAATTACCCTATGATCTATATATATTTTTTATACATAACTCTGATTGTATTTGTCTAAAAGTAGAAAGTCATAAACACCTTTTGCCTCGAGGGTAAGTAAATCACAGTGTAATTGTAATTTTGGGGTATACTATAACTTTAACGCTTGAATACACTACACAACCTTTGCCAAAATTTGGCAAAATCGGGATTCCAGCTAGTCTGCTGATCTTTTAAGCAGCTGGAGTTGATATTTACATAATGTTGCATTATTAATCTTCGGAGTATTTGAGCACGTTTGTTATGTTCAGAGTGACTTCAGTGTCTGCTAGTGTGTGATCGTCAGCTTTTTATGGTATAATGCCCAGTTTTTCATGTAACCATTCAGTTTTGCTGGGTATTGTTTTAAAATCTGTTCAGTCGCGTAGTGCATTACAGCCTTTACTCAACATTACGGCACCTTAAAGAGAAGGTCCATGAGATTTCTGGATTGGAATGAACTTTTGGACTCCTGCTATCGCTTCAGGGTCCCACTTCCAAATCTCAATAAACAAAGACTGGAAAATCATGCTGTCCGAATGAAAGATGACTGATGCTACACCGAGAGGAGTTGAGAAGCAGGTCATTGTTTGTTACTGTTGGAGTCTTCAATGGCATATTGGAGGAGATCTGTGGGAGACGGGAGTCTTGCAATACAAATGTAACTGGCAAGAAGAGGAGACACGGGAGTGTTCTTGCTACCCAGAGAACCATCAGTAAAGCGTTCTCACCAGTGTAGATTTTCAGCAGCTGGCACTGCGCTCTCGCATGAACCTTTTATTTCCTGTCCCTATCACTTGTGTAAATTCCATAAACACACTGTTGATGAAAAATATGATAAGGCTGAGAAGAAACAGAGCAGATTATACTGGAAACACTACCGTTTTTAGAAAGGTTAAGGTCACGATGGCTTAGATTCTGATATGATTGGGTGACGCTCTCCTAGAATAGCTGCAAGCTCTTTTTCTTCTGGTCACCTAACACTGCGAGCGAGTGGCGCAACACACCATGACAAAACTAGATCATGCGCTTGTGGTGTAGATTGATTATAATGGCAGGAATCTTGTTTGCTCTCATTATGCCACTATATTGCAGTGTTGACAAGATGACTGTCAGCAAACTGTCCTTGTAAACATATCCAAGCAGTTAATGTCAGACTGAAATCATGCTGTACTGTAATGAAGCAGCCTCACTTGCTGTCAGCTCTTCTTGTCCACTTTTATGGTATGAGTGAAAGCGTGTTGTGAAATCATTCATTTTGGTTTTCCTAAAATGCCAACAGGAAATAAGTGCTGTTTTTATGTTCTTAAAGAGGTAGTTAATTCTGTTACCAGCATCTCAAACCTATGAAACTTTCTTTTCTCTTTAGACTAAAACAGCAGTAAAAGAGCTTTCAAGCTTCAAAAATGATCGAAAAGTATCTTAAAAGTACTCCATATGCTAAATTCCAAGTATTGTAAAGTTGTATTTTACTGTTTGTGAGAAACACACCACAACTTTATATGATTATTGTCTCCAGTGAGTCCTTAACTCAAGACCTGGATTGCATAATCAAATGGATAAATAAGATAAAAATTACTGACAGCTGTCAGTACATATCATATCATAACATATCAACCTTTAAGATATCTGAAAATACCTGAAATTGTTCAGTTGAAACTGAAATAGAAAAACGCTAACGCATGCAACAATGCCCCTAGTGGCAGCTCTGAGAATGCAACAAATACATTTCGCAATGCATTTTATCACTTAAAGCACTGATTATATTTTATTTACAAGAATACATAATATGCTCACTATAGACTATACAAACCCACAAAAAGAGAATTTTGTTGTCAAAGTTTAGTGTTAAAAGGTATTCAGTTAATTAACACTCTGATAATGCTAGTAATAATAATAGTGATATTAATAATACTAATCAGTTAAACATTTAAAAAAAATAAAATAAAAGAAGCGCTTTGAAATAGTTAAATATAGTAATAATAGCTATCAAATTTCTTTAAAACAAACATACAGTAAATCTGTTAACATACACGCACACAGAGACACACCAATGAGATAACGATGTTTGACTCTCAACACATTACAGTCAGTAAACACATTATAAATTACACTGGCAAAAACTCAGCCAATAAAACTCAGAACGCACAAAGGTATAAAGTGATAGCAAATAAAGAAATGTTTAAACCAAACATCATAAAAGCATTGATGACATATGTGAATATCTAAGGCCTGCGCTATACTGCCTTTTTACAGCTTTGGGAAAAGGAGGAACAACTTTGTGTTCACAAACAAAGTCTTCTGTAAATTTACTGACATTGTCTGATGCTGCATTTTACTTGTCTTTACAAGTCTTAATTTCAATCTGGGAAAAGCTAACTTGGGTTTGCCCAGGTTCAAAACCTCTGACACCAATGACAGAATTATGTACATTATGACTCTCAAAGAAAGAAACTCAAACATAAAGAAAGTGTCATACCCCTACTTTCTTCAAGGGTGCAATTACTTGTATAAAAGTCAACTCACTCCTGTCTCTGTTTTTACATACCTTACTGAATGTTTCACGGCAGTTTCAAAGAGAAATGTCCACTGAGTGACGCTTAAACACAGGTTTAATACGTGAACACTGGAACACTTTTATCATGTTGTTATAGGTATGTATTGCAGTGGTTCAGAATTAATGTATCTGTGGACTGTCACTAAAAGTCAATGCTCTATCATGTTGGAAATATGCACTACACCAAATCCAACCCTAAACCTACACAAAAGCGTTAGCAAATGCAAAACTGTTTTGCATTTATTGACACAACCGTGTCATTTCAACTTCCTTTTATGCAGATTTTAACTCTTTTGATTTTAACCGGAGCTCCTTGACTCTCAAGTACATCTCTGTACTCCATGAGCTACCAGACAAACCTACTGTCTATGAAAACCATTAGATATGAAGCTGGATATGTGTGACCCTAACATTCAAATGCATCAGTTTTCAAATATCCCACCATATTTTTGTGCTAAAATTACACTTTATTAATCAAAACTCTGTAAACCTGTGAGAAAAGGAATAAAAAGAGTCTGAGTTTTATTGCCTCTAGTGTTCATTTCTTTTGGAAACTGCAGCGATATGCACTTGATGGTAATTTTTCCGTGTCTCGCTAAAAAGTGCACCAAGGTATGCTTATGCCATGAGACCAGGTAGGTAAAAGTAGTTACTGGCAAAACTGCGCACCTAACTCAACAAAATACACATGTATGTGTAAAATAGTCCTTTAACAATAAGTATTTAATGGGAAAACGCTTATATATTGTGTATATGTCAGATGTATTATCTTAATTTGGAAGGTGATAAAAAAACAAGCAAATATAGTTTGTAACAGCTTATTTGCAGCCAATGTGGCTAACTTTTAAATACTAACCTTCTCTGAAAAGTATTCAGTGGAATATAATGTAACCTCAGCCTTCCTTACATCTAAGACCTTTCATTAATGTAATTTATCTTAATTTAATGTAACATTAAAACATGGTTTAGTTCATGCAAAGTGTGTTGTATGTGAGAGATGTGATTTAATGTAGATAAATCTGAACTGGATCCAAAAGCCAGATACTCATGGCATCTCGTATTAAAATTTTCATCAGGTCAAAAATGATAAAAAAGTATTTTAAAAGTACTCCGTACACTAAATTGCAAGTATTCTGAAGTTATATTCTACTGTTTGCAAGAAACACGCCATGACTTTGTATGATTATTGGCTCCGGTGAGTTCTTAACTCAAGACCTGGATGGCATAATCATATGGATACATATGATACAAATTACTGATAGCTGCTTTGGAAATAGCGCTTTGAAATAGTTAAATATAGTAATAATAGCTTCCAAATAGTAAAAGACTTTATGATACTCTTTTATTGAAGAGTATTTTAAAAGGAAGTGCTGTTCTTTTTCTTTAAAACAAACATACAGTAAATCTGTTAACATACACACACAGAGACACACCAATGAGATAACGATGTTTGACTCTCAAAACATTACAGTCAGTAAACACATTATAAATTACACTGGCCAAAACTCAGCCAATAAAACTCAGAATGCACAAAGGTATAAAGTAATAGCAAATAAAGAAATGTTTAAACCAAACACCATAAAAGCATTGATGACATATGTGAATATCTAAGGCCAGACCCATACTGTCTTTTTACAGCTTTGGGAAGAGGAAGAACAACTGTGTGTTCACAAACAAAGTCTTCTGTAAATTTGCTGACATTGTCTGTGATGCTTCAGTCTTGAGTCCTAATTTCGCTCTGAGAAAAGCTAACCTGGGTTTGCCCAGGTTCAAAACATCAATGACAGAATTATGCACATTATGGCTTTGAAAGAAAGAAACTCAAACATTGAAACTCAAAAGCATGTACCTCTGTTTTACGTACCTTACTGCACGTTTCAAAGAGATATGTCCGCTGAGTGACGCTAAAACACAGGTTCATTTTTATAATGTTTTTATAGGTATGTATTGCAGTGGTTCGAGAATTGAAATATCCGTGGACTGACAATAAAAGTCAATGCTCTATCATGCTGAAAATATGTTCCACACCAAATCCAACCCTAAACCTACCCGATAGCGATTTATTACTCAAAACTCTGGAAACTGCAGTGATATGTACTCTTTGGTGCGCATTTCTCGCTAAAAAAAGTGCACCATGGTACGTTTGCGCCTTGAGACCAGGTAGGTAAAATTTGTTATTGTCAAAACTGTACACAAAATAGTTTGTAACAGCTTATTTGCAGCCAATGTGGCTAACTTTTAAAAACACCTACTCTGAGAAATATTCAGTGGAATAAAATGTAACCTCAGCCTTCCTTACATCTAAGGTCTTTCATAAATGTAATTTGTCTTCATTTATAGTAACATTAAAACGTGATTTATTTCATGCGAAGTGTGTTGTACCACTGTATACTGTGTTTCTGAATTATGGTGAAAGATTTTATTTAATGTAGATAAATCTGAGCTAGATCCAAAACCCAGATACTCAATGGCGCCGCTTAGGTCTCGTATTAAAATGTTCGTCAACTCAAAGAGGTCGCACTCCCTCACCTCTCCTCAAAAGCATGTTTTTCTATGTGCTTGTTTCTCTTTTTTCTTTTTCGAAACTATAATCGCCATGTTGGCGGCACATCCTTGCACACTTCATTTCAAAGTCCAAAATAAGCCAGTACCTGGATAGTCTCCCAAAACAACAGAACACGTTCACCTCAGCATTCCAGGCGAACTGCGTATTTCTGGATCTTGCCTTGAGTATGTACATGCTCGTGTATGCGATTATATGAGCGTGTGTACGTATAATCCTTTCCAATAAGGTGGCTAAAACTCTTAAGTCACCGTACAACTGGACTCTTCAATTGAAACTCTTCAGCACAGCTGTTTCAACAGAACTGAACAATGAACCCCTGTGACTCCAGGCATTTATTTGCTCCCTTTGTCCTTCTTTCCTTCAACAATTTCTTCTATGATCTCACACCTTTCGCTGTCATAAAAATGACCAACTGTAAATGTAATGTAGAGTCCCAGCTCTTTAACAATGTAAGGCAAAGATGTGAAGTTCATGGCAAATTCATGAAATTGTGCATAAATGTGCATCTTTGTTACTGAAATTCATTCAAGTGAAAAATGTGTAATGCTAAAAACAGCTACCACACAATTAGTGCTAATAACAAAAGAATTGCCGAAATTCCCATCTCTTAAAATAAACAGAAATAGCCTTTTACCACCATTTGGTGACATTCGAAACTGCATAGCCGGTGCTTAGCAAATGGGAGGTTTTTGAACAGAAAACCATGTTTAGTTTCCCAGTCTACCTCAAATGCCAACATGAAACTGAACTTTTGAAAGGCTCACCAAGATCTGCATAGGATCATTCTTGAACACACACACTAAAGCAACTTGATCGCTTATTTTTCATAAGGACACACATAAATAGACACGCACACACACACACACACACACACAGAGTCTAGCCTCATTTTTCTCATAGCTAAATTGTGGTGCTCTGAGCTCATTATTTCCATCTGTGTGGACGAGGCCATTTACTCCAGCATAGATGATCAGAGCCAAGGTGGAGTAATGGGCCATAAGTAGAAGTGCAGATTCAAGATGTTTTATTGGGACAAAGGTCCAAATTTACTTTCCAAGGCTTTTAAATAAAAGATTTATGAGAGTTATTTGACTGAACTGCGCAGGACAGGTTTATACGGCTTGGCTGTAGAGCCCTGGTAATTAACAGTAACTTAAAAAAAGGAATGCTGTTTAAATTATGTTGTCGTAAAAAACGAATCATCATCAATCGTAGCAATTACCAACAGACCTTTGGATTTCCGTTTTTTTTCTGTGATGGATTTCAAAAGATCAGCTCAGGGGAATAATGGTCAGTAATGGTGAGAGGTTTGGACCGTGATGTTTGCATTGTGGGAGTTGTGAATTTTGACAGCTGCATTGAAGGTCTGTTAGGCCTCTCGGCTGGTTGTTTACAGGGCTTAGATGAAGAACGCACATGCGCAAAGATATATTAATATGATTTTAATAGCAACAACGTTCTTTAGAGAACATATAATAACTTCCATAACTCAGCGGGCAGCGTTCTAGCATTCAATCTCCTGACAAGGAGTCTGTTATAGAAGTTAAGAAGGATAAATTAAAGATGCTTTCTTCTGGCCAATATCTAAGACATTGCTAGATCTATATTTCTGCAGAAAATGCAATCCAAAAGTCACTGCAACCGGTTTTGGGGAGTAACTAGTTACATATAACAGCTTTTTTCATTTAATTTAACTGTGATCCATTACAATTACAGAGAAAATGTGTAATTAAGTAATAGTTACTTTTGAAATTGTCAAAATTTTTAATAGAGTAACTAATCTTTAACCTAATGTTACATTTCCATAGTTGACTGTAACAAGCCTAATGAGTCAAAACAAAATAATCAAGATGGTGGCGTCAAAAGGCGTCTTGTTAATAAATGATACATAGTATAATGTATAAATAAAAAATAGGAATAGAAAATTACCTGAAATTGTCTTTTATCAATGTTATCTTAGCAACACGTTAACATCACACTCTGTGGACCTCAAGTGTTCATAATCTCTTAAATCTTCACTTTTATGGTTTGTTTTTAATTAAAACATTGTCTTGGGAAAGCATTGTGGACAAATGGATGGATAATTTAACTATACAATGCTCCTGAAATCATGCGTAAAAACTGGGTAGGTTTAAAGAAGAGAGTTCTTAGGAAGCACTAAATTATAAATCAGTCTTGGTCTGAGAATCTACAGTTTCATGTCAGGTCAAAGTGGCCTATCTCTCTCCTGTGGCCATGTTTTACAAGTCATCTCTGGTCTAAAGAGAAACCCAGCAGCCTTGTTCCCACAGGGAGCCTGACCTCTGAGATTACCCAGCCACCAAGAAGCTGCATTGGGAACGCAACACTGCACGGGTTCCCCTGCATTATGGAGTCGAAGGTCAAGGCCAGCTTGGCTGAGAAGAACATCTCCGAAAAGTGTTTTCTTGCCTTCTGTTGCTTGCTCACAAAACAAAGAATTACTATAAAATCTTGCTTTGAATGTGCCATCATCAATGATATTCTCACTCAGTGATAAAGAAAATCAGAGGGGATAACGTTCTTGTTTGTAAAATATTTTTTGAACTTCTCACTTGTGTTTCATTGAAGTAGCAACTGAAGTTCCTCCTAAATTTCCTTAAGATGTTCCAGGGTGTACCGCTGCAAGTTTTCCCTCCTCTCCTCAAAGTGTAATGCCCATAAATCTGACAAACCCCACACAACGTCACCAAATATACTGTTTATGTTTCAGAGGCTCTAGACGAGAGGGCAGCAGTGAGAGATGAGAAAGAGACAGGGTTCACACGAGCTTTCCGTGATTTAGAAACCTGTCACATCGAACCAGAAACTAACCAGTCAAGACGAGGCAAAACTACTTTTACACTTGGACTAATTATGGCCCTGGCTTTGATTCTGTCTTGTGGCATTTTCGTCTAATTATATGTTTAAAGAGAAGGAAGGAACTGTTTGTCAAATGCCCATTGTAGTATAAAAGGCCCTTGCCTGACCTATAAGAAGAACACACTGCGGGTAACTGAACCTAAATGGAGTCACAAAGGAAAGAACTGGAAATCTCTGACCAGTTTTATTGTGTTTTATTTATAGTCCCTCTAGAACAAGTTTATAATCTTTTAGTTCCGGAATTGTAGATGACAGTTATTGTAGACAAGCAAGACACAAATTGAGTAATGAGTCAAAACGTGTAATGAAACGCTTTCCAAAATCTACTCTATGAGTCCGATCATCCGACAATTTTATATGTTTAACTCCTAAACGTGTCTTATTAAAGTCGAATCTTTATAGAACCAACAGTTTCCTTTTCTGGCTTTTGTTCAACCCCTGTAATTGCTGTGCACATAGCTTAAAGAATGTACCTCTGATTAAAACTGCTATAATCAAGAAACCACTGGGCCTGCACCAAAACCCTCACTTGATAAAGATCTAATGAATCTATTCCCAATACAGACTGTTTGAACAGTCTATCCATCTGTTGTAGCTTTGCTTCCAAACACATGGGGAAAAAATCTGGGCTGAATATTGATAATGAACTAGGTCCAAGACACTCCACCCTGCAGAATCTATCATCCCTTCTTGTTCCTTTTCAGAGGAATTACAATTCACTAGGTTACAGTACATCAAAACAAAACCAAAGATCCACCTTGAGACCCATTAAATGATGGATGTAAATCAGAACTCATCGCCTAAATAAAACACCAATAATAAATACAGTCAAACTGTTTCCCCTAAACATTAGTATGGCTGGTTTTTAGTATGCATTGGCTTTTGGTTTATGCTGGGTTCACACTGTATGATTTCCAAAGTCGTTGGAACACTGCTCTTCTCACACTTCATGACTGTCTGGCGTACCATCTAGTTGGTCTTGTGCACAATACATGATGGATCGACAACAGGGGTTCATACATTACATAACTTCTCCATAGGAAGAATCGCAGACAACTTGGCTTGTCCACAAACTATGTTTCACAACCAAACACGTGAGAAAAAAACTCATTCTGACTTTTTCAATCATGTGAGTGACTCTCCTCAACCACCACCAGTGTGCAGCATCCACAGGACAACAGCACTGGTTGCTCACTACACGAAAGATGAGACCAAAAGTAACCTGCACTGTCTTATCTGTCGACACATTGTCGGTTTCCTCTTTGCTTTGCGAAGTACTTTTCACTCCTGAGAATGCGATGTGTAGTGTGAGAGTGCAATGGCAATAGCAACAGTAACTTGTAAATTGTGGATGAAAGGAAAATGAATTAACACAATTAATTAATTTAGTTGGTTAACCAGCTTCAATAACCTGTGCATGGCAGGGATAAGCTAATCTATAAGTTACAGTAAACCAGCATCAGATCAGCATTATTCATTTCTCAGTAGGAAGGGCAGAACAATCCTAGCATTACATGCCACAGAAAGGGCAGGCCAGGACAATCTTGCCTACTTCCTGGATCAACATCTATTGGTCCAGACACAACATTCCTGTAACACAATCCTTAACCCAGTCATAGATTTAAAGTTCCCCTGGAATCAGAGGAACTAAATTGCACAGTTACATTTACCATTGTTTGGCAAACTTTCATGGCCAAAATTTCCCCAGGCAGATTTCGCAAAAGGTCCAAGCTGGATTAATTACATTTACCAGCAGAAAGCTGCTTGGTTTGAAAGTGACTTTTGTGTGAGCTGTGTCTGAGCTTCATATTTCCATACATTATTGACAACAGACCTTTCTTGCCCATGACCATAACATTAGCCATTTTAAAATCCTTATAATTTCATTGTTTCATAGTTGGGTCTTTTCAGATGACCAAGGATTTGGGATTTATTTCAAAACATAAACTCTGTATCAAGGCGCATCTCCAAAGTAGTAGGAATAAACTTGGTTTTTAAGCAGAAGTAGTTTTTAAGCACAAATATGTCTATTTCAAATGAATGCTGAGTTTTATATATATATATGGAGTTTTATATATATATGTGGAATATTCCAAGGAAGTTGACCCAGGAATGCTTGCCAAAGTTAAGATGGTAAGGTAGATAACTGAGACAAGGAATGCAAAGAAGCTCAACTATTGATGCCTGAGTCATAATGTGACCCCTTCATCCTTTTGTTTGGAGATGTTGTCCTATCAGACCAGAAGAAACCCTAACTCTGCACATTTTGGATGCCTACCTTATCCTAACACACCTGACTCATGAATGAAATTTGATGTGACAAATAAGGGACACTTGAGAGATTAGGAATCTCTCTTCAATCTCGCAATACTTTTTTATGTTATTTTACAAAATCCACCTCAATGCTTGAAGTCTTCATTTGGTACTGTTTTTAAGAATATTTTGTAAATGATTAATTAATACGCATCATACTCAGTGTGCAAGGTTTTTGTGCGTGACCAATTTTTAGGTTGATGAATAAGTGCATACGAAAATTTCAGACTCAATTGTCTTAACCCTGCCATACTGAACCCACAGGCTTCAGGATAGTCACCAACACAAATCAAGTTATTATAAAGTAAACCTTAATCAAGTTGGTGCACAGGTTTATGTGTTCCTGTAGAACATAAACACATGCTCAGTAACTCAATCCCTGTTTTTAAAGCAGAGGCGATGTGTGGGCCGGGTTGGAAAGGACATAATCTACGTAATAGCTCTGTAATCTAATGCTGAATTACGGTTAATTCTCAAAAACGAGCAACATCCCTCTGACCTCCGAACCTTGATCCTTACTCTTACTGCCCCTCGACCTGCATGTGGCAGTGATCAGAGTCAATAAGAGTATTGGAACTGGGAATGAGGGGAAATGGGAGTAATGGGAAACAGATTCACACGCGCACACTCATGCCGCAAGACTGTATCTTATTTGGCCCTGCGAAATTCCCATTTTATGGATGCTGAGAGGTTGGTGTTCTACTCTATGATTAAGGTTTGCCTGCTGTGTTGTCTATCATTTGTGACTTCCCTGGGATCGCATCTCCCTGCATTTCTTCATGACCACACCGCCTCCCATTTTTTTTTCTGACTCTTTCCTTCTCAGGACACTCAAGGCACTGTTCACTCACAATTTACTGTATTTTGCAATCGAAAACGTCAAGAGCGGTCTAAAAGCGGGGCTTTTGATCTGCCTGCTTGGTTTTAGTGCACTTTTTAAATCCACAATCCTTTAGCCTATGGCACACAAGAAGCAAACAAACTGTGGTTGGTCGCTTGAATGTCAGTTCAAAGGTCTCTTTCAGTCGAAATGGGCGGTTCTTAGCCAGAATAATGGGGCTATGGCAACACCAGATGCTACCTAACTACCATGGGTCAAGCGTAAACAACCTCCCCCACACTATATATACACAGTGGATACAAGTGAATATCAGAAATGCATTCATTCACACATACACACACACGGCAAACAGTGATTCAGCTTTAAGCACATGTAATAAAGCCCAATGTTTAAGGAACAAGCATATAATCTTGTGAAAGAACACCATGCCTCGGTCTTTAATGAGTTTTAGGGCTCATTTTAATGAAAGGTCATGAGCTCCTCTCGGTTCCCACATACCCGCTTTTGCCTGGCACGCTAGTTAGAGAAATGCAATTACCGCAGTAAAGTTCCTCTGTGACAGCTTTACCACACCAGCTTCTGATCACAGCCAACTGTCAATCTGTCCCCCTCCACTAATAAATCACATGTTTTAGCTGAAGGGCAGGTTTAGATGAGGCTGGGCACATTCACGACATTCACTGTTATTCACGGTCGTCCCCTAGCACGAGTCAGATATTTGTACAAATATTATTTGACATATTTCACACTATTTGTGTTACATACATTAATTATTTTGTAAATTAAACGTGTAAACTCTTTTTAAGGAGAAGGAATTGTTACTTACTATGTAAATACTAATTGTTTTACTTTACATTGCCTTTTGACCCATTTCACCCCAATTTCATAATTACTATTGTCCTGAAAATATGGTTTATGTGTACTGTTGAATGTGCTGACAAGCATTAATCTAATATATTTTAATGTAATTTTTTTTGTAAGCTTGTAAGCGATATAGTTGCATTTGTTTGTATTTTCACATTTATATTCATGAAGTTTTAGTACATTTAAAGTAGTGCTTTCAAACGATTAATCATGATTAATTGCATCCAAAGCAAAGGTTTTACATATATATATATGTGCACTGTGTATATTATGTATATATAAATGCCCACACATACATGTATGTATTCACGAAAAATATGGTATGTTAAAATAACAGTTAAATATACATTTAAAATAATTATATATAGCATAATTTAAATTGATATAAATATATGTAAAATATATACTGTATGTGTGTGTCTTTTTTATACATGATAAATACACACAGAATACACATATATATTATTTTAAACAAAAACCTTTATTTTGGATGTGATTAATCGCAACTAATCGTTCGACAGCACTAATTTAAGGTTAATTAACTTAAAATGTCACATTGAGTAACACCCTACAGTTAAAATTATAATGAAGGGCTTTACATGTGACACATCAAAACAAGTGTGTTTCATTAAAGTACAGCAAAACATTCTTAAAATAATGATTTGCTTTAAACTTTTAAGTACACTTAGTATGCTTAAGTTTAAGAAACACAGTCATGAAAGTAAGCGCTTCCTTTTCACAAGAGCGCGCTATTACTTTAGCAACGTTAGCAATTCATTGCCATGTCCATCTCACGCATGTGTGCGACAGTAAGTGAAGGAACGAGTGTGTACGTGTGTGAAAGAGCAAAGGGGAACAACTGAAAGCGGTTGAGAGCCGTGCAGCACTGGGATTTTCTTAATTCAACACAGATGTTAGCCGTGTTTGTAATAGCGAGGGTGAGTGGGGATTGTTAACTTTTACTGTACGTCAAAAGAGGAGGATGAGACGGATATGGCTGGATCTGATCCACCGCCCACTCGAAGACGTGGTGCACATGCATTTAACATACACAGTTATCTCGGTGGAGTTTCCATACTTCAAAAAAACCATCTCTTTCGGGGTTCCCAAAGGCAAAGAGAGATGCTTTATTCCCTGTTTCAAATAAAACATGGGTTTTCTCACACAGAAACAGGCGTATTCCTGCCGGCGGAGGTGGCATGAGAGACAGCGGTTAAACTCTCACCACACACACAAGCCTCTGCGTCCAACCAGCAACCAGCCTCATCATGACATCAGCCGCAGTCATTATGACATCATCACCGGGGGGTCTCAGTGCCGCCAACCAAACCCCAGTCGCCACGGGCCCGCATCACCGGGTTAGGCCACACTTATACGACTTGTGGAAACTGTGCAGTTTTATGAGTACAGTATATGTTGTTCAAAATATCATTTTCCCTCCTCAAGAAACCTCAGGGCTGTTAAAACGCTAGTTTAACTCCTGACTGTACCCTTCAAGGCAGCAGTCCGGTGGGAACGAAATGTGGAAACACTTAAAGACCAATAAAGTCATTACTGTGAGGATCATACCCATCTTGAGAGGTCTTGGTTAGGCCCTCAAGGGGTCTGGTCTTGGTTCTGGTTGTGACTATCTCTGCTCGGGGAAAATCAGTCTAAATGATTCCCAGGTTATATTACATGATGAGCTTAAACTGCACACGATGACATACACTGTAAATCTTTATATAGATCCTACTTGTGGCTATAAAAAGGATTTTGCATGCGCTGTAGTATTTGTGTTTATTTATTTTAACCCTGTAAAGCCTGATACGAAACAATAGTCATATTTCAATGGAATAGTTTATTAGTTTGTAATAATAGATTTTGTGAGTATCATATTTAGACTAGACATCAAGCTTATATATTTATGTATATTCATATGTATATGTACAGTATATTTATAGCATATGAACCCCATACTCAGTTTTATTCAGAGGCCCGAACTAAGCAAAAATATGTGTTTTTTTTTGTCAAGATGCTTATTAAATCAGTCAACTCTTAGTATAGCAGACTACTTACATAAAATGCATATAAATGTCAATTATCATTCTATCTTTCAATAATATTTTTTAGAATTAGTATACTAATATTTCAATGCTTAATTTGTGTGATTTGAAAATAAAAGGTTTGCTAATCAAGTAAACCTAGGTTGTTTGCAGTTCATTCAATGGTCTTCTTGAAATATTACTTAAAACATAAGTAACATATCAGTTAGGTTTTTATAATTATAGCTACTAAACTGCCTTTAACTTGTTACAGATTTGACACCTATTAATCAAACGTCGAATTTTTAATCACGTTAATATTTTAGAGGCTTTATAATTGCGTGTAGCCTATTAAAACGTGACACAGTTTGCATTTAATGTTGAAGCGCACAAAAAATGTCGACTTTCGTCGTCCCAAGCCGCGTTCATCTCGCGCTATCTAGCGGTGAAAAGCCGCAAAGCAGATGTAAACAAAAACCTGCGCGTGCGCAGTGACCCGGTCTCCACAGAGCGACGTAAAACATGGCAGCCTCCAGTGCTCGCTGCACTGCACGCTGGCTGTCAAGCGGTTTACCTGGACTCCGCAGCACCTGTGCCCTCATAAAGACCTCCAGACACGGAGGTGCCACAGCTCTGAGGATATGCTGGGTTCGCGGTTACGTGAAGGAGGGTCGTTTAAGCTGCTGGAGGCACATAGGAGCTGTGACATTGAACAGGGTGCCGGGTGAGCTGGTTATGTGATCAAAGCAGTTACTGTGAACTCTGCAAATAGAGCAAGCTTATTGTTTTGCGTTAGTACATAAGGTCTAACATATCACACTGCTGTAGACATGTTTTGGCGATGTATGTCAGTGGTATCAGAAAGGTTGAAAGGGATGATGCAACTAACTTACATTATTGCCAATAACTTAGTAGTACATTTTTTACCATGGTAAAAAAATATAGATGTTATCACCACCGTAAATGTGAGTAACTTGGTGTGTAGGCAGGCACACATGAATTTACTAAGACTAAACGTGATATTAGCTAAATAAAAGGTTTATGTCGAGGTCTACAGCAGTGTGATATGTCTGTTTTTCATCGCCAAAAAAAATATTTTCAAAAAAAGTCATTGCAGGATTTGAAAAGTACAACCGTCATTAGATGAATCGGTGTTTGAATGAGTGAATGATTCGATTCGAAGACTCGTTCCATTCCTGAACGAATCCCGAACTGCATACTAGCGTTCCAGCTAACAAAAAAAAATGTTCAAAGTGTTTTGCTGATGTTGTTTAGGTTATAAAAAAAATAATTTCTGAACATTATCTGAACGCTTGAAACATCAATTTTTTTTATGTTAAAAGGTTATGTGGGTTATGTCAATGTTCCTTTGGCAAACTTTATGGCAATGCTCACTTTTAATAAGTAATAATTAGTAATAATTAACACTTTTAAGTAATAATTTGCAATTTAAACAAACAAAAAAGTTAGATGAAAGTGAAAAATGAATTACTAATACACCTGTCACCAACTGTAAACCCCCCCAAAAAACTTGGCTACTATTGTGCAACAACCAATACCGTTATTTTAAGAAATAAATGTTTGTCGTGTTTTGTATTTTTCAAATATAGTGTTGGGAAGCCAGGGTGTTTTTGGCTCTCGTTTGTTCCACACTACTTCTGGGTGCCTTCAGAAGGACTTCTATGATGTTTTGGGGGTTCCCCGGACTGCCTCTCAGAAAGACATTAAGAAAGCCTACTACCAGGTTTGGTAACATTTTTTGACATAAATTTCATATTTTTTAAAAGATGATGCACTAGGAGTATAACGCTGGAAATATTTTCTCTTACAGTTGGCAAAGAAATATCATCCAGACACCAACCCAGATGACCCTGAAGCAAAAGAAAAGTTTGCCAAGCTGGCAGAAGCCTACGAGGTACGGAACATTAACATTCATTTTACCTCTGAATGTCTTAAATTACATTTCTCTTCGGTTAAATTTAAACCTTTTTTATTAAGCTTATTTTCAAGACCTTTTTTTTTCTCTATTGTGGTAAAAATGTTATGTGAATTATTAAGTACATTCCTGTGGAATATTATCATTATAACGTAAAAACATAGAAAATAAGATATTAAATTGTAATTATTAAATTGTAAAATGTATTTAAATACTGTTAGTTTTTTAAAAAAAATTACAAATTTGAGAAACTGGCTTTATTCAAAACATAATGCATTAATTATCTATAAATATATCTATCTAAAAATGTTTAAATATAAAATCAGTGTTGCATTTATTTGTTTAAAATACAGTAAAATTCATAACTTTGTAAATTATTTTAAATTCTTTTCTACTATTTTCAGCTGAATTTTCAGCATCATTGTCACATGACATTTCAGAAATCATTCAAATATGCTGATTTGCTGCATTTATGATATTATTATTATTATTAAAAACTAATTTTGGGAACCGTGTACCAAAGTTTAAAAGAACAGAATTAATTTACAACAAAGCTTTTGCAGCATTATATGTCTTTAAAAATACTTTAAATTAATTTTGTCAATTACAAAAAAAAGGCACATTTTTGTTTACATAATGTGTGTGTAATGTTTATTTATTGTGTAGATAAAGACATTTTAAAAATAAGTGTATATATTTGTGTTCATAGAAATTATATCATATATAAATTCATATTTAATGTATAAATGTATTTTTTTTTTAAATGTATATAGGCAAGATATATGTATTTATATATACAGAATAAATATACACAATACACACACATGTATTATGTAAAAAAAATTGGTGAAAGTTTTTTTATGAAGCCTGTATTTATAAAACATTACAAGGGTATTCTTAAAGGCATTATAATGAATGCATAATACATTATTATAAAAAAAAATCTTATAATGTGTTAGAACATCTTATGAATAATCACATTAAACACATTAAAACTGTATATTCATGAGATGATATAACATTATGAAGTTATTATGTATTCTTATTATGTATATGTAATGCATTATGCATTTATTATAATGCCCTTATAACGTATTATAAAAACAGGCTTCATAGAAAGTGTTTTACCAAAGTATTAATTTCTTAAACTATGCACAGCACCCAATCATTTTAATGGTAATGTATTTTAGTTATTTGTTTATTTGAAGGAAAAAATGTATTTTAAAAAACATGTTTGCAATAAGGTGTGTTTTTGGCATGTTGTTCTGTACCAGACCCTCAGTGACGAGCTGAAGAGGAAGCAGTACGACACGTACGGTTCTGCCGGGCCGGGTGCGAGCGGGGCGGAGCAGTACTGGAGGGGCGGGGCCAACGTGGACCCAGAAGAGCTGTTCAGGAAGATCTTTGGAGAGTTCGCTGGGGGGCGTGGCTTCGGCGACCTCAACTCCATGTTCGAACAGGCACCTGAAGTGAGACGCAAATCGACAGCCATCCCACATTTGCGTGTGTTGTTCATTAAAGGAACGCTCCACTTTTTTTTGGAAAGGCTCATTCTCCAACTCCCCCAGAGTTAATAAGTTAATAAGTCTATTCAGCCAGTCTCCGCGTCTACCGATAGCACTTTTAGCATAGCTTAGCATAGATCATTGAATCCAATTAGACCAGTAGCATCGCGTTCAAAAATGACCAGAGTTTTTATATATTTATCCTATTTAAAACTTGACTTTATGCTAAGCTGTGGATCATTAGCATAGATCATTGAATCAAATTAGACCAGTATCATTACATTTAAAAATTGCCGTCAGGTTTCGATATTTTTCCTAGAAAACCGCTGATCTTCGTTCACAGTATAACAACAGAAGAGTCAGGTTTTAAATAGGAAAAATATATAGAACCTCTGGTTATTTTTGAACGCGATGCTACTGGTCTAATTGGATTCAATGATCTATGCTAAGCTATGCTAAAAGTGCTATCGCCAGATGCGGAGGGAGTTGTGGGATGAGCCTTTCCAAAAAAAAGTGGAGCGTTCCTTTTAACTCCCGCAATCCAAGCTCTCTCTCTTTCTCTCTCCGTGTAGTTTGTGATGGAGCTGACGTTCATGCAGGCTGCTAAAGGCGTGAATAAAGAGATAACGGTCAACATAGACGATACCTGTCCGCGCTGCGACGGAAAAGGTCACGAGCCGGGAACCAAAGTCTCACACTGTCACTACTGTAATGGAACTGGGATGGTGAGGACAGCGTAACAATGGTATTGGAATCTGCGTTTATTGTCTTTGCACTTTTTGCATGATTTCCTCTTTTATGCAGGAGTCTATAAACACCGGCCCGTTTGTGATGCGCTCCGCGTGTAGGCGGTGCGGTGGGCGGGGCTCTATCATCATCACTCCTTGCGTCATGTGCAGAGGGTCTGGACAGACCAAACAGAAACAGAGCGTCATGGTCCCCGTTCCTGCAGGTGTGTGGCTGTATTCGTGGCTGAGCTGAGGTGAACGTGTGAGGTACTGACTGTCTGCCGTCATTGTGTTACAGGAATAGACGACAGACAGACAATTAAGGTGCCAGTCGGGAAGAAATACATTTACATCACATTCAGGGTGAGTGTTGCTTTGCAGATAGAAGCCCTGAGAACCACTTAGGAAAAAAAGTGTCCAAATACTATGTTTTTCCATTTTGAGCAAGCATACCTATAAATGTGTGGATTTTAAACATTTGTTGTGGATTTTTTCTTCTTTACTATCCTTTTTATTATTAGTATGATTTAATTTAGATTTCATGTTTTGGTTTGATGTTAATAACACACTACTCGTTTTAATAATAAGAGTTTATTTTCTCCATATTTATTCAGTGTTCTCTTTGTTTCCTTTTTTCCTTTGATTCTTTATATATTAAACATTTTTGATTTATTACTTTTTACAGCAGAGCCCAAAATCTATTACTATATTACAAAACAATATTAACAAGTACACTATTTATTTATTATTTATATATATTTTTTTAAGTACACAGTTTTGAGGCCATAGTATGGTCATTTATCACAAATATTGGCATATTTGGTCTAATTAATTTTCTAATGAATCTTTACTATCCCTTTTAGTTGTTTTAATCAGTGCTATCATAATATTAATTTATTAGTCATTTTTAATTTTACAGTGCCTTACAGTAACATTTATATTTATTTCTAATAACTTATTCCTATTATTAAATTTTTAAATAATTATTTTCTAATTATACACTGCTTTTTATCTTTGATTTTACACTATTTTAATGCACCAGTTTTTCTTATTCTACTGTTTTTTTGTATCAAATAAAAATAGTTTACAAATAAAAATTTTTTTGCTAATTATTTTGTCATTTTTAACTGCCTTTTTATATTAGAATTTTAATAACCAACTTTTTTTTTTTTTTTTTTTAATTTTATATATATATTTTTTTCTCTCTAATTGCTTTACTACAGCTTTTAAGAACTCTGGCATGTTATTATTTTAATTGATTTCTATTTATTAAATTGTCCATTTCTAATTTCACACTGCCTTTTTTTATTACTAACTTTTTTTTTATTAGCATTTCATTTTGATTTGATTTGAATTAACACACTATTCATTTTAATACTTTTTTCCACATTTATTCAGTGTTTTCTTCATAAATGATTCCTATTAAACTGCGTGTGTGTGTGTCACTTCCCATGTTGCAGGTCCAGAGGAGTCCTGTGTTTCGTCGTGACGGCGCTGATATCCACTCTGATGTGATGATTTCGGTAGCACAGGCGATACTAGGAGGAACAGCCAGAGCACAGGGCCTTTACAGCACCATCGACATTGCGGTTAGAAAATAAAAGGACTTTAATCGTTCATTTAATCGTTAATCCTTGGCAAAGTACAATGTGACTAAATGAAAATATGTTTCTTGCAGATTCCTCCAGGCATTCAGACAGACCACAAGATCATACTGTCAAGTAAAGGCATCCCACGCGTGAATAGCTTCGGTTATGGAGATCATTATGTATATATCAAAATCAAAATTCCTAAGTAAGAGTCATTTCTCTCTCTCACACACACTCATATATGCTCATCCAGTTGTGTTTGACCAACAAATCTCATGGATCATCTACAGGAAACTGACAAACAGGCAGAGAATGCTGCTCTTAAGTTATGCAGAGGACGAGGTGGATGTGGAAGGAACTGTCACTGGAGTAACCAGACCAGCCAAACGTAAATCTACGAAGAAAGACAACATTAAAAAGAAGGTATCACTTACCCCCGGACTTCATTTCATTCAGCTGTTCTGTTAATGTGTTTTCATTCAGGTAGTTCTCAGGCCGGACGGACCTCAGAATCAGAGCAGAGCAGAGAGGAAGAGCCAGAGAAAGAGGAAGGAGGATTTTTCTCCAAACTGAAGAAGATGTTCACCTGAAGATCACAGAAGACAGCGGTCTTGTGATGTTTTAGTGTAGAGTTGGTGTGTATAAACAGGAATTTCAAGACCTAGTTTTGCACATTCAATATTTATAGTGCAGAAATTAAACACTGCGCTTAGTTTGGAGAATAGGTGAACATTGTAATTTTACCTCAGCGTCTTTTTGACAATCACAAGCAGCTTTTGATGTCAAATTAAGAATATTTAGGCTTGAATATTTCTTTTTTTTTAATCCAGGTAAACAATTTTGTATCTTTATTCTACTTTAAAGGTCAAAGAGGAGGAGAAGAGTGAAAGGAGTAGAAGAAAGAAGTGCGCTCCACACCATCTCCAGTCTGCTTCTACAGATTAACTGCTGAGACATCTCGGCATTAAACTAATGTTGATCCTTTAAAATCATGGATTAAAAGCAAAGTTAAATTCTTTGCCAATTCTCAGTCTGAGGATGACATGTCTAACCTGTGCTGTTTGGTAGACTATAAATGTTTCGATGGGGAAAGTGAATAAATTGTAAAAAGAAATCTGTTTTGTAATGTATTACATTTCTGTTTGTTAATATCAACACAAAAGGCTATGTTTTATTGTTATCATATTCAAGGCTAATAAGCACTGCTAGCAACGCTTCAGCTGTGACTACATGATAAATAAAATGTGTAGGGCTTGAATGCATTTATTTTACTGTCTTTTTAACTGTCTGATATATTAATTGAAGCGATTTAAAATATATATAATGTGTGTATATATATTCTCTGTTTCAATCTGTCTGCTATACATAGTGATGCTATTTTTTTAAATTAACGCTGAGAACGCTATCTACTGCACAAAATAAAATGAAAATTGGCGCCAAAAGACGCGAGCAAACACTTTCTGACAGAATGAATATGACGACTTTTAGTAAAAACGTACAGCCAATATATGCTGCACTATTATATCTTTATGAACAACAACACATCGGTTTTGTTAAAAAAAAAAAAAACGAATACATAAATATAAAATACTAGTTTCAGTGACGCAACAAGCACTCTATTGTCACCAACCATTCACTCCACTAGGTGGAGGCCTTTCTTTCATAATTAAAGACTGGACTTCCGTGAGGAGAGAACAGGACTGTGAGTAAATACCAAAACAGCCTGGTTGATGTCCACCACGTTTTTTCCTCAACCCCCTAGCAGCTTTTACTTAAACCCACGACTGGCGATCAAAACTATTAGTTAATACAAAGTCACCTTCCAAGTGACCTTGAACCAGAGCGGCGTCAAACCCACGATTTGTTGTTTTGACTGGGAAGACAGTCTCTGGACTTTGAGGATGAGGAGTAAGTGGAATCTGGATTTGTATAAATGCACGTCAATCCGGTCTCCAAAACAGCAGCACCATCACAGCAACGCCAACGTACAGAGACTCCTAAGAACAGACACTGGCTCCTGCATACTCAACTGACACTCCGATACACAGTAGCTTTGCCCAGAGGAAGCCCAGAAAGAGGCTGTGAATGGAGGAATGTCAGTCCGGGGCTGTGTTTGTTCTTCGCTGCTCCTTGGATACTCAGAGTCTATCACTCGTCGCAGGGTCTTTACAAAGTCAAAGAGAAGTGAAGCACAAAAGTAAATAATGTATGGCACACACAAACTGACCTGCCTTAAAGCAAGAACCCTTAAACTCCTAAGTCAATAGGCAACCCTGCTAAATTGAATGGGTAATGTATAAACCTGTAGGTTGTAGTATGTAGGTCAATCTACACATAGACATTCTAGTGCAGTTAAAATGGTCTGAAGACACTTACACACTGCCGCTGCTTGTATATATGTGTGTGCCTTAGGCAGGAGCTGTAAGATTACATAGACAGGTCAAACAAGGGTGAACTCCAAGTCCATGTACAGAGAACTACAAGTTATAAACCTTTAAGAATCCATATGCTTTATAAAACATTATATTTCATTCATGATCTCTTAAATTAGGTCTTGATCAGTTGATTGACAGTATATATATATATATATATATATATATATATATATATATATATATATATATATATATGTGTGTGTGTGTGTGTGTGTGTGTGTGTGTGTATACAATAATATACAGTGAACACCATTATAGAGAGAGAGAGAGAGAGAGAGAGAGAGAGTTTAAGTATTAAGATAAGTATTTAAAAAGAAAAATAATTTAATAAAATGGTTTTCATGTATTATGAAAACCATAAATTTCAATAAAACTATTTCACTGTTTATTTTCTGTCTAGAAATAAAAGAATTCGCCTAACTAAATGCGTTTTTCTTATTAATAATGTCATTATTACAATAGTGTTTTTCATTGTGATATCAGGAAGCCTATTTGTGTGGTTTAATTTAAACAAATAAATCAATTAATTAAATGTAAAAAAAAATAATAAAAATAAATAGTAGACGCTTTGTCACACAGTTATTTGTTGTGAGTTTATATCTTTTTATTCATTTTTTTTTGCTTCGAAAAATAAATTTTCACCTGACAAATGCTTACTTTACTTTCACAAAATTGCATAATTCCATATTGCAAGATTTTATATCTTGCGATACAGACATTTTTCTCAGGATTGTAGGAAAAGTAATTTCAGATAGTAGATAGAATTTGTTAGAATTGTTTGATAAAAAGTATTTTTTTCCTAAATTAAAATATACTCATCAAGAAATAAATTGGTGTATATATACAGTACAGACCAAAAGTTTGGACACACCTTCTCATTCAAAGAGTTTTCTTTATTTTCATGACTATGAAAATTGTAGATTCACACTGAAGGCATCAAAACTATGAATTAACACATGTGGAATTGTATACATAACAAAAAAGAGTGAAACAACTGAAAATATGTCTAAATTCTAGGTTCTTCAAAGTAGCCACCTTTTGCTTTGATTACTGCTTTGCACACTCTTGGCATTCTCTTGATGAGCTTCAAGAGGTAGTCGCCTGAAATGGTCTTCCAACAGTCTTGAAGGAGTTCCCAGAGGTGCTTAGCACTTGTTGGCCCTTTTGCCTTCACTCTGCGGTCCAGCTCACCCCAAACCATCTCGATTGGGTTCAGGTCCGGTGACTGTGGAGGCCATCACTCTCCTTCTTGGTCAAATAGCCCTTACACAACCTGGAGGTGTTTTTGGGGTCATTGTCCTGTTAAAAATTAAATGATGGTCCAACTAAACGCAAACCGGATGGAACAGCATGCTGCTGCAAGATGCTGTGGTAGCCATGCTGGTTCAGTATGCCTTCAATTTTGAATAAATCCCCAACAGTGTCACCAGCAAAGCACCCCCACACCATCACACCTCCTCCTCCATGCTTCACGGTGGGAACCAGGCATGTAGAGTCCATCCGTTCACCTTTTCTGCGTCGCACAAAGACACAGAGGTTGGAACCAAAGATCTCAAATTTGGACATTAGATTTCCACTGGTCTAACGTCCATTCCTTGTGTTCTTTAGCCCAAACAAGTCTCTTCTGCTAGTTGCCTGTCCTTAGCAGTGGTTTCCTAGCAGATATTCTACCATGAAGGCCTGATTCACAGTCTCCTCTTAACAGTTGTTCTAGAGATGTGTCTACTGCTAGAACTCTGTGTGGCATTGACCTGGTCTCTAATCTGAGCTGCTGTTAACCTGCGATTTCTGAGGCTGGTGACTTGGATGAACTTATCCTCCACAGCAGAGCTGACTCTTGGTCTTCCTTTTCTGGGACGGTCCGCATGTGAGCCAGTTTCTTTGTAGCGCTTGATGGTTTTTGTGACTGCACTTGGGGACACTTTCAAAGTTTTCCCAATTTTTCGGACTGACTGACCTTCATTTCTTAAAGTAATGATGGCCACTTGTTTTTCTTTACTTAGAATTTGTATTATGGCAAGAAAAAAACAGCTAACAGTGTATTCAGTGGGACTATCAGCTGTGTATCCACTTCTGCACAACAAATTGATGGTCCCAACCCCATTTATAAGGCAAGAAATCCCACTTATTAAACCTGACAGGACACAACTGTGAAGTAAAAACCATTTCAGGTGACTACCTCTTGAAGCTCATCAAGAGAATGCCAAGAGTGTGCAAAGCAGTAATCAAAGCAAAAGGTGAATATGAGATATATTTTCAGTTGTTTTACACTTTTTTGTTATGTATACAATTCCACATTTGTTAATTTATAGTTTTGATGCCTTCAGCGTGAATCTACAATTTTCATAGTCATGAAAATAAAGAAAACTCTTTGAATGAGAAGGTGTGTCCAAACTTTTGGTCTGTACTGTATATATATATATAAATAGCTTTTTACATATATGAAATGGTATATATATATATATATATATATATATATATATATATATATATATATATATATATATATATATAAATATATATGAAATGTTTTATTATTATAATGGCTGATACATAGGTCACATGGCAGCTCATCAACAGTCAAAATGTTGTTTATCAAATGCTTAATGCAGGTTTCCAATGAAGTGTTCCAACTTAATGGTCGAAGCTTTTCACTTCAATGCAGTTTCTGCTTGAGTATTTGATAGTTCACTTTCACTGAGATGGAAACAGGTATTGAAGTGGACGTTCAGACTGTGGTTGGCGGCTCTCTTCTGGCGGGGCAGCAAAGGGGAGAAGGGTTCCTTTGTGTGGCTGACTGAGGAACATAAAGTACAGTCGTGAGCTCTGATTACTTTGAATGTGTGTGTGTGCGTGCGTGTGTGTGTGTGTGCAACGTGAAGTGGGTGGAGGGCAATAGAGTGGTTCCTCCTGGGCCAGAGCCCTGTGTAGCGCTGCTCTCAATACACACACTTCCCTAGACTGATATATATCTCTCTCCTGCTTAATGGCAGGCTTACCACAGGAACTGCTAACCTCTGATCAAGGCAACAAATGACTGGATTTCCACCATTCCCACCGACTGACTACGGGGGTGTGGGGTATTAAAAAAAATTCCAGAATCTAGACAAAATTTGGTTTGTTCTGCCATCAATCCATCATACACCATGAGAAGTACACGTAAGGCTTGTTAATGCGGATTAAAGTAGTGTACACTGGCCCTAAAAAGTATTTGGACACTTGAATATACTTAGATGCCGTATTGAATTTAGGGATATATTTACACAATAATTTTCACAATCCATCACGTGTTTTTTTGTTTGCTTTTTATAAGATGTATCTTTTTTTATTTTTTTATTTGAGTGTATGCAGTATATTGCGGAACAAATTCTGAATTTGTATATATATATATATATATATATATATATATATTTTTTTTATTTTTTTTATTATTTTTTTTTTTATTTTAATCAATGCATATTTATTTATTCCCCCAGCAAGTCATGATTCCATAGGTATTGGCTAATAAATATTAGATTAAATACCACCTATAAATTTTACAAATATTAATTGTTCATGCTCATTTTGACCTTTTCTGTCATCAAACGCTCGATTAAATTAGATCTAATAACTTATCAACAATTTAACCTGAGTGAATGAATATCCATTTTCATATATAATATAATAAAAGGCTTTGCTTTTACTGTTTACTCTTAGTACAAACCACAGAGTTTTAATAAGGACCATTTGGTGATTGCTTTAGCGGCCTGCAGGCCTTTGGAGAGCCTGCATAGCTCAGGTGTGCTGGATTACCAGGGGGTGAGGCTAGGTCAGTATGCGAGGGGCTGTGCTTGGAGCCGCGGGGTCAGTCAGTGGGCTGCCATAAACATCAGCCTAAACACAGAGCGGGAGATGGAGGAGACACCAGTACCAGCCCTGCCCTGGAGCCATGATATAACACAGACCATCTCATCAACTCGCGGACGAACCAACACACCCAACACCGTTTGAATCCGTCGCACCCTGTGGACGTCCAGGCATGTGTCTGCATGCACCTGTACGGCCCGGCTAATCTGCATTTGGAGTAATGGATGTAGACGGTTGAAGCTCCAACTGTAACTGATCCCAGAGCAGCTGGACGGGGACGGGGGCGACGGTTCCCTTTGAAATATGACAGATGATAGCATGTGATCTCGGCCATGCGAAGCGCTTCACCCCGACCTTTCCGCTATCTCTCATCCCATCGTGGCCTTTTGTTCAGTTCCTCTTGTTTTCGCTCTGTTTTTCGCTTCCTTTCTCTTTCTGAGTCATGAGAATTCTTGCCATTCCCCGCTGAGAAGCAGGCTTCTCTCCCGCTGCTGATTGTTCAAAGCTTTAAAACGGGACGTGTATGTTTTTTCAATGCGGCTTTCTGCGGTTTCGACCAAGCGTTTTTCCAGAGAGGACTGTTTTAGCGTTACACGATAAAACCCAAACTGGACTTAATCACGCTCCCCTCCTCGCCACTTAACGTCGGAGGAGCGGGATAGTCTGAAACCAGACGATATCCTGAGGAGACCCAGACCGGACCACCCACGCGCAGAGAGAAAGCAGGGGGACTCCCGCTTGACAGAGGCCTCGCACGGAAAACCTGAGCTGGCCCCGTTTTCCACAGCCGCTCTTCTGTTCTCGAAGAATACCTGAAGCCATGACATCATTCTTCAACTGTAGGAGACAGAAAATAGATGGCTGTGATCTCCTGGGCACAATCACGCACTGATGACTGAAACATATCAGAAGATGGAGATCAAGGAGTGCGGCTGGGTGTGTTTATGAAAGCAGCATGGGATTTTATGTGAATGAGAGCGTATGTGTGTGAGAGAGGAGCGGTTTGAATGAGAGAGTCTGTATTAGGAGCTCATGCGTTGGAGCTGCTTTGTATCTACAGCGCCACAAAGGAATGGACCGAATGCAAGGAGTTAAAACTACTGGGTAAAACAACATCTTTTTATTAGTTTGCTGGCTGCAGATGAAAACAAATAGGGTGGCCATTGTGGTCTCACAAAAATGATTCATAAACAGAAGCTGACGGTTTAAACAAAGTCCATTCGAAGCAATTCAATCAGAGGCCATCTTCGTAATGCCCCCATTTTATGTTTAAGTAAGCTAAAAGATGAAAAACTAAAATAAGGAAAAACTTAGTACCAATTTTATTACTGGATCCAGGCTAATGATATATATGCATAACATTTAACATTTAATTTACATTTTAATTTACGTTTTTTTTTTGGCTTAACATGTAGTCATAGACCAATTAAGATCCTGCTTTGAAAACAGAATGCTTTCGGAAACCCCGCATTAGTGTGTGTGGTAACATTCTGCGTCCATCTGCTCTTTGAGCTCTTAGGTCGATTGTCTGATGACAGCAAGCCGGTTTAGGCTAAGTGCTGTTATCTAATGATACATTAGTTTGGGAAAAGCTATTTTCAACACCCGGGCCAACAAAGCATGCATGGCCCACCCTGTTTAGATCACTGGTTAAGCCTCCTCGTCCTGGAGGCATCTTCGCATTTATCAACCATATTCCTACCACATTCTTCATAGTCTCAGGTTAAGCCAGGGGCCTGTGAGATCGAGCCTCCAGCACCTCTTCTACGTCCTCCCCAATGTTTTTAGTGCCTCAGATGTTGAGGTCAGTGACTTCCTTACACTAAAGCCCCCAGCTATAGGTCAGCACGTCTCACTGTGCTGATACAGATGTGTTTTAACTTGGTAACCTTTATCCCGAACCACCAGATCCCTCGCTTCACTTGTAGCCCCAGGAAAGAAATCAGTCCCTGAGCTCAAAGGCCAAGTCCAATCCCGCCGTCACCATCTCAAAACATTCCACTGTTGCACAATCCTTGTAGCCTACAGAAATTTTGGCTATGTGCCCTTCCAAAAAAAGGATTTAGGCACCTAAGGCATATCTTAAGCTTGTTCATCCTCGTGAAGCTCCTCTTTGCCCAAAGGCAATGAATTAGAAATTTGTCTCCTAATACCTCAAAGGCTCCTGAAGGATGAACCAATCAGACCACAGCAGACGTCACAAAGGGTATTGAGTGCAGCTTCTTCCATTTACAGTTAATTATTCTTCTTTTTCTCTGTCTTTGTCATTGTTTTCAGTTATTTCGAATGGAATCACAATATTTATGTTAATATTTTTATGGGTATCAACACACAACACAATTTTCTGTTAATCGGTCAACAACGATAAAACTTACTGCATAAAATCTGCAGACTGGATATTAATTTCTGCAGCTACTTCTAAAAACAATTTTTAGTACATCATTGACGTATATGGGCCCTCAGTTAATCTAAAAATGTTTTATTTAAAGATTTATTTAATACCACTGACAAAACTAAATCTATCGCAAACCACATCGCAAGCTTACTTTCAATTGTAACATTTGTTTTTTTATTTTTAGTCTTTAATTTTAAATTTCTTTAGCCAAAATGGTTCTAAATATAATATCATAACACAAAACAAATTTTATTTAATTCTGAATATTTTGAATTATATATACTCGAAAGGTCCTTGTACGCAAAAATTTCTGTATGCATTTTTAGTTTGAGTGTTTGCTTTTTCGTATTCGTCATGTCATCTTTTTTATCAAAATGCGTAGAAACTGTAACCTGATCTGACTTTTTCTTTATGATGGACGAAGACAATGTATAAACATAATTGATACAACATGAAGTTGTCTTTATTTAACATGCAAAATGCAAAATTTTCAGACAACAATTTCAGAATTGGTGTGCAATGACATTGCTATTTTCAGATTTTTGTAAACTATACTTCCAAACTAATGAACACATTTGGATAATTTCCAATGACGTCATCATAATATTTTCAGAAGTTTAATTGGCGAAAACGTGTACTTGCACCGCTATTCAGGTAATGCGAAAAAGTCCTAAAAAGCTGATTTGTCCTTAAAAACTCCAAACATCAGCCGATACTTGGCTGGACAGAACAGATGCATTATATCAAAGGAAAAAAAGACAGAACGTGAATGAAGGCCGGCAAGGTGGCGGGTGAAGAGGGTGCAGACGGAGGGTGAAGAAGAAGAAGACAGCTGCAGTGAGAGGAAGATGAGAGGACGAAGAGGTGGGATGTTGACAGGGTAGCTTTGGCTCGCAGGCACACATCTGGCAAGAGATTACAGCTGGCACGGCATCATGTTGAGCGCTACTGTTTTACTAACTCAGTCACAGCCTCACGACCAATTCATGCATATAGTACGAGTTGGCAAATTTGTGGCTAAATTGTAAGAATTTGTACCATTTTGTACGATTTGTCTAAAACCGGGGTTAGGTGTAAGTCATTCGTACAAATTCATACCAATTGGCAACTCAAAATCGTATGCATTTGTACGAGAGGTTTAGCCATACGAATTAGCCACTACTTATTGTCGTGACACTGGCCCGGCCTAGAAGTCATTCGTTTTCATTGCCGATTTTAAGCGACATAAGCTACGGAAATGTTTTGTAATTGCAACTCTATGCATGTGAGCAGCAACTACCGATAAGAGCTCACGAGTTTAATACAACCTTGCAAAACCCGAAAAACATAATAAATTCACCTGTCTCTTCCTTTCCCATCTCTTATCCTTATCCTCTGTTTTTCCCCTCCATATCGTTTTCCTAACTTCTTCCCTCACCCTCTTTGATGTGAAATGCATCTCAAATCTGAGGACATCATGATCGCATTAAAACAGTCACCCGCTTGCCAGTGAGGCATTCGCTCTTTGATGAAAGGGGAAAAAACGAGAAGAAAAAAGTGACAGAGGTGGGCTTGTCAAACTCAAAATCCCTGTTAGGATCCTGCCTCAGCACGCACGGACAAGCAGGGCTTTCTCCAAGCAGCTTTGAACTAGAGACAGCGCAGTTATAAATCATGCTACGTTTTTATACATATATAATATAGTGTATAATGTCTGTTTTATCTGGGGATAAGGGTTAGATACGCTTGCATTGCCCACTATTCTGCCGACGAACTACTTGGTTTAGTCTCTCTTCTGCTGTCTCTTTCTCTGACCCGCAGGCTTTCCCTCTCTTTATTGCTCTGCTTCTCTGATGTTCTTGCCGTAATCTTGGCTGTTCTGCAAGTTGAAAGACACTTTTCTCTGTTTCCACGCCGTTTGATCTTGCACGTTAAGCTTGAGGAGCCTACTCTGAGCCGAGAGACCCCGAGGTGAGGGGTTGCATTGAACAATGGCCTGAACATTGCAGCTTTGCTCACATAAAAAACTTTCGCACTTAATGCTCAGTGCTCGTTTTTTACTGCACATCGATGATTGGGTTTATGGAAAATTCAATGACTCGAACATTGGTTTTACATAAAGATGAGGACTTCATGACCACGTGTCCACCGAAGTCCACCGAAGGCTACAGTACATTCAATTGCCTCCAATGAGCAGCAGCGTTTTTCTGGTTGCCAGGTATTTCAAGTCTACAAAAAAAAATAATGCTTGGGAGAACATTTGGTTTAACGTGGCTCTAGTTATACCAACAAAACATTAAAAAGAAATAAGTCCAAACGAAAGCATCCAGAACTTTTTTCAGATACTTTGGGGGAAAAAATAATATGTTCTATATCTATTTTAGTTCAGAATTCCAATATATGTCTACATTCACAAAACAAATTGTATTGTGATGGTATTGTCATTGTGTCACAATTTAATTTTACTTCAATTTGGCTAGATAGGTAGATACATAAATAGAGAGGTAAAGCAAACCAAATGACATAAAGCTACACAAAAGTAACATACATGCATTACTGGCCATAAAAAAAGCAACTAAGTAATGTAATTAGTTACTTAATACAATACCGTAATGGATAGGTATTAAAAGTAACTTCCCCATAGATAGATAGATAGTCTATAAATACAACATTGCAGTGTTTGTTTTAAAGTTCAAAGTAAACACTCAACATTGAAGCATTAAGTTAATGCGCAATATTCTTAAAACGCCAAAAAAGTATCTCCTAAGTCAATACAGAGGGCAGACACGTGCTCAAAGCTCTTCAAAGCTGCACTTGTGGCACAAAAGTGAGTTGGTTTTCCTGTGGGAATCCCTGAAGGCATTTAGGGCTGAATTAGCTGTCTGAGCTGCTGAGTCACACAGTAGATGGGCTCTAGAGAGGATCTGCTCTTTCATCAACTGCGCAATAATGCTAAATCTTATTTGTTTTCCTTCTAAGAGCACGGAGCATTTGTGTGAAGTGTGAGTGAAAAGCAGGGAGACTAGAGAAGGGGGGTGATGGAATCCCAGCTTGCCTTGGGGCAAGTTGGCACCTGACTGCTTAACAAAGCCCCGGTCAGAGGTCAAAGGTCGGATGTCACAGAGAGAGAGCCCCTACATGGAGGGTGCTGAATAAACAGCAGCTAAATCTTTCTTTATGTTCCTTTAACTCATCCTCTGGTTCGTTGTCCTCCCTTCGCTCCTCGGCTCTCTCTTTATCAGTCTGGGCCGGGCGTCTTGAGCTCTATTCTCTCCGTGTGATGTATGTAAGACAAGGGTGAATGTAAACCCAAGGGCTCCTCAATCATCTGCTGGAGGGAAACAGTTTAAAGCCCCAATCCCTTCTCAAACTCCATTGTTTATAAGGTGATACCGAAGGTGCAGACAGAATGACAATACACTGGCAGCCCTGATGCTGCTGTAGCGTTTGCTTTAAATTTAGTTAATCTTCGTGTACTGTAGTCCTCGGGGTATTTCGAAAGGACAAAATAAGTAACATTGAGGTTCCAAGTTGAAACGGTTTTTCAAACATTTCGAACCTCCTCCATGAAAAATGGTACATTAACAGATTAAACAAATAAATATAACGAATTTTGACATGCTACGAATCCCTGATTGCTATACAGGCCCGCCAGTTATTTACTTTGATTTATTTTATTGTGTGCTATGGCTCTGTTCCAAAACTCACTGCATGCCTACTTAAGCCCAAAGCATACTTAGTTTTTTTACGTGTACACTAGGGTATGCATACAGCGTGTATAATATAAATTCTGTCCAGGCTGTATATATATATATCATTTGACAGCACTAATTAAAACATACAGAGCACACAAATGTTGGGTAAAAAAAACAATTTTTTACATTTTAGTATTAAATGAAATTCAAGTTTTTTACATTTTCCTAACCTAAAAACTTTTCCACTAACTTTCCTGACCTCATATATACACGCCGACAATTTTTGCATCACATGCAGCCAAAAACTCTTCTGTATCAAAACCAAAATTTATTGTTTTTATTTGCTGTACTTTTTTTGCACACATTTTCATGAGACCGGGCTGCCACTGTTTTGGCACCAATGCATTATGAGACTGCCTTCTCCACAAAAGAACGCATGCAGTGTTGCCTTAAAATTTGGCTAATATACATTTATGAATGAAGCGTCAGTGGTTTGCTAAGGGACAAACTAATATAGAATGAAACAATGTTAATTTATTAGATTTATTATCAGTGTTCTGCATGTCTACTTGTACATCTATCACTACGTCAGACAAAATACATTTGACAGTGAAACTTTTATTTAAAATGCAAACAAAAATGCAATATCTAGAGAGTTAGGGGCTAAATGTGAGGATGGATTGACTGGGTTTCCCCTTCTCGTCTCCAGCTCTCTCTTTCTCTTCGTCTTGTCATGGTCCATTGGTCTATAAATCACCAAACGCCTCGGGTTTCCCCTTCTCTGTAGTGTTGTTTTTACACCTCCCCTGTTCTTCATTCTCTCCCTTTCTGCTAAATTCCTCCTCCTTGTTTTCTAAACATCTCCTCCTTGTTCTGTGAAGTGTCTCCCTTGTTCTTTCGTTCCTCCTCCGTGTCTTTCCTCTCTCTCTTTTCGCTTTGAGGTGTTGTTATTCTGAAGAGCCAGACATCCTCTGAATGGCATGCAGCAACTGCTTCTCTTCATTCTTCACTCTTGCCTTTATTCCTCTACTTCACCTCCCCTCCCCTTCATCTTGAGCCAGCACTTAAACCAGCCGGAGAGTCGAGCGTGAAGAGAAAGCAGGAGATTTAGCCGGAGTGCAGGTCACAGCAAGGAGGATAAAAGACGACGGAACAAAGCGTGTGTCTGCAAACAGCTCTACATTTCCTCCACATACTTAACCGGACGATCTTAAAGAGATGCTGATTTCGAAAACAGACCAAATCGCTAAATTTATGTTTGCAGAAGTGTTACCAAAGCCATTTTAAAGGGTGTGCGTGTGTGACCATATTGGTGATTTAGTGATTCAACTTGTCAGCTCATAAGCTTCCTTTTGTCCTTTTGGTGAGACTAAACCTGTTCCATCCCTATAATTCACTGCTCCAATAAAAAGACTTACTTTTGCTCCAGTGGCCTTGAGTACCCCTGCTGCCCTTTCTCCAAAAAACTCAACCCCATCCACTAAACTCCCTCCACCTTCCACCCCATCCAACACTTTTCCATTATCCATTTAGACACTTCTGGGCAACAAGAATGAGTTAAACTTATTTTAGTGTATAATATAATGGGGGATCTGCACATCGAAAAAAAATTACGCTAAAGGGTACCCTGTGTGTCAAAAAAAGTGACCAAACATCAAAACTGTAATGAGTTTGAAGTGAGAACGGGTTGATTTATTTATTCATTTATTTAAGACTTTACTGATGTAACTGAGCTATAAATAGCCATATCTGTTAATCTGGATTAGATATCCCAGGTCAGGATATCTCTGTCCACTATTGCGCTTCACATCTCTCTCGCTCATGTGCTTAGACAATAATAAAAAAAAATGGTTTTAGCATCAAATCCCTCTGTGGAGTTTTCCGTGGTAATCCTTTTGTCTACATATACAACTCACTGTTGCAGTATATCCTGTAATTCTGGGATATCCAATCCCTTGACTGTGATGCCCGGTGTGTTAAATGTGACTCGCTCGAGAACCCTCGCCAGGCTTTTAATGGATTTGCGTATAATGAAAAACTGCCGATGGATTAAACCAGAACGTGAGGAGAAACAGAATCGTCATCTCTGCCACGGGATGAACGGAACTAGACCGTAATCCTGCAAATGGCTGGTGTGTGGGTGAGAGGAGAATAAATAGGTTAGAGGACAATCTGTGAAAAAAAAAGAGACTGGATCACTGCATGCACAGTGACTCTGGCAGTGGTATCTTCTGGAAAGTTTGCACAGACAGTCTCCTAATTAATGTTTGTGAGGCAGATGCCCATATAATTCCACCCATAACAACGATAACGGCATATAAATAGTTGTTCACTCCAACTCCTTCCAACAGTCCTTCCGGAATCCCTCCTCCCCTTCAGATCTGTTTTTACTCACTATTAAACATTTCCACCCACATCTGAAAACTGAAGATTAACTTTTAACGCCAAAGTGGTTTTTACTGTTTGACCGTTTTGTTTACTGATAAAGAAAACTTTTCAAGTAAGTTTCTGAAAACTATACTAAAGATAGATAGACAGTCACGTAGACAGACAGATTAGTGTTGGGGGTAAGTCATTACTTTTTCAAGTAACAAATACAGTAATGCATTGCTTTTTTAATTTACAAGACAGTAAAACATACAAGAGAGTTGCCATGTTGTTTGAGAAAAGTTAGTGCACAAGCATTGTGTGCGCTTTTAAACATCATGTTACTGTAGTTCTAGATTAACTACATGCATTTACTTTTCTTGCACAAAGACGTGTTCAGTATTACTCAAAATTAAAAAACTGTGAAAATCATAGTCAGAATATAATGCAAACATGCAATGATTATACATTAAATACAAAATAATCCTCAACGTATTTAATCTGATTTTATCAACCAGTGCTGTTGACCTTCGATGAGTCAATGCAATCTTTCTTATAAACAATAATGACAAACTTTGCATTTTTGTTTCTTTTTTAATTTACAGAATAGTGTTGGACTTTCTTCTCCTGTGTCCTCTTCATTTTACATTAAAAACGCACACCCAAAAAGGAAAAAGAAAGCAACACAAAGTAACATGATGCATTACTGTCTATAAAGAAGTAACTAAGTAATGTTATGGATTACTATTAAAAGTAACTTTCCCAGAGAGACACATAGATAGATGATAGATACATAGATAGACAGATCATTTTTCATTGAAGTATTATAGAGATATTGTACGGATAGACGGACAAATTCATCCAGACATACAGATATGTGAGGAAGGCACAGACAGACTTTATATACGTTTGTACAGCTCATAGATTTTTAAGAACGGTTCAAAAGAATTTGGTACTTAAATTTCTCTCTCTTTCACACTGACGCTCACAAACACAGACTCCCTGCTGTTTGAGTGACTGACGAGCACAAGTAGAGAGTTCATCAAAAAGCACTTAGTGTCCACAGCACATCCTCTTATCAGTTCCTTTTATCGCTCTCTCCTTCTCTTCGGTTCTTTCTCCCTCCCTTCTTTTGTTTCAGAGTCTAAAAGAGACAAAGTGGGAGTACCATGGGGGGCTCATAGATGAGACATATTGTGTGTGTGTGTGAAGGACAGACTGACGGATGGATGAATGCCGTTGAAGAGAGACCATTTAGCTGATAGTGATCAGCCAGTTTAACTCAGATCCCCCACCCTCCCCAAGACCTCCCTCCTTTCCCTCTAGCTCTGCACTCCATCCATCCTTTTGTTCCGGACCGGCATGTCTCTACTTCTCCTCCTCATTGTTGCTCTGATTGAGCCTCAGTAGCTCCCCTATCACCACACACACATTCTCTCTCATCTCGGATCAAATCCTCATCCCTCCCCCTCGAGAGTATTAACCTACCCTGTTCCTCAAAGTAGAATGTCACAGCTGGACTAATCCTTCAAATGCAGACCTGAGACGTCGAAAACTAGACGCAGGAGTGCTGTCAGTTTACATACACTATTGACCGCATCTTCCAAACTGATATCAAATCCGTAAGGACTTCACAGTTTGTCAGCTTCATACACAACCACTATTGGACGCATCTTTCGACCCGATCTCAAAATAAACAATGTTGGTTTGGGACGCATGCTTTATAAACAGCATCTTCCAACCTGATCTCAAATTCATAAAGACTTTACAATTTGTTGAGTTCATATACATTTTGTGCACATCCACTATTGACAATAACTTCAATAACTTCCAACCTGATCTCAGATTCATGAGGATTTTACTTGTCGATTTTGTATACATTTGTACACATCTACTACTGACTAGCTGATCTCTAACACATAAGTACAGTTTCTTTTACATTCATATGCGTGCTCTTTTGATTGAATCTTCCAACATGATCTCAAGACCATCCACTACTGACTATGTCCTCCAACCTGAGCTTAAACTTGCAATTCCTTCATGGGTCAACAATTCTGTATAAATATATACACTATTCCTTATACATTGACATTGACATTTAAGAGTCATACAAATATGTTGTATAGTTAAAAAGGATACACACCTGTGACTATTTGAAAAAAACCCCTGAAAAAACACAACTTTGGCACGTAATAGAAATGTGTGCTGCTATGTTTCTAAGTGATCTTAAAATTATTGCATGGTGGACGACAGAATGGGTGGAAAAAAGACTTGGCGGATGCATCAAAACCCAATTTAAAGAGTACATTATATACCAATCACTATCAAGCACCATTTGACTACTTTTAGATCACCATATAGACTATTTGAACCATGTAGGTCACCCTCACAAACACCTCGCATCATGGCAAAACATTTCTCAGTGATTTTACCATAGCTAAAGGGATTTTAGACACCCTTTTCCACATTAAACATAATAAAAATCATACTAAAGCATGGCATTCCTTCTTGCTTTAGTATGACTGCAGTAACCCTAGAGTACACTGTTGAACCAATTTCAGGTATGTTGTGACAAAAGATGGGAGATTACTTGTAGCCCTTCAGTCAGGAAGCCGCCAGGTGGGATAGCTTAAAGCAGGAAATGGACATACCTGCCTGGAGGCTCAGATTCACAGCGTTGCATCTTTCATATCAGATCAACACTTTGTGAAACAAAAGCCATTTTCTTTAAGAACAATCATGTTGTGTTATAGCGACTATATTCAGTTCTACCCTGAGGAGAAACTTTCCCTAAGATATCAAAAGATGTCAGTTGCTGAGGTAAGGATAAAACAAGTGAAGTGGTTGTTTATTGTACTCACAAGAAGGATTTCAGAAGAGAGAGGGGAAAATGAGAATGAAAGAAAGAAAAATAGGTTGAAATGGGAGTCTGAGAAACAAATTCCCTGTATCCTTTTCTTTGTTTGCTTCCGTCTGAGGTCAGAAACTTGAATCCATCAGACAGTCTGGAAAAGGCCATTCTGTAATTTACACTATTAACTGCAATAAACCTGATCACACATGACAGAGTTTTAACCGCTGAATTAAGCTTCTGTACTTCAACACAATCTCTGTTTTCCTTTTCTATCTCACTTTCTGTATTTTGGAGGCCAAATGAGCTGAGACTATAGCTTTGGTTTCAAAACTGCCTCAATTTTTTGACTTGTGCTCCCTAAAAGAAATGCATGGAGAACTGGACTCAAAATAAATTCCAATAGAGACTAATGTTAGCATGTTGCTAATGATGCAAAAAATCGTCATAAAATTATACAACACTACAAATGGAGTTCCTTATAGCATAATACACTAATATGCAACAATTCAATTGCACAGCGCTTGCTATTTGGCAGTTTTTAAATGTTCAGTAATAAAATATGCATTTTAAGCAACAGTTTAGCATTGTAATAAAGTACACTTCTCACATGCTGTACTCCAAATAACATGCTCATCACACACTTATTTAGATGTCAAGATCACAATAAAGTTACATGAATGACTCACATCATCGTGCCTTCAAACACACCCAGACTGGTGGTTTAAAGTAAAGAAAGCATGTTTAAGTCCTAAAACCAACATCTAACTGCATTTGAGGGAAAGACATCTTACGTAATGAGACCACAAACCATCATGATGTTCATCTAACCTTGTCCACCAGCTAACCACTGCGTTTTTTTGTGTGAATGCTAGTAACTGGCAACTATAATTAGCTCTCATTTTGAAACCATGCTGGGCAAGCCAATTTAAGGAACCCCTTCAAAGTTCCCGAAGCAGCCAGACATGGACCGTATAGGGCACAGTTTAGTCTAGAGAGATCGCCGCGGTTTGAAGTTGCGTGTTTGTGAGTAAGGTTTGTTTTAGATGTGCCAAAACCTGACAATGCTGCCTCTATTGCGGTTATCATAATATTAGAGTGCCGCATGAGTATGAAATAATTATTCGATGCCTTAAAATCTTCCAGAGAAGTTCATACTTACCGTGTCCTAAACAAAAGTGACCTGAGGTAATCAGAACAAGCAAACTGTCCAACAAAGCAAATGCAAAAATGGAGCGTGACGCAATTACAACAGCCAATCGTCATAGTTCTTTCTTCCTGTCAGCTTTTTCGCAGCTCCATGTACCTCGAATTTTAATAATGCTGGGAATGGGTTGTAAGCGATTGCGGACCATGGCCATAAAAATCGCGTTCCGGTGGTTACCCCGCAGTAAAAATTGTGACCACGGCCCCCCTGATGGTAATCAGTCCACCACAAAACATGCTTACTATTTACTGTAACGAAATGACCCATTGTTAATTTTCGTAAGTGTTGTCATTGAGAATAAACAGACGATATCAACTGCTGGTGTTGATGCCAATATCATTACCTTTATATTAATTTTTATAGTTAAAGTATTCTTATATACTTATATATTATTATAGTATTCTTGGTGAACAGGCTTATACAACACTTACAATTACATCCATGTGCGATCGCTATCATTTGGTTTAATTATCATCAAAATCTACAGTTTGCTCCAAAATTAGCTAATAGCTATTGTGGTTGCATAGGTCTCCTTAATAGGTTCACCTGAAAAAATACAAAAAAAATGTTTTGTCTCTCATCGCTTGTGTTTGCAGTCGGTTGACGGAAAATTCAGATAGGAAGAGAGAAGATATATCACAACGTTCCTGGTTAGAACACAGTGTACATAATCATACTGATCTTTGGCACAGCTGTTTGTCAAACAAACACAACAAAATGTTTTTGATTTATTAGTATCAGTTACTGCAGATTTTGTTTTGTTGTACTCGTTCATTCTACGGCATACACAAGAGAGGATCAGTGTTGATAGAAAACTGGCAGTTACAAAAATAAGATGATACAGATATTTGCTGCAGAAAATAAATTTTGATACACAAATGAAGTCGTGATAAATGCTCCTTTAAAAGGTAGAATCAGAAGTTCATTTTCCGCGAGTCTCTTTCATTGAAGTCTCTATTGTGCTTAGTTCCCCCTGGGTTTTAATCCAAAACCAGAGTCTCACTCTCCTAAAGGTGCATCAAAAGTCCAAAGCGATCCAAAAAAGGCAGTCCTGATTCGCTCAGGGTTGAACAGTTCACATCCGCCTCGTCTTTTCAGATGATATCACTCAATGGCTGTCGTGCAGTCTGAGTTATCTGATTGGACGTGATGGCCCTCCTCTGCTTTCTTTTATCCAGTGCCACGCTCACCTTATATCTGCTGTGAAGAAAAGACCTTGTTAGGCTTTGACAGCACACCTGCTGAACTGACCAAAAAAAAAAGCGGCATACAATGAAAGTCTATGGGGAAAATGGGCAGTGGACGGAAATGGGCAAAAAAATAGATACTATACTTTTGCTTGTATATTGGTTCTTTGTATTTGAGATTTAATGTGTGCAACTGGAAAATTGGAAAATTGTTAAAATATCATATATATATATATATATATATACATATATTATATATATATAAGTTTACACAAAAGTTTACACCCCCCTTTCAGAATCTGTGAAATGTTAATTATTTTACCAAAATAAGAGGAATCATAAACAATGCAGGTTAATTGTTTACTGAGTACTGACCTGAATAATAGTGTTTAGATGTTTACATATAATCCACAAGAAAATATAATAGTTCAATTTATAAAACTTACCTCGTTCAAAAGTTTACACCCCCATGATTCTTAATACTGTGTTGTTAATTGAATGATCCACAGCTGTTTTTTTTTTTTTTTTTAGTGACAGTTGTTCATGAGGCCCTTGTTTGTCCTAAACAGTCAAACTTCCTTCTGTTCTTCAGAAAAAATCCTTCAGGTCCCACAAATTATTAGAAGCATTTTTGTGTATTTGAACCCTTTTCAAGTCTGTGTATCCGATCCATGTTCTCATATGCAACTATTACAGAAAGTACAAATGCTCACTAACGCTAGAGAAGGAAAATACATGCATTAAGATGTTTTGAATTTGAAAATCAGGGTCAATTTAACTTTTTAATTTTGTCTTTTGGTAAACATGTAGTCTCTTCTTTAGCTTCTAAAGGGCAGCGTTAAACAAAAGATGTGATATTTAGGCAAAATGTTTTTTCTTCTCGATCATCGGTAAGCATTTGAAAATACAAGGAAAGACAGGGAAAAACAAGGGACTGAATGAACATCTATCAATAACCAAAAAAACCCCACAGATGTGGCCCAGCTAAAAAAAACAATAGAAGCCCAAGAGAAACCATCACAGAAATTCCAATGGTGTCCATTAAAATACCATTATGAACTTTTTCCAGTAAACCTATTACAAAATTCCTTTTTGTAGCGTGTTTTGGGCATTTTTCCAATATGATATAATATCCCACCAACAGAATCCATCACACAGCAGTTAGACACATTATACTTTCCATTAAAACCAATACAATTCTCATAACAACCGTTACATTTTCTATTGTGTTTTGCGTATGGTTCTGTTATTTTTCCAGCAGGCAATCATTCAGGTATGAACACAGTATTAAGAATCATGGGGATGTAACTTCTTTTTTATAAAATCAAGACTACATGAAGACATCTTTCATGTAAAATACAGTTATACAGTTCAGTACAAAATAAATAATAACATGCATGTTTTTTTTTTTGTTAAACTAACATTTTGCACATTCTAAAAGGGGGGTGTAAACTTTTGACCTCAGCTGTATGTATTTATATATGTAATTAGTTTCTTTGTACTTCACACTTTCATAGTGTTTACTTGCAATTATCTTGAATAATTTACATAAATATATAAGTGTAAGAATGCATTCAGCATTAGGCAAATTTTTTTCTTTTGTATCAAGATTCGTCAGATATTATCATACCATTACGTCCCTTCTCCTGACCTTTGACCTATTAAGTCCACTTGGCTTTCATCTCAGCGACCATAAGTCTAAATATAGAGCCTGTAAATCTCGCTTGCCGCTTTTGGACAGTTTATCTCATTTTCCATTTCCTTTTCTTTTTTTAGCCCTCGAACCGGGTTGGCCTTTGAGAGGAGGAGAGCGGAGGGAAACAACGGGGCAGGAAAAAAAGGGTGGAGAGGGGAAAAATAAAACAAGGTGTGGGAAAGCAAATGATTCAAAGTGTACCCGTGTGTATGCGGGACTCTGAGTGATGTTTGGACGTGCAGACGCACTCGAGATGATCCTCCAGCTGCACCTGCACCTCCCGGAGCTTCGGCCTCCTGCGTACGTACTCCACCTTGGCCACCTGACGGAGAGAGAGAGAGAGAGAGTGAGTGAGTGTGGGAACATCCTGAGCTGCACACACACACACTCATAACCCTATCAACAGTGTATTTTTCCTCTGCTGTTCCAGAGGTGAGATAAGGCGAGAGCTAAATGTGACTCGTCGGTTTCCTGTAATGCAGATGAGCCGTCTCAAACCTCTTTCTAAACACACACACACACACACACACACACACCCCTCACATCATACTGACAGACTCCTTCCCTCCCTGCCAACTCAGCTGCCCTGCAGGCCCATTTATACAATACTTTATTCAGGTCTGAACACTCACACACATAGCTGGCGAGATAAACGCAACAGAACACACCCCGCAGCCGCGGTGTTACAGACAGATATTTGCAGCGGTTAACTCAAGGTTAGGGCTATTCGTTAACTAGCCGCAGAAGTCTGGCCTGAAACGCTTTCTGTGTGCTCAGCGGCCCTGAAATTCTCATTGACATTGTCCTCCCTTTGGCACGTCCTACGCCTCGCTCTTGTTACATTTGAATTTGAGAAATGTGAAAAGCTTAACATGCTGAAAATGAGCTTGACAAGTGGCAAACACGGTCACGGCCTGGTGCGAATGAGGATTTATACAGTAAATGTGCTCGGCGAAGGAGAAAGAAGGTAGTAAGTCATAGTTACGTTTCATTCAAGTATCGACTTTCAGATGTTTCGCCTACCAAAAGGCACAAATGAGACCGTTTTTGACGTGCAGGAAAGGAACTTTAAAATGAATGGCAATGGTTTGACTGATAACTTGGTTTGGGAAGAATTAGATAAGAAACATCTGAGTTCATATTGAGATATTGTATGTACAGCTGCAGAGTTTAGTATCTTGGAAAACTGTGTACAGAAACTTGCGATTTCTTCTTAGACTCTCGAAGAGACACATTACTGGGGTGGTTTTGCAGGAGAAACATCTAAGAAGCATGAGAGCTAAGCTGCATCCTCCATATTCAACCTCACTGCTGTCTAGGAGAAACAGGAGAAGTTGACTCACGAGTAACTCATGTGAGTTATATGTGTGTGTTCTACTATTTAAAATATTTTATGCATTATATTGATTTAAATAAATCTATATATTTTATCATTAAAATATAAAAGATAAAAAATATATAGAAAAAGTAAACAAATATGTTATATGTATTTATAAAATCGTAAAAGAAAAATAAAGTGTGAATTAATTGAACAATTACATAAATAGTTGTATTCAAAATGTTATACACAAACACACACATGCTTATTATATTATATATGTTATGTAATATTTTATAATGATCTATATGTAAATATTTTTTAAACATTAAAATGTTAGTAAATAACTTACAAAATAATAATAATAATATTTTAATAATATTTATTTTTTACGGTAATATATTTGTATTGTAAAAAGTACGATTATTTACAATAATTATAATTTCATGGTGTCAGTATTACAAATATTATTTACAAATACTGCATATCCAGAAAAAAGCTTTTACATAAACAATTACTACTTTACAGCTGAAGATGTGCGTGTTCTCACCTTCACGGTCCTGTGGTGTTTTTTGGACGGGTGGCAGCGCATGTTGCTGGTGTTGCAGCAGCCCGAGCATCGCCTCACCTCCACGCACGGAGGCCAGATCAGGAAGTTAGCGGCCGTGGGATCGACCTGACTGCGTGGGATCTCGTAGATCACCGTGCGCGTCTTACAGACGGCGGGCACTGCCTCCTCTAAAACACACAACGAACCCTTAAACACACAGAACGATCACGGGAGCTTTGCAACATGTACGTAAATACTTGTATGTGCTTTTTACCAATGCTTCTCTTGCGTCTGGAGTGAGAGTTCTTGAGGTGTCTGCTATCATACAGATGCTCCTTATGGTAGCCTCGTTTAACGTCCTCCAGCACCTCATTCTCTGCAAAAATTAAGCACAGAAGTCAACAGTGCGACAAATTTTGGCTTGTAGAGCAAGCTAAAATCCTTCCCTCGCTATTGTCGAGAAAGAGCGCCCTTGAACTTCTCTGTGAATGCTGCCTCTGCTAGCCTAATTGAAAAAATCTAGAAAACCCGGTCTGATTACCACTATAAATAAAGATTAAAGGTGTCTGCCAGCGTGCTTCATATGAAAAACTTCCTCCTTTACGAGCAGATCACAAAGCAAATATAAGCGCCGCCGGAGGACACAGAGAAAACCCGTACTCAACAATGAGATGTTCGGAAAGGACTGCGTCGAAGAACTCTCCGCAAGACTGTTAGTCTGAGCAAAGCGTGCAGCATTTAATCATGCTGTTCCGCAGAGCCATTCAGCCATGCAGCGGGACGACGGGGGACAGAGATGCCCCTGTTGTTGCCCCCGGAAACCAGCCCAATGGAGGAGGAGGGTGGTTTTAATTCAGGATTGAGCACCGTGGCCGACCGACCGGCTCGGCTTTTCACACAGTCGTTAGCGGAGCAACAGACCTCACAAACGCAAACACCACTTGAGCTTCAGCCTCTTTTCTCTCCCGAACACACACTCGCACGCAGAGACGCACACAAACTGAGGAATTCGACATGAATAATACATTACAGCAGCGCTGGCATTCAGCCGCACTCAACTCATAAAGGCGGCATGACAACAGTATAATGGAGAGAGTCTCTTGACCTCCCTCAGGCACCAGCCACACAGACGCAGCTGTTTGCATTTCAATTACAGCGCTTATGGGCCAAATCGAATTTAAGACTCATATCATTATGGCTGCAGCATTTCCTCATTAGATGCGCTGGAAGATTATATTTGAAGCGTCCAGGAGACTTTAACCCTTTCTCTCGGCTCTGTAAATTCTGGCCGTTTTTTTTTTTACCGTCAAAAGTTTGAAGAACTGAAACCGAAACCAGACAAATCAGATTGGGCTGCCTAAATATTGATTCATAGGGGGTGCGCAGAACAACATATTTTATTGCGCAAACGACTAGTCGATTTTGAAAATACGTAGTTGCGCATCTTTCCAGCGTAAAGGCAGCTGGGGACGACGAATTACAATCGAGAATGCAATTGATATCAAGAAACGGACCAATAGCAATGCGGTATGCATATATTGCAATGATGTCATCGCTTCCGTGACAAACATTCTATAAAACTTCTGAAAAGATTTTTTCCTTTACGCACAAAACAAACACACATCATCAAAAACCTGTGCTGAAATTAAAAAAATGTTGTAATATAATTAGCATATTACCATTTTCAGGGTCAAAAGGCCCAGTCAAACCAGGAAAGATAACTATAAGGATAACGGTAAAGAGTCCACACCACGACTATAACGGTAAATGCACAAAGAAACAATATCATTGGAATCACTTCAGAATCACTTTGATGCTGCAGAATGATACAAACATTGACACCCAATCAGAATCCATCCTGCTGTAACGAGATCAAGAATTTAAAGTGGCAGATAAGCATGGCTTAGAATAAACAGACAATCCCGTCCGCTGTTGTGGACACTAATATCTTTATTGGTATTGTTCTTGGGGTGAACTGGGCTTCAAAGAAATTGATTTGGTGCCGCCAAAACATGACATCATTTACCAAGTTCAAATACCCCAGCGATGCATGCGGCGCCACGAGTGCAGGAATGGCACTGCGGTCTCTAGGCAACAGGTGCTGAGGCGTTCACTTTAAACTCGATTAAATGCCTAGGTCCACGAACTTTGAATGCAGTGAAAGATTGAGCGAGTCTCCTCTGAAAGGAGATTTCCCAGAGTCTTGTCCTCCTAACAGTGTGCCTCAACGCTCTGGTGACTTGACACGTTTCACTTGTGAACAAATCAGTGCCTTGTGGTAGCTGTAGTGTTTATTCAGCAGCTTGTTAGCACGTTAGCTTAAAAAATAAAAACAGTTGAGTGAATGTTTCAATGAGATAAGATTTTACCTAAGAAGTCAATCTCCAGGATCCTCTGGAGGTCGCTTATGCTGCGGATCTCACTGTTAGAAAGTCTCTCAATTAGCTCTTGCGGAATTGGCGCTTCCTGTAAAAACAAAACATTATTCAGAAATATGCTACGCAAAAATAAGTTTGTTTTAGCTTGTCATAATATTAAATCTTTTAAAAATCAACGAAACTTCCCCACTTTGTATAAAAATCACCAACACGCAAAGGAAAAAACACCAGAAAAGTCCCATTTAGATCCTCAGGACTGAGTCAAGCATTAGGTTTAAAACATTTTTGTTAAAAAATAACATGCTTTATGGATGTTAGTCCCTTTTAGTTCGTCATATTTATAACTCAAAAAATATTTATATGAATATTTATAACTGCATGCACTAACGATTCAATAAAAGCATTGTGAATGATTAGCACAGGTGTGTTGAAAGTTCAGCGAACTTGATAGTTGCACCACTTGACACATTTATGTGCAAAACAAATTCAAACGTACAGTATGTAACCAACATGAGTGCAAATACATTTCTAAGATCTTTGAAAATGTTTCATAAAATGTATTTTTTCATAAAATGTATTTTTAAAAAGCTATGGGTTTATATTTGATCTCGAACATTCTTGTTTCTCACATGCAATAGTCTACTACTGTTTTTTATAGCCATTTAAATGATAAGAACTGCGTAGTCTTTTTATAAAGGAAGCTCTCTCTTAAGGAAAAACCCATCGTGTTCTTCTTCTATCCCCAGTGCATGTTTATGAATGTTGATCTTACCTCAGCGGCTGCTGAAAGCAGAGAGAAGCAGCAGAAGAGAAAGTGGATCAGCGCGGCTCTCATCTCCCTTGTGGTCCAAATGTGTCCCAGCACAGGCGAAACCTTCCCGACCGGAGCCGCAAAGATGCTCCAACCGGCGTGGAGCCAGGGAACATGCCTTTCCACAGACAAATCTCTCAAGGGGTAAACTCTTCACAAGTCCGACAAGTTCACAAACCGAGCCCTAAAATCGACTCTATGAAAGCAAATCCTTTTAATAAGTTCTTGTCGCTTTTTAATCCGCTAATTTAAGGCAAACGCGCGAATCAGCGCGCGAGATCTTTTCACGGAAAAAGAAAACATGAATGAAGCGATCCTTCATCCTTTCAGAATTTTATATAAAAATACCTAAAATCCAAATGCTCTCCTGCAAGGCTCAAAGTCGTGGGGCAAAGAGTCCACGTTCATCCGAAATAGTCCGTTTTTATATGCACCGTCCGATCTGTCTTCGCATAAAAAGTGGCTTGGTTCGAACCTATGCAGGTCTCGCGGCGTGGAAAGGACCTGACAGTGAATGAACCGCAGCTTCTCTCATCTCCTCATCTTAAACTCAACGAGGCGCGCGCCCCCTCAGGACGAGCTAATCTCAGCTAACCGCGAGCCTTTCAAGTCACCGCGTCAGTGAACGTGAAAACTGTGTGCGTGCGTGTGTGTGTGTGTTTGTGTGGATTTTGATTCACCTCAGTGACTCGAATCTTTTTTTTTTTAAAGATTCATTCAGTGACTCTTTCTGCGGTTTGCGCGAGTAGGCGATGACAAGCGACGCCGGTCACTCGAGCGACTTGATAAAGACACCGCGTTTGTTTATGAATTTGTTCGGGAACGAGCTACCGCTAGGAACTGGATATGATTCGCCTCGCTAAAGAGACGGTGAATTATTTCCACTTCGCTCTACGTTTGCTCAAGCTTTGACGAGCGAGGACGTGACGGTTCTGACAAAATGCTCGCGCTTGAAAAGATAAACGTCCGCGTGCATTTAAACAACGAATGCATTTTGAAAGCAAAAAACAAAAATGTACCACAAGCCACAAATGAACCGTGTTTTTTTTTGCTAAACTAGCGGTTGAAGTTGTATTCGCGGGAAAAATGTGGTTGTGAAAATCAATACAAAACAAAACAAAAACAGTTAGCTGCTGCACTTTTACTACAGTAAAACCGTGGTTAATTTTTGTAAGGCTAGCAAGGTGTTTTCCTCACAGCGATTATAAAGTTAATAGTTAACACATTTCGTTCAGATTCAGACAGTGTTTACATTAGCCATGTTCCGTCAGACTAATGTCTAACAGGAGAAATAGGGGTGAGTGGTTTTCAGGGTCTGCTGAAGCCAGTGTTCCCCTCAGTTTTAGATGGGTGAATCCTTAATTACCCCCACTGAGACAGGAAGCGTCACAGACTGACAACTGTTGAGGAGAAGCGATTGGAAAGAAAGCAACGCTGAATAGGCTACAAGAAAAAAGAAGAAGGCAAAGACGGCAGCCTGCGGGAGGTGAGCACTATGTCCTAGAGTTGAAACAATAGCTGATAAAATAGACACGGCACACATACGCAACTTTCCAAATTGGGTTTGGAGCGATTTGGTGAGGTAAAAATACGTAACAGAATTCTCTGGAAGCTTTCCGTCCGTTCCGCTCACACCAAAGACTAGAATTTAGTTTTATACCGATGCTTTCTGCTTTTGTGCATGTTCTTGTTTTATTTCATATGAGCTTGTGTGTGTGTGTGACAAGCATGAGTTGCATTCCTGACCCTGGCTTTAGCCGTAAGATGGAGAGGAATGTGCGAGGACCCACGCACACACACCAAAGCTTCAGCAGGTGAAGAATCTGGAAATCCAGCGTCTATATAGTTCATGACTGACATCTCAATGAAGACGGAGGGGGGAAGGGGTATGAGGTCAGATGAGCCGAGCTGAAAGGGCTGATGCAGAAGACATTTTGATGTGTATGGCTATCAAGTGACAGTTTGATATGGAGGAAAGTGGAAAAGCAAATTAGGGGACATTTGTTATGGCTGTGGTAAAAATAGGCAGAGAATGAAGGGACTATGGGAGTTGAAGTCCCCCGAGAAGCCGCCTTGCCAAAGAGAATGAGTCACGGCTCAACCACATCTACCAGTAATGTGTGTGTGGGAAACCTCTGTGGAGCGCAGAGATGCATACTCGTACCTCTTCTGTAAGACGGACACACTTGGACACACGGATACCCACACATACCTCGAGCACCGGCGGTCCATGCCAAGCTGGGATTCCTGCCAAAATCAAAAACCTTTGCTCTCCTTCCCATCCATCCGAGCATGAGAATAATAAGTTGAACTTCTGTAGTGTACAAACACTGCACGCTCGCTAGCCGGTCAAGCTCTTGACTTGAGGGACTTTTAAGGAATAGCTCGGAAATTCTGTCGTTTATTTAATCCGATGTCATCTGAAACCTGAATTTGTTTCTTCCGTTGAATCCAAAGAGAGAATTTAATTGAAGAAATTTCATTATGTACCTCCCTACTATATAGTATGCTGAAAAATAGTATGCTCAAATAATAGTTTGTCTGAATTCATAGCATCAAAAAAACAGTAGGCAGAAAGTACCTGGAAAGTACAGGTGCATTCAATGGACACTTTGCTATCCCATGAAGCCACAGGAGAAGATTTACCAATGGCAATGAATTGACGTGACTGGCGCTGGTAGGTCATGTGATATGAACAATATGGCAAAAGGCAAATGTAGTACATATGAATTTAATTCATACTACCCATACTTTATAGAGAACATGATATTGCATGCATTATATTTTGAATTAAAAGGTTTATATTTTGGAATTTCATAGTTACACCACTTGACATTTTTACTTAAAAATAGGTAGAAAATTGTTATGAAAATAAATGTTATAAAAATATTGCAACCTGTGTTGTTAAAAGCGCTATATAAATAAAAATGATTGATTGATTGATTGAAAAATATATTGAAAAATATACAGGTTTCTAGAGCCCCACTTATTATTATTATTATTATTATTATTATTATTATGGCCATATTTTAGTTAAACTGTTGCAAAATTTGAATTTATTCCCACAATTTTGGGGAATAAATTGTTCCCTCATTTTAGAAATGTTCTACTAATTAATTTTCATATTTAAAACAAGGGTACAAATGAATAAACCATAGAAATACATTTTTAATTAGTGGCCACGATAATTTATCAAAATGATTTCATTGGAACATTTAACTATTTCACAAGGTCAATCAATCAAACGTTTTTATTTATATAGCGCTTTTAACAACACAGGTTGTATCAAAGCACTGAACAGTATAAAGTAGAAGAATACAATGATAGGGATGTATAATGACGAGATTAACTTAAATTAGATTAGATTTATTTTTTTTGTTGTTGTGCAAAGAAAACATTATTATAACATAACATCATTTAACCGTATTGAGCCACTGAATAACTGAATTTTCATTTTGGTGTGAACTAACCCTTTAAGCATGAAAGCATCTTATATCTGAGCATGTTGTGCCAACTTTGAAAATGCGGAGGCATGACTAACAATGAAGAATTTGGTGTTCCAAAGTATTGGCTCTTATGAAAGTGAGTGAAAGTTGAGCAAGTGAAAAATAACGTGTCTTGAAATGTCATGCGGCATTGGTGCCAAAACAGTGGGACCAAAATATGTTCATTTGTAATGGAGCTTGGCAGTGGAATGACAGCATCAGTTCTTTTGGTTTGCTCTGCAGCACTTATGAGTGGACAAATATATATATATAAAAGTATTATTGATGGGGCATAAAAAAACCCCACTCTGCTCTGTCTTTCTTCTGCCGTCTCTCTCAATTCCTGCACTGTTCATCATTCCCAGTGTCTCTGGCTCCTGCAGAGCTTCAGTGTGTCCGGAGGAATTAACAGACCAAGACCTCTGCCACCAGAGACAAACCCTCGAGCCCTCACAAGAATAACTGTGTTGCAATGCTTCAGCGAGGAGAAAAAAAAAATAAGGGAAATTCCCAGGAGCAGTCCAGACAGTTTACACAAAGAGACACAGACTACACTTCTCTCACCATCCTCCAATTACTGGCTTTGCGTATTTTCTTATCGTACGTAGACTGTGTGTGTTTGTGTTTGTGCATGTCTCATCTCATCCCTGTAAGCCATTTAATAAGGAGACCCTAAGATGGAAGAAGAAAAGAAGGAAAGTAAGGTGCGGTTGAGCGTGTTTGCTGTACCTGGAAGGTGTGTTCTTCGTCGTATCAAAAATGTCTTTACGAAATATTAACTAGCATCCTTGCTTCTCCCTCAGGGAGTAACTAGCTGTATGTAGCAGTGCTGCTAGCTCAACTTTTCAGTAGTATGACATTAGCTCAGCTCTTCTCAAAATAGCGTCCATTTTCCTGTAACAAGCTACTTTTTTCCGAGATGTAGCGGTGTAGCATGACAGAACTCTCCATCGCTGTTATGCTTTATGTCACAGTGCATTACGCTAACAGCCTTACAGCTAAGAAAGACGCACTGAAATCAAGATGAAATAAAATAGATGGTCCTGGTTTAATTCCAACAAGGCTACTCCTTTTGAAAAACTCACATTCAGTTACTATTCTTGCATGTAACTCTGACCTTTTAATTTAATATGTTCTCAGTGGATAAAATTTAGTCTGACATCTATTCTCCTTGAATATTCTGTTGAATATCAAATTATGGAAATGGAAAAAATTGGTTACATAAAGACCTTGAGACGTCTTAAAACCTTTCTCAAGAGAAAAAAAAAAGTTTAAAGTAAACCTTTAGTTTAAAAATAGAGCTAGAAGATTAAATTACAAAAAGCACATGAAATTGCTAAAAACACAAAAATTACAATGAAAACTGACAAGGCTAATGCAAGCTATAATATTACAATAAAACAAACTGAAATTGCACCCAAGTAGCTTTAAGAAACCTGACTTAAAGTCATGGGTAACTAAAATTTCAGAAGTAAATAAATTCCCCAGAAAAATACAGTAAAATAAAAATGACCAATTAATTTTGAGTTCTTGTGCAACGCAATCTTGAACTAGCTTGCAGCTAAACAAGCTCAAGTTTCAAAAGGAGCTTCCCCAACCCTGGTCTGCATTAGTAGGTAGGTCAGAGAGGACATCAAAGCCTAAACTCAGAGTAAGCCTTGTTTGGCTGCTAACCAAAACCTATTGTGCGTTGTTGCAGGAGCATTTGGGTGGTAGCCAACCAAAGGCTTATCCTAGATAATGCACGAATATGCTTAAATATGACAAGTTTACTCATAGACACTACTGTCATACGTCAAACAACATCTGCAGGATGAGAACGCAGTTTACGTGCGAGTGCAGCAGACTAAAGGTCAAGAACGACGATGCAAGCAAGACCTACTGCAATCAGAAAATAAAAAAAAGCGAAAGCTTTGTTTTGGTATCTATGATCTGACACACTCAAGCAGGAACATGCTTACATGTGTGTATTGCAGTGTGGAATGCTCTTACTCTTGAAAACAGCACGGTACAACTTTATCTGCATTGTGCAAGGCCAAGTCTCTATTTATGCACATGCACGGTTATTGACCTAAGTATGTTAAATCATTAGTGGTACTTGGTAACAGTGCATATTTAGAGCTAGGGATTTGAACAAACTCCCTAAAACCCAAAGTATGCTTAAAGACTTTAATAGCGTACTCCATTTGAGCACAGGCTTCAAGGTGTTCGGATGAGCTGAGCTTACAACGTATGCACTATTCTTTAATTCTATTCTTTAATTCTTGCTGCAGCTGCTGTGGCAAAGCAAGTACCAAGACTGTCGATACAACCACAAACATGCTGCTCTGAGCATGTAGGAAACACTGCCGCCACACAATATATGAAGTATAACCCCCATATTTAACATGCTTGAAATCACCACATAGCAGATCTGTACAGGTGGAGCTGGGGAAGGCGGAGGGTTTCTAATGCCTTTCTCATTACCACCTGCATTTGGTGTCTATCAGTGTATTTTGTACCTTAATTGCTTGGTATATTAACATTAAACAAGTGAATTAAATTATGGGTTTTAACTGTAAATTGAACTTAAAACTGTAAAAGCAAAAAAGTTGCTACCGCATTTTTTACGGTGGAATTCCCGGCAACCACAGCTGCCAGTTTTTCACTGTAAATTTTACTGAATTTTTTTGTGCAACGGTGCATATTAAAACTAGGCGTTATAAGTTCAATGTATGGTCATTTTGGGAAGAGGACAGGCAGAGATTACACATCAGGCTAATCTATGAGAAGTTTTATAGATAAAGCTGAAGCACGTGGAAATAGATAAGTGCCTTCCTGTTTTCCATTTTTGATTCCTTATCTCCTGTGCTTTTCTTCTTCATATGCTAAAACAAAGGCTCTTTCTTTCATTGCTTCCCCTAGCTCTCTGTCTGCCGTTGTATTTTTTCCCGTGTCCTTGATCTCGTGTGTAAGATTAGTGGTCGTTGTGGCATTGTTCTGTTTATCATTGAGCAGATGTGCCGAGCACTGCTGAGTGGCCCACATCTTCCTCTCTCCTTCCTCTTCCCTCTTCCTCTGAGTGACAGTGATGAAGGTATTTGGGTAAACAGGACTCTGTGTTGATGGATGGGTCAGTAAGCAGCTGGTGTGTGAGATCAGCGGCAGTCATGTGACAAGCACCTGCAAAACACTCGGAGGAAACACACACTTGTTCATTCTTCTAATCTATATTTAGAGGTTTGTTCATCCAAAAACGGAGTTGTTAAGTAGTTTTAAACCTACATCATGTACTTTGCATGCAAGTATGCATACTAAGTATGTATATATATATATATATATATATATATATATATATATATATATATATATATATATATATATATATATATGGTATTGATCAAGTTTATCCTCATATATATATATATATATATATATATATATATATTCCAGGAGGTTGATCAAGTCATCCTCATCTCGTTTCTGCTGATCCCTCCATTATTTGATTTTTCCTGTTTCCTTTAGGTCCCTGATTTGTTTATACGTTTCCAGCTGTGTTATATTAATTGTCTTCTTCCCGCTGTTTATAAGCCCCGTGTTTCTTTGTCTCCACCGTCTGCTGTTGTAAATGTCATTTTGTGTTAGATCTCCAGTCTTCCATTGGATTATTATTAAAGACAGATCGGAAAATGTTCTCAAATGTTCTCGAACTTGAGACTCACCCACATTGGTGCCGACGTAAAATATTACAATTCAATTGAATAATGTACATTACTTTTCTACTGGGATATGTTTTAAAAAGATAATGCATTTCTGTAGTCAAAGCTGAATTTTCAGCATCATTACTTTAGTCTTCAGTGCCGCATAATAATAATAATAATAATTGTAATATGCTTATGTTTGATGCTTATTGCGCAGCGTCAGTGTTTCCTACATGCTCAGTTTTGCAGTAATAAAAAAAAAATTACGAATATTTTAATAATAGAGCCTAATTTTATGTGCATGTGCATGATAAGAATTTGCCTTAAATCTACTTTTGCTTTGCACATACGTTACACGCATTAAACATAATAATAATAATCTCTAAATACTGACAGAAAATAATTTTCCTCCTCCGTCTCGCATAATCAGCATCTGTTTCGAAGCCACACCTGTGTTCTGCTCTCATTAGGATGAATGCCATTATTCTCTGGCGTATACTATAGGCTACATGCACCGGTGCAATGCATTGTGCCACTAAAAGGTGTTTTTAGATCACACGAAGCAATTCACGATTTGTTTTTGGGTTGTTTTGGGTGTGTGTTTTTTTTTTTTTTGCATGCGAGATTAGTGCAATTAGCAACGCGGTCACGAGCGCAGGGGGCTTCGCGGAGACTATTGTCTGAGTTGTTTCGCTCATCCGCAGTAGCCTGTCTTGCAGAGAGGAAAGAGAAAGGCGTGAAAGCGCAGTGTTACTCGCTGGAATAATGAGGTCATTTTTGTCTGATCACACAATGCTTCCAGTCTTCCCCCAACGTTAAGATGAAGCTCTGTTGGCGGGAAGCGAAGTATTGTTCTCACTTTAGCGTTAGCGGTGTGTGTGTGTGTAGGTGACATCATCAGCGCGGAGAAAACCCCTCATTAGGGAGTGATTCATCTTATAAGTAGCATTTCAAAAATGCAGCACGTGGGGCCCAAAGAAAGGGTACCGGAGGTCAGCTGATGACGGCGAGCTAAAATACACAGACAAACACACGCACATGACCGCACCACCTGCGCAGGTGGGCTTTTTGAGCCGCTTCATTTGAAGCCTGGTCAGATCTACCCACAATAATAGATCAAAAAGGTCTCGCGGCCTAGCCCAGGCTTTTATGAGAGCGTTTGAAAATAAAGTGCGTATGTGTGAAAAAGAAAAGAGAAAAGTTGTGACGGCGGTACAAACACTGCTTTCTAAAGACAGGTGCGCTGTATACGTCAAAATGATCTTTATCACGGTACGTGTGGGCGATGTATTGATCATTTATGAAAGATTCCATACGTTTGTGATGTTAAAACACCTTTTCCTGATTTGGCCATTAACACCGTTTTTCCCCCGACTTAGAATATGTAACGTTAAATGCATTAATAGCATGTCTTAGCAGTCCATTGCGATGAATGTTCAGAATTCGTTCATCTCGAGATTCAATACACTTGCGCCGTCACTAAGAAATGTTTGTGGACATCCCTCTACGCTTTGAAATCACAGTAGAAGAAATACGTTCGAGTATTAGAATTGTTTCGAGACACAGGTGCAATATATTTTATGTTTTGCTTTAAGCATTTTGCATATAGCAATTTATAAAACATACAATATGCAAAAAAAGTGTAAAATGTTAAATATTAGTTCATAATACGCAGCGTGGTATAAAGAAATATGAAGAATGAAGGCTTAATTTTAGAATACATACAATATAAAAGATTATATATATCTATATGTATAGTAAAATGTATAAATATATAATATTTTGGTGTATATCAAGCATGAACGTTTAAGATATTTTAGAATCAGAGAATCCAGAAGAGCCAAAGTGCAGTAATGAGAGTGTGAGTGTATTTATGTTGAGAGCACAAGTCTGTGCTTGTGAGTGAGAGATGGAATGACTTACAGTAACAGCCTGTTATAACAGAATGAAAATAAAGTCTGTCTCAATCACTCTGAAGAAGAATTGAGCTATTCTAATGGGCAGTTTTGAACACTTATATATATATATTTAATATATATATACATATATGTGTGTGTGTGGGAACAAGGCTTTATTTTTTTAGGCCCCGACAAAAGCCAGTCATATATGCACTGGGAAACACTCTCTCCTCGACATCACTGATATTTTTGCATAAATCATTGCTTTTCATTATCGGAACAAGTCATGCATAACTCTGGTCTATCGAAGATAAACCAGTTTTGGCTTAACCGCACAGGTTATCTTTGAACTGCACACCTGTTGACACTTTAAAGTCTGGCAGGTGAGTGGAGATGAAGGAGCGCGAGGAGGAAAGAGAATGTGTGTGTAATGTTGGCAGTGATCGTGTCTTTGGCCTCGTGCCTGGTTTGTAATGGCTGCTGCTTTTTAATGGCACTACAGCAGTTCGAGCCAGTGAATGAGGACATACTGTTACTGTAAATATCATAAAACAGAGCAGACAATCTAAACAGGAGGCCTCTGTGGCAGTGCCCTTCGGTACAAGCTGGCAGGGACGGTGTTGTTTTTATGCTTCCTCTGTGTTATGACTAGACATTAAACTGTCAGGGTCTTTCACACACTTGTTTAACAAACACAATCTCTTGCATTTATGAATATATATATATATATATATATATATATATATATATATATATATAGAGAGAGAGAGAGAGAGAGAGAGAGAGAGAGAGAGAGAGAGAGAATAGACAAATAGATGATAGATCGTGATTAGTACACACCTGACATTTCAGCAACAATTTTAATACATAAAAAATGAGTTTTAAAATGTAATTTACTTTAAACTATATTTTTGATTGTAGATTGAAATCTGACTCGCTGCACAAGATACTGGAAAGGAGGGTCTCTCTCTTGTCAGATTGCGCCCTCTGGCTGCATTAAATCGTTGTCACGGTTGTACCGTTTTTATTTGAATCGTTTAAACCTAGCTAAATTGTGGTCAATTTGTACATGTTTTGCTTTTATCAATTAATGATCATGTCGTATTAATTCATTACCCCAGTTTATTTTTGTAAACCAATCTATATTGAAATATTTTCTGTCCTCACTTCTGCATTTTAAATGACATATTACTTCACACTATATTAATAAACAATTTTAAATGATTTTTTTTTTAAATGTACAACATAACAGCACAGTTTCGTAAGACTTACTTTTATCACTTATTTTTGATAACAGTTAGTTTTTACAAAAATTCTGCTACTACAAAGCATTAAATCACTGTCAGTTATTAAGTGTTAATATCCATTTTTCCATTAGTAGTGTATGTTCAAAAACCAACATCTGTCTTACAGCCGCTTTCTGTCAGGTCCTTTGCAAAGCTCTCCAACTCGGCACATTTCCTTTCCAGTGCAGATCCAGCTCCACATTCAGACTCAGACGGCCAGCGCTCGACCCATGTGTCTTTACCCAGCATATACACAAATCTAAGAGAGAAAACAACACTAAATTATGAAAAATGAACCATAACGTGTATTTTTGTGCCTAACGCTACTCACTTGTTGGACGTGCTCCCTGCGTGCCAAACATCTCTGATGGGCCCAATGATCAGATAGTCCTGACCCTCTCTCAAACCAAGTCCTGTCCTACAGCTCGCATGAGAGAGGAACGTCCTCCTTTCATTCTCGTTCAGGCCTTCCTCTGACCCTACACAAACACAAATGGAGATCCATGAGCCAGACTGCTGGGTACAAGAAGAAAACAAGACTCTAGTAGACGTACCCTCTTTGATAACCTGCACAATCTCCATCTCAAACTGGTCGTAGTGACTCTGGCTGACGCTGATCAGCTTGACCCTGTAGACTGAAGAAAAGACACATTTATAGATGAGATGATGTGACATTATGATGGCCTTCGCCAAAAAACACATTCATTTAACAGAAGAAACGCTCACCATGATGTAATCCATTGCACACAGTGGCCTTCCTCTGTTTTGTACTGAAAGATGAGGAGTCCTCCTTCATTACACAACAGTCACCTATGAAAGAGGGTTCATAACTGCTTTAAGACTGTTTAAAGGTATGATTTTGTCCAAAGTCCTGTTAAACTGACCGTGAGAGCAGCGACACACGTTGTCTTTGCAGATTTGATCAAGCTGCTCTTTGTCTTCTGGAGGAGAGTAGAACCTGCTACAGCGTTTATCTGAAACAACAGAGTCCCAGAACACAATATCACAATAATTAGCAATACAAATTAGTAAACAAACAAAGACAACCAGAATTTATTTTGAATTTATTTTGTTAATTTCATTCTTTCGTATTTTACAAAGGAGACTGAAAACCCATGACATAAAGCATGTTAATACGGTGACACATGTAAGATCTTTTCTCGTAAAAACGAGATGTTATGTCATTAAAACAACATTTTCTTTTTCAGTTACAACAAGATGTTTCCTGTGAAAATAGATGTAGGTCCTATGATACATTATGTGAGCGATTGTACGCTCTGCTGTCACCACAGTCTGATATAAACGAGGATCTGCACACTGCTCAAATGGTCGAAATACTCATTTCGATTTGTTTCAGTCAAAAAAAGAAATTCCGATTATTCAAAAATAACTGATCATATAACCTAAAGAGTCAGGTCTCTGAGTGCAGTTATTGGATCACACTGTATTGAAAACAGATTGGAGATTAAAACCATTAAAATAAATTTTTGAATGATCTAACCCTTAATAGCATGTTCAGTTTCTCAGAAAAGTAAAAGCGCACTTCATTTTGATAGCAGAAACAATGTGAGTTAAACACCAAAGTATTATGCTTAAAGGTTTAGATTAGCTGTGCACTTTATCAAACATAGCTAATTAAATATATACTAACCTTTGTTGTAGTACTGGTACACTGTGACAGTGGAGGGCTGAAGGAGACCCACTTTAAATTTCTGATGCAGTCTGAATGATATCGTGTCTGTCTGAGTACTGGATACCTTTCCGGGACGTACAGACAAAGACAAATATTCCATGATGCCTTCATTTACGTCATGATAAACTATATGTTAGCTTACCCTAAAAAGGTGAATTATGAGGGATCCTCTGTCGCTCAGGTTGTCCACCACTTGAAAGTTGTTGATGTAGCGATCCACCGAATTTGAGAGCTGGAAAGTCACAACAGACATTATCACGTCTACAACCAAACAAAATGTCCTGCTACATGCTGTCTACATAGGTAGTTGCCTACACAGTTAGCATCCTAACTGTCAAGGTGACATATTTCAAGTGCTGTTTTTAATTAGTGATATGTGCACTGCAGTATAATTCATTCCAACAGAGCTTAATGTCAATATGTTATAAAGCAAAAAGCACATCATTGTCATAAAATACAAAGCAAACTAAATTGTTGGGTAGAAAAAGTCAACTGGTATTAAATGAAATGGTATTACATGTGTTTATATTTATAATCAACTTTTTTTTAACCATCTTGGATGTAGCTTCTTGCAGTGCATTATGAGAATTCTCCATGATATTGAATTTGAAAAACATTAGACTATTCATGTTCCTCGACACACTTTAGCACAGCTGTGGTGCTGTCTAAGCAGAATACAGAATAAGCTTCTTCTAATGTAGTGCCACATTATGTGATGAGATCTTACCAATTCTAAATCTGAGTTTTCAGGCTCAAAGCCGGTGGGCAGACTGATGTCCAGAATCACCATCCTCACCTGCCGTCCCTCCAGAGCCCTTTGGGGTGCAAAGCAGTGAATTATGGGTACTGAACCAATTTACTTACTGTATAAAAAATGCTGTCTACCTATAACTGCTTACCTCACGTTGATATTAAGTCTGTATGACTTTTCTACATCCGATGTTTTTTTTTCTAAAATGGTTCAAAGAGTGATCTTTTATTAAAAGCTTAATTTGTTTTGTTTTACTTTCCAAGTACTGTACATTGAAAAGTATTGTATTGTAAAATGACATGTGAATGTGCCTGTAAAGTGTCTCAGACCATAGCATTTTTACAGTCTTTAACCATTAAAATGTAGAAAATGTTTACACATATTAAGGAATCAAAAAGTTGACAACGCACCACTAGTCTCGGCGATGGAGACGTCCAGCTGAAAGCCGTTACATGTGCTGTTCTCATACACATCAGGAAGCTGGTGGTACACCGTCACTACCTGGGATTCATAAAAAAAAGTTCAAACTAAATTACGTTTTGATTTTATGTTATGATTCAGTAATTTAATGTAGATAGCCATTTAGCACCTCCAAAATGCCCTTGCCCTTCCCAGAAGCCTCCACTGTGAATTTCTGATCAAGAGGCACCTGGAAGAAATGAAACTGAGTTACTGTATTTCGATCCAAACCTCCGTTTCTTTATCTAGTGAATTATCATACTGCAAAAAGTGTATTTCTGTGATGCATCACTGTGATACATCAGTGGTAACCAGAAATTGGGACTTCTGGTCTACAAAGAATCACTGGCGCTCTCTTTTTCGGTTCACTCTCGACCTATTTTTCGCCATCTATGTTGGAAAAAAGAAAGAAGTGAATGTGTAGCTGTCAGTCACCGCACCGACGTGAATCCTGTACTTAGGAATCACAGATTATACCCCATGTCTTGAAATATATGACCTAAATAAGAATTTTTTTACCAGATATTATCATCTGAACAAGTAAGTAACAAGTCTGCCACACTTTGTTCTGACCTACTAAGGAAAAAAGCATTACAATAAATCACGCTATAATGGTGATTAAATCTAACAATCGATTAGCTCATATCACATCGGGACAACTTCTTTATGTTTACAGGCATGACGTAATTACTCGAATTTCTCATAAAAACCTACCCATATCACAAAAATTAGAACAAATTATTATAAGTTAACTGTTGAGAATCGGGCTAAAGGCGACAGTTTTGAACACTGGCTGGTTATGTATTTTCTCAAACATTGATTTTGAATGTCTCCAGTTTTAAGCAGGAGTGAAAGAAATTCATACTCATGCATCACATGATTGTCTTTCAAGATACAGTAATGTTCTTCCAAAATGTGACAGTATAATAACCAGTATTAGGGAAAGTTCTTTTAAAAGTAATGCATTTCAATATCCACTACTGCTCCCCAAAATACGTTACTTTTATGTCACTTTGCAAATCTGGACTGGGCTTTCTTGTTTGCCAAAAATGTAACTTTTTTATATTAAGAACAAAGTTAAAAGTGAAATAAATTAGACTCTCACTGAAGGAAATTGACATGGTATAGTTTACCATGGTGTAGCATCTCTTTTTTTCAAAACAGTTTGAAAATGTCTGGGCATTCAGGTTATGCATTTTGGTGCAGGAATTTGGTCCCATTCTTGCCTGATGTAGGTTTCCATCTGCTAAATAGTTAATCTTGTATTTTTTGTTTAATAATGCACCAAATGTTCTCTATTGGTGAAAGATCTGGCCTGCAGTCAGGCCAATTCAACACCCAGACTCTTCTACTATGAAGCCATGTAGTTGTAATAGCTGCAGTATGTGGTTTTGCATTGTCCTCCTGAAATACACAAGGCCTTCCCTAAAATATCACCTGGAGGGAAGCATATGTTGCCCTAAAACCTTTACATACCTTTTAGTATTCATAAAGCCTTTCAAAACATGCAAGCTGCCCATACCGTATGCACTCATGCGCCCCCATACCATCAGAGATGCTGGCTTTTGAACTGAACACTGATAACATGCAGGAAAGTCTCCCTCCTCTTTAGCCTGGAGGACACTGTGTCCATGATTTCTAACAAGAATGTCAAATTTGGAACCGTCTGACCACACAAAACTTTTCCACATTGTCTTTAAAGTATTCCACGTTTTTTTCTGCCCATCTTTGCTCTGCCTCTCTAAGACATCCCTTTATTAGCTAGTCATGTTATAGACCTGATGTTGATTAATTTAATTAGTTGCTAGATGCTCTTCCAGCTGAATCTGAATTTTTCTGTTTAAACATTTATTATGTTATTATATTCTTTATGTCCTTTTGTGAAGATAATGGCTCATTTTATTCAAATGTAAAAAACATCTCATCTGGAATTTGTGTTGTACTATTGACTTGGAAAAGTAATCTGATTATATAACTCACATTACTTATATCGCGCTACCCCCAACACTGATAATAACTCCATATTTGTCTACAAAAGGAAACTGAAAGACTGGAGATCGCACCCGTGAAGATCGGGCCACATGTGCCATTTTTGGATTGAATGTCCAGCGTATGTCACTGCGACCAGGAACACTGAGCTCCACCAACAGATTGAGATCTTCAGGGGGAGGCCTCTTCACCAGGTATTCAGACAGAGCCTGTAGCACCACCATAGTGGACTGATGGGAGAAAAACTGTCATTAATCTACCTCAAATACAGATATGAGACAATTAGTGAAAGTTTCTTATGGTTTTTACCTGAGTAGAGCCGTATCCTCCTCCAATGCCACGCTTCTCGTTCAGCCATCGAAAGGGGACGGCTGCCTCTTCCATGTGGCCACCTTTGATCAGAGCTAACAACGCATAGCCAGTAGCTTCCAGCGTGAAGAAATAATTAATAGAGTCAGGCCAGTGGGTTCGATCTGTTGATTGTAAATATAGAAACATGAGAAAGACAGGACAGTACAAAGCAAGGTATTTTTTGCTTCCGAAGGCTAAGTACCAGGTGATGCTAAATTTAGTAACATGCTCTTCATGCAGCCATAGTTGGATACCGCTAAAGCGTAGCATGCTATAGCTGCTGTGTATGGTCTCTTCACCCGGGGGTAATGCTCTCTTATGTACAAGGCTGCTTTTCTGACTTGGTCCTGCAACAATTAAAGGGAGAAGATCAAATCAGTCCCACTGAACATGTAAGAACAATAGTCCACTGAGCCTGGTAGTACAAAATGAATTTGTTAATATACAACTTAATATTAGATTTTTTTGAGGATACTGGGAAACATACTTCAGTGGGGAAGTGCGAGCCTTATTGATTATTATTAATAATAATAATAATAATTTGTGTATATGCCTTTGTTGGTACATTGAATAATGTGCTTTTTTGTAAAAGCTGCTACATGTTTACCTTAAAAAAGGTTTAATTGTCTTTAACCTTGTGGTATTTTCTTTACTGAGAAAGTAAAATTGTAACTTAATTTACATTTTATATAATAATAATATTAATAATATAAATATCTAATAATAAATTTACTTATACTAAATATAATAAATTTACTACAATAAAACTTACAATTATTTAATTTAGTTACTATTTTAATCATTCAATTTCTCAGTATTATTTTTTTTTATTGTCCTAATTATTAAGCATAGCATTAGTTCTAGCAAGTCATGTTAGTCAAGCTTGCATGATCTGAATTAGGCTCATTTCATTAATGATCTTAGCTATACATTTATGTTTGATTCTGTTCTGTTACCCTAGAGGAGTTATTGCTGCTCTCCTTGCTCTCATCCATGCTAGGCTACATGGAAGTGCAAGGGAGTTCTTGGCCAGAAGAAAACAATACCTCAAATTCAAACTGTATTATTTGAATTAATTCTAATTATTCAATTTATCTTTTTAGCTTATTATTTAATGTATTTTTTTCTCATTATTTAATTTAGCTTGTTTATTCAGTGGCCAATTGCATAAACTTAAGAACTAGTTTTGCCAACTAGCAGTTGCCAAGAGGTAATGCAAATGAGACAAATCTATCTTTTCATAACTGAATTCCCAGATGTTTTTAGCAATTTCAAAGAGTAAAGACTGAAGTTACCTTTATGTCGAGGCTTGGCTCTTGGCAAGTAAGAGCATTTTGTGCCTCTGCCAAAGCAATGAGCACGAATGAGGTCAGAGACACTCTGGATTCAGAGCCTTGAAGGCCTCCCTGTATCATAACACAGTATACATACAACATGTGTTAGTATTGTACTATTTTATTGTTTGTTGTGAAGTTAATATATAATTCAGTCATGAAACTCTAGATGGTGTAGGCTGACAAGTTGTTAACGTAACTGGTGATACTCAGAGGTATAAACGTCTTGGCACAAGCTGATTGTCAATTATAAGCATGCTAAAATCTTCCAAGAGTTGTAATTATAGAACTCCAGTTACTGCAATGACAGCTATGATCTCTTACCGTCATACTGGTGTCGTAGACAGGATTGTCCTCCTGAAAGGATCCATCAGGACGCTGTTTATTCTTGAGGAGGTACACCAGAGGGCCACACAGATGCTTGTCATTGATGCTTATAAATGATTTTGCCATGGAGAAAACCTTCACCACGTATGCAGTGATCCTGAGACGAACAGAACATAAAAACAGATGAGCTCTACAGGGACATGTTCAACATGAAGCTGTAATCAATGATGTAATACCATGTGCTGGTCCCCTCTTTAGCGTAGGGAGGATACGAGTCATCCTTTTTCCGGTAATTAAGCTGATTTTCATACCCTGAACATGAACAATGTGAACAATGATCATTTACTGTGTAACGTAAAGTGAAGTAATGGTTATTCTTATCCCTCTCTGAGTTTCAGTGCACCTGTCTGGATGTATTTGATGGCCTCTTGTCTGCGATCTACTCCCACAGCGTCCCAGTTTCCACTGCTGTCCAGGTAATGGGTGGCAATGAGGGGCAGCGTGATTCTGGCCAGGTTCTGCTCCACACATCCACCGGGCATCCGGATCAACGCTGCCAGAGAGTCCTCCTTAATAGAGTTATCAATGCTGTCTGCCAGCAAATCACCTGAGACATGAAATTTAAAAAACAAACTGTGAAATTCTTGACATTTGATCACAAAAATTGAATATCCATAATGTAATTGAGGATAATACTCAGTTACTATGACGTTATGAATAAGGCTTAAAAAAATGTCAAACCTCTGACATTGACAGATGTCTCCGGCAGAGAATTGGGCACAACACCGTCCAATTGCATCTTCTCCACTTCTATCAGCTGTTTACCAGCTGAGATGAAGACAACAACAAATATATAAACACACACACACACACACACATATATATATATATATATATATATATATATATATATATATATATATATATACACAGTATATATATAACAACATTGGAACAACATTTTAATCCAAAAATTTAAGTTTGACCATATCTCCACACTTTAACCTAGCCTTACCCATGAGTAATGAATAATACCCAGCAGGCACCGGTTGTCCATATAATGTTAGGTTGACGTTAGACATGATGTCAGACAGACTTTGCATTTTGGTTGAGAATGAAAATCGAGTTGACGTACATTTTTGACACTAATTGACTTAATGTTGGATTTTAAACTTAAACAACAAATATCTACATTGGATTATTGGATATCAAATTAACATTGACGTTTGACGTTGAACTGGCCCAGGCTTAACCAAATATCATCATCTTATGACATTGTGTAAATCCTGATATCTTAAATCTCTTTTTTTTTCCTTTTTAAATTGCCGGAAATAATGAGTTTAAAGCAGTCTTACCGCTGTTTCCTTTCTCTGAGGGGTTCAGCACAAAGCTCCTAACTTTAATTGTCTGGATGCCTTCGACCTAAACCACAAAATATATCAATATATACTAGACTGTTATTGAACCAAGATTTCAAAAAACACACAACATGTACCAAAAAATATTATATATTACTAATATTATGTGTGATACAGAGCAGGTTTTAAGAGCTCACTTACCACCACACGTAGATTCTTCCTCACTGCGTCCCGCCCCATGAAGGAGTCCGCGGCGGCTGTGACCTGTAGAGGAAGCTCTCCTGTTTTAAGAGGGATGATGGTGTATGAAATCAGCTTGGATGAGCTGGCCGGAACCAAAACCTGCTGTCTGTGTTGTCCAGTAAATGCCACGCTACACATGTCCTCTGTCTTCTCCAGAATCACCATGACCTGCAAAAAGACACAGTGTCCGAATCGGGACACAAATAAACTAAAGACTGCACGTGATTGTTTTGTGATGCTGTGAAACTGACCTCTAGTTCTGACTTCATATAGTTATGGACCACAGCTTTGATTTCCACATGTTCATTTCTGGACACCGAGTGAGGCAGCCGCAGATCTATGAAGAATTTCTTTGACGCACGGATGTCATAAGGTTCGGCTACACAGAAACCTGGAAGACGGTCACAAACCAGGAATTATCGCTTTCTTAGGGACAGTAATTTTGACAATTCCTTGTTTTTATAAGTTTTTAAAAGCTACTAAAATTATACAGTTGAATGCTTTCGTTTCCTTCTTGTCAATGTTTTGTTAATATTGTTAAATATGACAAAAAGATCAAAGTAGGCACACCGCAAGATTAATTTTTTGTGGGTTGAAAATCCAATAACACTTTTCTTATATACTCTGCCCAAAATTCATAAGGCCTATAAAGATGTTCCTCCTGGTACTTCTATTTCTGCAGTTATAGATTATTTTAGTGCGTTCTTTCATTAGAGATACATTGAATTTCTCTGAGATTTCATTGAGATTATTCATGCTGTAGTATTGTCCTCAACACCCATACTTTTAGTCGCTATGGATGTTGAAGTCTTATAATGTACAAGTGGACGGAGCTGTTTACCTGTCTGAGGTGAAGCACTGATGGCTAGAAACCTCCACTGAGTGATGCTGTCAGGAAGAACAGTGTTTACTGGTAATATAGCCAATCTGGAATAAAAGCATGGAGAGATGCTTCCATGAACGAACGTGATAAAAGTGAGACGTCTATACTGAGTCAAAGGTCAAACTCCTACCCATCAGTCTTGGTGACACTGGGTAATGTAATGTCAGTCCACAGCCATGACTCAAAGAACTTGCTGCGCACGTAAATGTCCTCTAAGTCAGCTAAATCATCTTCGTCAAACTCCTCCACCTCTTCTTCTTCTTCAATTTGACTGGCTTCATGTTGTGAATCCACAGAATATGCATATGAAAAACTGGTAAACATTGGCACTTCATAAAAATCATAATAATACACATCTGTGCTGATGGTGAGCGGAGGGGTGGTGGTTGGTGGAGCGGTTGTTGTTGGAGGTCTGGTCACGACACCGAGCTCCTCTCCTCTGTACTCTGCACAACAGCGAAGGAAAGCCAACACACAGCTCCAGTCCTCAGTGATGTAGAGCGAGCGGCGGTAGCAGGAATATGGCATGGGAATCTCCCTCATGCCGTCCACACAACATCTCTGCAGGAGCTCATCAGAATATACCTTCTCTAGAAGGAAAACATGTTTGGAATGACTTAGCACATTATTTTTATGATTTATGATGTAATAAGAACCCTGACTCACCCAGTTGCGCTCTAAGCTGCAGTTTGGCAGCAGAACGTCTTCTTCTAGATCTACTGGAGCAATCTATTCCAATCAAACCAAAGAAAACACACTCTTAAAACTAAAGGTTCTCTAATGGTATTGATGGTTTCATTTAGAACCTTCAACATCCATTGAATTGTTCTTGTATTCTTATAGTTGAAAAGGTTTCACACAAGGAAATTTTAAAGAAATCTAAAATGTCATGCCATTTTGTGCTGCTATCTTCACTAGCTTCACCTAATTCTGAAACTTTGGATTAGTGATTAGTGTGTTATACAAACTACTGTTCAATAGTTTGGAATCAGTATGATTGTATTATAAAGACATTAATTTATCAAAGTGCCATTAAAATTGCAGGTGTACTGTCTAGGTATACTTCAAATAAATGGTAGTAGAAATCCAAGAAGCGTAGAAGTCTCATATGGTCGGTCATCCCGATCGAGGATGAAAACGTAAACGAATCAGTTCATGTATCACATGGTACTACACTAGACAGAAAGTCTTTAGGTTAGCTCTTTAGGTTGGTACATTAATATGGACTAATAAACATTAACGTCTCTAGTTTTAGCCAGAGATACCTTGATGAAGCTTTCATAGTAATGAAAAATAGAAAAAATACATTAAATAAATGTTAATGCTGTGTACTCGTATGAATGACCTTTTCTGTAATCTGTGTATCCTCCTGTGCTGGAATGAAACATCAGTCCTGCGTCACTGAAAACACCCATATTATTCCTTCCTCCTCCTGCGGTGCAGCCCATATCACCTTGACCCACCACCTCCCACACCTGAATCAAAGAGAGAAGAGGATCCATGAGGATCTGGAGAAGGTTCTGGAGAGAAGACTATATCATCACTCACCTTCTTCTGCGTCAGACGGCTTTTACTTAACAGGAAGATGGCATTATCCACAGCAACCAGGCTGACCTTTGCCCCCGGGTCTCCTTTCACTTTAAGTTTAATGCTGCTGCCTGGTGAGTATGAATTAACATTTTCTCCTTCCGCTGATCCTATGCTGAGCTAATACAAATCAGAAATGCACAAAAATTGTATTATACTTATTTTACTTAAATGGGACCTGTTATGCACAATTCACTTTCACATGTTGTTTGGACATAACAGTGGAATGTTTATTTGCAAAGATTAGCACTGGTATTGCCTTTTTTGGACAGGACAGTGCAAAGCATAGAGGAAAACTGGGTAAAGAAAAGGGAGCGTGATCAACAAAGGAACACTATCCTTGATTCGAAATTATTTCACGGTGAGTGCAGTTTTTAAGCTTTTTAAAATAGGTTTTATACATTTACCAAGGCTGTATTGATCTGATAAAAAAAAATACAGTAAAAGTAACACTGTGAAATATTTCATTTACTTATTCATGTAAATGCAAAACTGGATCAAATGCATTGCCTTAGTCTTTAGTGTACCATGATTATTTTTATTATTTATTAATTTGCCTTTTTTGCCTTCATTGCTATAGGGAAGATGAAAATTGACAGGAAGCCAAGAGGGAGAGTGTGGGGTTGGGTTAGAGAAAGTTCCTCGAGCCCATAGCGCAATGTACATCGGTGTGCTGCCCACAAGGCTATCAGTGCTGACAATAAATGTTCATGTGTTTTTAACAAAATTCAAATTGGCTGATATAATAAAGACAGGATTAGACTCATGCTAGGAGAAGAGATCATTTAAAAAACAATTCAGTTTTGACTCCAAATGTACCATGAAGAGCTTAATGTGCATCTGTTGTGGCAGGAAGAGCTAACGACAGACACAGTGGGTGTGGCATCAGGCCTCGGAGTGGCTTTTTATTAACAAAAATACAAAATAATAAAGTGTCCAGGGAAAAGAGTGTCCAAAATAAACGGGGGAACTGGTGTCCTCGTCGTGCTGCAGGGTAAGGGGCGGAGTCCGGCGGCCGCACGCGCTCCACTCTCTGGTCCGGGGTGCGAGGGGTGGTGGCTTCTTCCCGCGGCTTCTCCTTCGCTTCTTCCGAACAGCAGTCAGAAGGGATAAACAGCCCGGCATCCTGGCCTGTCAGCGGTATACGTGTGCAGTCATCGCCAATACTACAGAGTCCGACAGCTTGAATCTCTGGAGGTGTGGCGAGTCCCTCACGCACCCTTCCTGGACCCACAAGGACACCAGTGTGCATGCACGGGGGAAGAGACCGGTCTCTCGAGGAGAGACGCACTCGGCATTTAACGGCATCGGTGATGAGGTTCGATCCACTTCAGGTGTGCCTTGTCACACGCCACCAAAACTGTTCCCTCCTCTCACACACACCCACTCCCGTCAGGAGCCTGGTGAAGGGCGGTAAATAAAGGACAGCTGACTCGTCACACTGTCCTGTAAATAATTGGTCAAGGACATCACATGAACTCACCGAACCAACACACCGGTCCTCCACATCCACAAATACAGAGTCCGCCACCACTTCTGCCCTGGGTTGCCATGGCAAAATATAGTAGGCCACAAAGCGAAACGCAGGTAGCATTTCTGTGGTAACCAGCAGAGGAATGTTTATGATGACCAGGTCTTTAACATTCATCCTAGCAGCGTGGATTATATTTCCTTTACTTATCACCTACAGAAACAATCATCAGTGTATTTAATACAGAGATTTCAGTGATTCTCATAATCTCACAAAATCTTCCCAGTCACAAACTCACAGCATACATTAGTTGCTCCACAAGTTTTCTTCGTTCTCCTTGAATAGATTTGATGTGAGCTTTGATGTTGAGTGTGCTGCCCACCACCACTGAACTGCTGCCCATTGAGATGTGCAGGTAGTTCCTGTCGTCATTAAATGAGGCATATGGCTCCACACGTATCTCTTGAACTGCCTGCTGTTCTGGTTTCAGTAAAGAATCTACTGTCTCAACCTATATAAGATTACAGTATATTCAAATATAAAAATACAATATTCAGCAGACAGGTATAAGACAATTTTCTATTGTTTTTGTATGTGTGTGACTTACCTTCAATATCTGTGAATCAGCATCTGAGCTGTTTATCTCAGGCATGTTGATGGAGACTTTGATGGTGCCTTTGTGTACAGTGATTGGGTTTTGAAAAAAACTGATTTTAACAGGAATATCATGGACTGGAGATCCATCGTGGTCACTCAAGGTAACCTACAAAGCAAAGCAAATTCACTAATATCAACAATGCAATCATGGCATTAGGTTAGATTAGTAGTTGCACAGTTTACCCAGACATTTACATTGCATTTACAAAAAAAGGAAGAAAACACAAAGATAGATAGACAGATAGATACAGATATTAAAGTGTCAAAATATAACAAAGTGCATCCGTCTGGACATAACTACCATTAAAAGACCAGAAGTTGCATCAAATACCAATTTTCTTACTGACTCAAGGAAGCATCAAGCATATTTGTAACTTTCTCACAATTTGGGGGGGAAAAAATAACGCCTAGTACGCAGTTACCACATTTGGATATTATGTAGTATGACGTCACACACAAAAACGCAGATGTTCATCCCTCTACTTCCGCTGCCCTCACTACTATTGATGACTCTGTAGAAAGAGGTTATTGCAAGACTTCCACTCTCGAAGAGGTGGTTACTGCACATCTCAGCTCTGAAGGTCCATGCGGTTGCTCATTTCAATTCCCTCGCAGGCCACCTCGCTTCATAGCTATTATGCATACTTTTTGAAAGCAATGCTCACATTCTCAGGTCCGAAGTGCGAAATCTGTTTGCAAAATAGAAATGTTTTTTCTAATGACCAGCAAGCCAAGCTTTTCTAGTCGCTACTTCCTCTTCCCAAGAAGGAAGGGCGGCTCAGGCACATTCTTGATTTCAGGCAACTGGACCATATACTTATGAAATTGCCTTTCAAGATGCTGCCTTTAAAGCAGATCCTTGTGCAAATTTGCTCAGGGGACTGGTTTGTATTTGTGGATCTGGAAGATGCTTATCACCAACCATCTTGAGATTCACATACGAAGGGGTTATCAATATACAGTTTTACTGTTTAGACTGTCTTTGACCTTGCACACCTTTATAAAGTGCATTGACTCTTTCTCTTCTAAGACAGATCGGAATCTGCATTATAAAATGCCTTGACAATCGGCTTATGTTAGTCAGATCAGAAGGAATCATTCCACAAAGTTTGCTGCCGCTCAGCCAAAATTAATCTATTAAAAATCCAGTAAGTAATCTGCCTTAGAGACAATTAGCGATTCAGCCCAGATGTGGACACAGATTACACCACAAAACTCCCTGACAATTCTGTGTCTGGAAACATCATTCAATCTTGGGACTTTCCACATCCTCTGTAATTCCTCTGGGCCTGCTTCACACGTAGCTTTTCCAATACTGGCTCAAAGGCCATGTTCTATACCTTTGTTTGGTGACTGTTATGTTTTCATTTCAAAGTTACCCAATGACCCCTTGGAAAACCTCTCACCTGTTTCAATCAGGCATCCAATTGGAAATGACCTCCAGAATTAAGGTGGTCATGACAGGTGCCTTCAACTCAGCACTATATGAGGTCAAACCAGTGCTTGCACATCAACCACTTTGAGATGATGGCAGTTTTTCTGGCCCTAAATTAAATTAATAAATAGTATTACAATAAATGAATTAAATAAATTTTAATATGAATTAAAAGGACACCGTACTTTTAGGGAATGGGTTTCCAAACTCTGTTCTGGAGGACCTGTGTCCTGCAGAATTTAGCTCAGACTCTAATTAAATAAACCTGAACCAGCCAATCAAGATCTTACTAGAATACTGGAAACTTCCATGGAAGGTGTGTTGAGGCAACCTGCAAAGCACTGAACCTCCAGGACCGAGATTGGAGAGTCCTGTTTCAGTGATTGACAGCCTGTGATCACCACTCACTTTCATTTTATGAAAAAGCAGCTATGGAATTTTTATTGTGAAAATTACGACAAAAAGGTTTAAAACAACATGAAAGGTTAACTTCCTGAAAGGTGAAGGATCTTCAAACAGTAACTGTCAACAGAAATTAAAATTACCGTCATGGCTAATGGCAGGCCAGGTATGAAATACTTTGGTGTGTCTCTGATGGAAAGCATGTAGGGTGACATGACGATTTTAATACCAGATTTCTCTGCTTCCACAAGGTCGCTACCTGAGGAGAAGAAAGGAGACATAGAATAAAAATAGAATACTGATACTGGTTGTGGAGTGGTTATGATTGTGAGTGGATTTAAGTTTTTCCATGCTTTTCCCACCTGAGCTGGTCATTACTGATGCTTTGACGTACACAGAAGACTTCAGCAGACTGTTTGTGTCAGGATAGACCTTCTTTATCTCTTCCATTGTCAAACTAACTTTTCCTCCGTTCAGCTGCAGAATAATACATGGAGCAACAAGAGTCTTGTACTATTAAGCTATTTTGAAGTACTTAAAGTAAAAAAAAAAAATCTTACATCATTTATTTGCTTCATAGACGTGAGTCTCTTCTTTTCACCATCAATTTCAATACCAAACAGCACATATGCAACACCTTTCACTGGTTCACCATAAAGATACCTGGAAGATATGCATACAGTAACCCCAAAATATTGTAAAATAGGTGCAAAAATTCTACACTAGCTTTCATAAAACTGCATTTAATTGATCACATATACAGTAAAAACAGCAATACTTTATTGTGAAAAGTTTTTTTTTTTGTAATTTAAAATAACTAATATTTTAACACATTTTAAATTCATGTTATTCATGTCTTGCAAAGCTGAAAAATGCTACAATAGAACAGCATTTTTTAAATAGAAATCTTGTGACATGTTTTAACTGGATTATTTTACCTTATCTTTGCAGAATAAAAGTATTATGTAATTGAAAAGAAAGAAAGAACATGCAAAATATTGATTTGTCTGGTCAAATATATGTCTTTAATCTTGACTATGAAATAAATCAAACAAATAAGATTAAAGAAAGAAACAAATAAACCTACATATTTAATATCATAGATGCGGTAAAGAAAAATGTGTGTATTCCAAAGAAAGCATACTCACGTGACTTCACAATCACGATCCTTAAAGTGCCAGTGCACAATTTTAACATAGTACATATTTTCAAAATGATACACATGAATAAACAATTACAAATTACAAATGTAACAATTACAAATGATTGAATATAAGCAAAAATCTAAAATAAATATGATAAATATTTCATCCAAATACACTGAGGCCCTTAATAACAGTTTGATACAAATTAATCACACACCTGGCTGTTATTTCTACCTCCAACTTTTCTGCGTCTAGTCTGAGGTGGGATGTCTTTGGAGTCAAAGTGACGTTGAATGCTGGGAGGACTTGAGAAAAAAGAGAAATGCTGTTAACCGACCAACAGTGAAACATCTAGCAGAATCTGAAGGTAATGTGAAAGACGTACCATATTTCTTGACTTCAAACTCTCTGCTGAAAATGTTCTCTTTTCCCTGATTAAACTTTGCAACTACTTTCCATCTGCCCTCCCTAGAAAGAAGATAATTAGTCAGCAGCCATATCTAAAGTATCATGTAAATCCAAAACTTTTTTGGTCAGATCAATCATTACTTTATAATATATAATATCTGTTCTGTGTGCATACTTGACCACAGATGAGAGGGGGTAAATGTTAGAGAGTATCCCATCGATTGATTTGGCTCTAGAAATACCATGTACTGCAATCCCATCTGGATTCTGAAACATATGTAAATTGTATCGTAATGTATTGTTCCAGAAAAAAAATTATATTTCCTTGCAATTATTGTAATGCCAGTGACAGTTACCTGAATTTCCAGAGAAATATTCCTCTCAGCAGCACGGAATTCAGTGTCAGACACAAAAGCCCTGCAACGCACTAAAAAATTACAATGATCAGGCAAAACCAGAAGATAGTTCACAATAAATGTTCAACACAGTACAACAAGAGCAGACCTGTGTCTCCAGGTTTATAAACCGGTTTATCAGTCTGAATGAAGATGTATCCAGAGCGGAAAGACACTGGTAATACTCTTTCTGCATGATGAAATCTGCTAAACTGAGCAACCAGCTTCACATATTTCTTCTTTCCATCTGGTTGTAGCAGAGTTGGATCAATCTAAATTAAAAGGCAACATTTTATGTTCAGCATGCAATGTTCAATAAAATTTAGCCAACAAAATATACTATGAATTAGAACAAATACATTCATAGCAAACTTTACCTCAATGGTTTTGAGGGCACTGTAGTTATTTTCTGAATTGAGGGTAACCGAGTCCCTCATTAAGACAGTGTCAGACAGTGGATAATCATAGACCGTGATGGTGACTTCTAACGCCTCGGACAGTTTGTGAGCCTCCAGCAGGATGTTCTGTTTAGTTCCAGGCCTCATCTTTGCAGGAGCTAAAACATAAAACCTGCACCAGAATACACATACACAATAATAATAACAACAGTTATAGTAATAATTCATTACAAATGAACATGTTTGCTGTAAATTGATCAAGAATCTGTTTGTTAGCTTTAAGGTCATAGGACAGAAGACAGTTACTTACGCTGGAGATTGGTCTATGACCGGATCCCTGTAAACACAGATAACACACTCAGATACAGATAACCCTATTTAAACCACAACTTGATTTTAAACACAACAGAAATATTTAATGACAATTTTATATCCCACTATTTCTGTAAACATTTTCATACATACAGATATAAAACAAGATGAAAAGTAAAAATGTGTGTACATTATGAAAATAAAATTAATAAAATATTTCACAACGTACAGTCTTTGAGAGGAAGTCTGGGCATCTGAGACGTGACAGAGTAAAGCCGTCCATAACAGCAGTGGAAAGAACATCGTCCTGCTGAACTAAACTCTCACAATAAGTCAGAGACAACAGCAGGACAACTGATATAACCGTAATATCCCTCCCACAAACCCACAGCACAGATATCTCCAAACTTCTTGTGTAATGTTTGCTTTATTCTGAGCAAAAACAAATGGCCACAAATCTAACAAAATGTTAACAAATTCAGGCTTTCAGCATTAGAAAGATCTCCAACTTAAACTATTCTCAACAAACGTTGAAAAAAGCTGCCAAGCTTTTACACACCCTTGTTTTACAAACAAAATATCATATGGGTTGCACATGTGAATATAGAAGGAACCCATAAGCACATATTCAAAAATGTATCAATTTCAACTATACTTTAAACTATACTTAGAACTGTATTTGAAATGTGAGGTCTGATTTAATGTACTGGAATGGATAATCTCACTTGAATGTGTCAGCTTGTCCTTGTTAAATAGTATCCTCTGGTTGGCACTTGCACTAATTTTATTAATTTTATCCCTAATTTTTATTGTTAATTTTATTATTTTAATCAGGAACACATTTTCAGATTCACTTCCTCATTTTAATATCTTAAACCACAGTTCCCTCATTTAGTCTTTTTTTTTGGTTCTCTTAGTTTGGACAGTTTGCATCTTTACCTCTGTTCGTTGTCATAGTTATTGATTTGATTTCATCATTCTGTTCATGTGTGTGTCGTTAGTGTCCTCGTTTGCTGATGCATCTTGTGCCCTCGTTTGCCCTGAAGATTTATTAAAGATTGCCTTCTACCTTATTAGTTGAAAGCTTGGGTGTTTTACCACAGCTGACTGTGAGAGTGGAGGGCCCTCAGGGGAGCTTTTCGGATTATGTAGAGTGGGTGGTGGTTTCATGTTTATCCACCAATGTCGGACCAGTGGACGACACCACCAACCACTCTCCAGACCCAGAGTCCAGCCAAACACAACAAAGCCCACTGCGATAGACCAGCCATGACCAATTGGAGTGACAGAGCTGAGGATCACCCTGAAGCCAGAGCTTCTAGCAAAGTCTGACCAGGTGCATGAACCTGCAACAAAGCCCACCATGAAGGATTACAGTGGAGAGCGAGGGCATGGAGGAAAGCCACTGTACCACCGCTGAGGGTGAGCTGAGTGGAATTATATGCAGACGTACCTGCACTCCTCCCACCAGAACCTCTGCTTTGAATTATCTGCCTGTCCCGTCACAACCTATATCGAACTGTTTGACTTTCTCTTCCCGTCACAGCCATGGAGGTCATGCCTGATCTGTTTGTTCACCCTGAACTGTTTGCTTATGCAGTTACTATCACAGAGGTAATTCCCCTCTCAACAGCGCACCTACTGTAACATACATTGGCATCATACACGGCATCATAAACCTTCCCATACACCTTCCCATAAAACCCATTCTGTCATGAAAATCCTACCCAGCCTCCCTCTCCCACTTGTCTTCTTGAGTCCTCTACCATCCCTTAGCTCATCATCAGCTTTACATCTGTCAAGTGAATTTATTTCATGTCTGTCAGTCTCCAGATCCCTCTGCCTCGCTCACCTGAGCCATCTGCATTGTCCTGGCTTTACAGCTGGCTTTTGGGCTCCCTTACCACTAGCTTTTTCTCCATTGTGGGCCACCTTCCTGACTGTGGTCTGGGTCCCACATAATTTTTCTTGCTCCTGGCTTATTTCCATTAATTTATGATGATGTTGTATTGCTGTATTTATATAGTATCCAATAATTCATAGTCATTCCATTGGTTTACTTTTGCAACCAAATTTCTTTTAGTTTTGTAACACTTTTTGATATACAGTATAATATGCCCTCAAGAAATTAGTTTGTTTTTACAAACATACTGTAAAAAGTAGAATTAAATTACTGTCAATTAATATACTTTAGGTAGTTGTGTTTTTATTAGTAATGTATGTGAAGACTTAAATCCACAGTTTTGCCATTAGTACTGTATGTAAACAACATCTGTCTCAAGTTTGACAGCCGCTTTCTGTCAAGTCCTTTGCAAAACTCTCCAACTCGGCACATTTCCTTTCCAGTGCAGATCCAGCTCCACATTCAGACTCAGACGGCCAGCGCTCGACCCACGTGTCCTTACCCAGCATATACACAAATCTAAGAGAGAAAACAACACTAAATTATGAAAACTAAACCATTATATGTACATTTAACGCTACTCACTTGTTGGACGTGCTCCCTGCGTGCCAAACATCAGTGATGTGCCCAATGATCAGATAGTCCTGACCCTCTCTTAAACCAAGTCCTGTCCTACAGCTCGCATGAGAGAGGAACAACCTCCTTTCATTCTCGTTCAGGCCTTCCTCTGACCCTACTCAAATGGAGATCCATGAGTCAGACTGCTGGGTACAAAAAGAAAACCAGACTCTAGTAGACGTACCCTCTTTGATAACCTGCACAATCTCCATCTCAAACTGGTCGTAGTGACTCTGGCTGACGCTGATCAGCTTGACCCTGTAGACTAAAGAAAGTAATTATCTTTCATTCATTTATAGATGACATCATGATGTGACATTCTGCCAAAAACATTCATTCATTTGACCAAAGAAACAATCACCATGATGTAATCTATTGCACACAGTTTCCTTCCTCTGGTCTTTACTGAAAGACGATGAGTCTTCTTTCATTACACAACAGTCACCTATGAAAGAAGGTGGTTTAAACTGGTTAAATGTAAGATGTTGATTGAAAACACAAAATTAGTCCTGTTAAACTGACCATGAGAGCAGCGACACACGTTGTCTTTGCAGATTTGGTCAAGTTGCTCTTTGTCTTCTGGAGGAGAGTAGAACCTGCTACAGCGTTTATCTGAAACAACAGAGTCAGGAAACACAATAACAAACTAATATTAGCACTTGGAACTAACCAACTAGCAAATTAAACAAATAGAACCACAAGCAACAATAAAGGAAGCAAGCAATAGGAAGGCAAGATAAGCCATAATAGCATGGCTGGCAACATCAGATCCACTTCATTAATGAAAAATTATGAACATATTTATTATTTTAGTTAAAATGAATGAAAAACGAAGTCACTAATTAAAATGACTGAAAAATGTAAATTTGTATATAATTAAAATTAAAGTTGTTTATACACTATTAGCATTTTTGGATTGTTTTTGTCAAAATTGTTTTATCACTTTTGACTAAAAGGTGGCACTGTTACTAAATTGATGTGGTGTGATCAGTGGGAGGTGGCAATGAAACGTCTGTATGTGTATGGCAGCAGAGACAGACAGAGTACTCTGTCAAGGGAAGACACAGGTTCACAAGAGGGAACTTTGCTGTGTAGAATAGGATCTCTGTGGACAATCAGCTATATGGAGCACCTAGCCCAGTACAAGGGATGATGGGATTCGAGCAAGCGGTGCTGATACTGGACCTGCTTTCAGACTGCTCTGTCTAGTCTGACTGCTGGAGTTGGAGGAAGCACCACCAGGGTTCGCCATCCGAACAGCTTACTGAAGGGGAAAAACCAGTGCTCGCATCCCTGGGTGAAGGGGAATGGCGCAGCAAGCCTGACACCAACCAGTTCTTCCCACTTCATAGGCTTGCCTTGTAGAGGGAGCTCTAGGCTGAATAATAGTGTTCACCACAGTGCCATGTCCCGAGACAAACATGGAGGTTCCACAGGTCCAGATGCGGATGCCACATGGTGCCAAGTCCCTGAGAAAGAAGATCTTCCCTAAGAGGAATGCGCCAGGGAGGGGATGTCGCGAAGAGATTGAGTTTGTGTAGGGCCCAAGGTCAGCTGTGTGCAGCACGTCCATGACAAGGGAAGCCTCGGTTAGGGAGTAAAACAGCTGGCAATGGGACGATTCGCAAGAAGCAAACAGGTTGACCTGAGCCTCACCGTATCAACTCCAAATCAGCTGTAAGTTGTTGTGTGAGCGCGTCGGCTGCACAATTGAGCTCCCCTGGAATATGCCTTGCACAATGCACAGAATATGAACAGCAAACAGTGATTTATGTTCATCAGAGACCAGAACACCTAGATGAGTCCCGTGGACAGATCACCAGATCCTGATGCACACACACTTACACACACACACTAAGTTATTTACACTATCTGACACAGCTGCGTTTAAAATTGAACTGGAAGTTAAGTGCTGGGTGTACGGTCAAAGGAGAACTGACCCCAACTGAGTCTGGTTTCTCCCAAGGTTTTTCTTTCTACATTCTGTATGGATGGGGTTTTGTTTCCTTGCCGCTGTCGCATCTGGTTTGCTTTGTTGGGGACACTTCACTTCTAGTGATTATCGTTGAATTGATTACAGAGACCATCTCTGCATTTAATAACAAATTGGTCACTCTCATCATTATACATCCCTGTCATTGTATTCTTCTACCTTATACTGTACAGTGCTTTGATGCAACCTGTGTTGCTTCAGGTAGTTGATTTGCCAAAGCAGACAGGGCCCTGTCCAAAGCCCCGAGGCTGCCTGCCCACCAACCTGTTGTGGTTACTACCACATGCCACATTTGTTCTAAGGGCACCCTGGCCCATACAAATGCAAAGTCTGACCATGGGCTGAAAGTGCAATGACAAGCTGGCGTGATCATCAAGCGTGACCTGAAGACCCAACTGGCTGAGGTGCCGTAGCATCAGGTCCCTGCGCTCGCACAACTTCTCTCGTGTCTGAGCTAGAATAAAAAAAATGTTTGTCCAATCATGTCCTCGGCCCCATGTTATCCTACTTGCTTGTCAATGTATGCATTTGCATACCTCCATGCACCCTGTTGACCCTTCCTTTAAGTAGAGTAAATAACATTAATGATTTTTAATGCTGTACTGAATGTTTGCTTGTTCATTTCTATTCACTTAATAGCATGTTTAGTTAAAAAGTAACTGCATTCTTACATTATTTGCACTATTTATGTCTATAGCAGAAACACTGTGAGATGAGTTGAATGCCAAAGGTTAGCTGCACTTTAGCAAACGTAGCTAATTAAAAATGTACTAACCTTTGTTGTAGTACTGGTACACTGTGACAGTGGAGGGCTGAAGCAGACCCACTTTAAATTTCTGATGCAGTCTGAATGATATCACGTCATTCTGAGTACTGGAAACCTGTCCGGGACATAAAGACAAAAACAAATATTCAATGCTTCCTTCTTTTACATCCTTAAAAAAAACTAAAATGGAGGTTTTTAGGTTACCCTAAAAAGGTGAATTATGAGGGATCCTCTGTCGCTCAGATTGTCCACCACTTGAAAGTTGTTGATGTAGCGATCCACTGAATTTGTGAGCTGGAAAGTCACAACAGACATTATCCCTTGTATAACCTAACAAGATGCATATTAGTTATGTACTTTAGGTAGATGCCTACACAGTCAGCATCCTAACTGTTAAGGTGACAGATTTGAAGAACTTGAATTTGAATAGTCAGCAATTCTGTGTACTACACAAACAGACTTGAGTCAGATGATTTCAACAGAACTAGAAGTTTTCATGTTGCTAAGATAAAAGCGCAATACTCAACATAAAAATAGAATGCCTTAAAAAAATTTGGGTAGAAAAGTCCACAGGTAATGAAACATGAAACACGCGTTCCAAAATTTATGATCAACATTATAATCAGCCTTTGGAAGTTGCTTGTTGTGATGCCTTATGGGAATTCTTCATGGCAGATACATGCAAAGATGCTTAATCTGACCAAAACTAAACCTAAAATTAGATGTTTGGAGAGCACCTGTATGCCTTAAAATGCTGTGAAGGTAAGCTACAACACAGTTATCTACTGTATAGAATTATTCTACCGCTAATATAATATCTAAGTTTGTCGTGAGTTTGGTCTTACCAATTCTAAATCTGAGTTTTCAGGCTCAAAGCCGGTGGGCAGACTGATGTCCAGGATCACCATCCTCACCTGCCGTCCCTCCAGAGCCCTTTGTGGTGCAAAGCAGTGAATTATGGGTACAGGAACAGTTTATTAAGCTTTCAAAAATTAAAAAATAAAACAACCTAAAACTGCTTACCTCACATTGATATTGAGTCTGTATGACTTTTCTACATCCGATGGTGTTTTTTCTAAAATGGATCAAAGAGTGATGCTGATAAATTACATGTAAATGGCTCAATATATTTACTGTAATTTACTGTATAGAGTAAGATTTTTACCATAGTCAAATTGTTTTTACACACAGTAAGGAATTATAAAACATAGTCGAGAACGCACCACTAGTCTCAGTGATGGAGACGTCCAGATGAAAGCCGTTACATGTGCTGTTCTCATACACGTCAGGAAGCTGGTGGTACACGGTCACTACCTGGGATTCATAAAATATGATAGAGAAAGTTTTGTAACTTTAAATGTAACTGTAAATTGTATGCTCTAATTCAATACTTTGGTGTAGATTTTGGAATGTAACACCTCTAAAACTCCCTTGCCCTTCCCAGAAGCCTCCACTGTGAATTTCTGGTCAAGAGGTACCTGGAAGAGATAATGAAAGTGAGTTATTTCACTTGAAACTTCTTTTCTTTTAATCAATAGCATCTATAAGCTAACAATCTGGGCATCCAATGTCCCCTTTTGGTAAAGCCTGAAAAGTAGTTTAAGCTTAATGATGTTGAAGTCATGACTGCGGAGTCAGGCTTAGAGTTAGACTTGACAAATCATAAAAGCGGTGTTCATTTGAAACTTTTTCTTTGGTCACAGAGCTTATTTTCTGCAATAATCCAAAAGTCAAAGAGAACCAGAAAGATATCGAGTCTACTGCAGTTCATTCTCAACCAGTATGTTTTCATGTAGCACTGGTCAGTCATGGAGGCCTATTCTGATTGGTTGAGACATGCAATAACTGAACAAAATAATTCCAGAGCTCTGTATATTTACTGTAAGAATGAATTTCCAGTATTATGCAAGAGTTAAAGTAATTCAAATTCATGCATTACATTTTTGTACTATATTGTTATAATAATGACAGTATAATAACTACATTTGTCTACAAAAGAGAGTTTTGAAAGACTGGAGATTGCACCCGTGAAGTTCGGGCCACATGTGCCATTTTTGGATTGAATGTCCAGCGTATGTCACTGCGACCAGGAACACTGAGCTCCACCAACAGATTGAGATCTTCAGGGGGAGGCCTCTTCACCAGGTATTCAGACAGAGCCTGTAGCACCACCATAGTGGACTGATGGGAGAAAAACTGTCATTAATCTACCTCAAATACAGATATGAGTCAATTAGTGAAGGTTTCTTGTGGTTTTTACCTGAGTAGAGCCGTATCCTCCTCCAATGCCACGCTTCTCGTTCAGCCATCGAAAGGGGACGGCTGCCTCTTCCATGTGGCCACCTTTGATCAGAGCTAACAACGCATAGCCAGTAGCTTCCAGCGTGAAGAAATAATTACTAGAGTTAGGCCAGTGGGTACGATCTGTTGATTGTAAATATAGAAACATGAGAAAGACAGGACAGTACAAAGCAAGGTATTTTTTGCTTCCGAAGGCTAAGTACCAGGTGATGCTAAATTTAGTAACGTGCTCTTCCTGCAGCCATAGTTTGATACTGCTAAAGCGTAGCATGCTAGAGCTGCTGTGTATGGTCTCATGAGTCGAGGGAAGTGCTTTCTTAGATACACCGCTGCTTTTCGGGACTTGTCCTTCAATAAAAGTAACAATTTACAATTAGCACCACTGAACATGTAAAAATATGTATGTTATTCATTTTTACTTTTCCGGGGGGCCCAGAAGTACGACATGAATCCATGTTGTACATCTGACTTTTGCTTATATTTACATAAGTTTAAAAAAAAAAAAACATCATCGTATTTTCATTTTTGTACCATTTTATTTTATCTTTATGCTAATATATTGTTTATTTTATACTTTGAAAATACATTTGCATTCACTTAATTTAACTATTTTCCTGCTTCCCTCTATTTAATTTAGATGATATTATCCTAAGGAGTCAATTTAGCTATTGTACTAATTATTTAAATGAGGAATTCTGCTTATTTTATTTAGCTTTTTCCCTAATTATTACATTTAGGATTTGTCCAAATTATTCAATTGAGCTATTTTATACTATTTAATTTTGCTGTTGTCCAGATTATTTAATCTAGCTAGTGTTTAATTCACAGGTTTTTAGCAGTTCAATAATGAAGTTACCTGTACGTTGAGGCCTGGCTCTTGGCAGGAAACAGAATTTTGTGCCTCCGCCAAAGCAATGAGCACAAATGCGGTCAGAGACACTCTTGATTCAGAGCCACGCAGGCCTCCCTGTATCATAACACAGCATACATACAACGTACTGTATCCTTTCACTGATTGTTATGAAACTACACCAATTAATGCGATCATGGCTATGATCTCTTACCGTCATACTGGTGTCGTAGACAGGATTGTCCTCCTGAAAGGATCCATCAGGACGCTGTTTATTCTTGAGGAGGTACACCAGAGGGCCACACAGATGCTTGTCATTGATGCTAATGAAGGATTTTGCCATGGAGAAAACCTTCACCACGTATGCAGTGATCCTGAGACGAACAGATCATAAAAACTCTACAGGGACATGTTCAATGTGAAGCTGTAATCAATGATGTGACGACATTAATACCATGTGCTGGTCCCCTCTTTGGCGTAGGGAGGATACGAGTCATCCTTTTTCCGGTAATTAAGTTGATTTTCATACCCTGAACATGAACAATGTTAATTGATAATTTACTGTGTAACGTAAAGTGAAGTAATGGTTATTCTTATCCCTCTCTGAGTTTCAGTGCACCTGTCTGGATGTATTTGATGGCCTCTTGTCTGCGATCTACTCCCACAGCGTCCCAGTTTCCACTGCTGTCCAGGTAATGGGTGGCAATGAGGGGCAGCGTGATTCTGGCCAGGTTCTGCTCCACACATCCACCGGGCATCCGGATCAACGCTGCCAGAGAGTCCTCCTTAATAGAGTTATCAATGCTGTCTGCCAGCAAATCACCTGAGACATGAAATTTAAAAAGCAAACTGTGAGATTCAGGGATAATACTCAAATACTATGATGTTATGAATAAGGCTTAAAAAAATGTCAAACCTCTGACATTGACAAATGTCTCCGGCAGAGATTTTGGCACAACAGCTTCCAACTGCATTTTCTCCACTTCTATCTGCTGTTTACCAGCTGAGATGAAAGAAAATGTTTATTCGCTTTTCAGTAACATGCACCCATCCACTGGTCATTTGGGATGAAATTTAAATATTGACCCAACATTTCTGGAATTTGGGTTGTATATGTTATATATAATTTTAGTGCCCAAAGACCCATTTACATTTTAAAAAATCATAAAGTTAATTATATTAAAAATGGCAAGTTTGTTAAATTAACTGTATCCTAAATTGCCATTACATTAATCACAATAAATGTTTGTTAAATGTTAAATTTCCACCCAGTCTTACCGCTGTCTCCTTTCTCTGAGGGGTTCAGCACAAAGCTCCTTACTTTAATTGTCTGGATGCCTTCAACCTAAACCACAAGTTTCATCATCATATATCATTACCACATAGTTATTGCACCAACTTCACCAACATGTGTAATGTAATATTTTTTACTTACTTTAAAACAGAGCAGGTTTTAGGAGCTCACTTACCACCACACGTAGATTCTTCCTCACTGCGTCCCGCCCCATGAAGGAGTCCGCGGCGGCTGTGACCTGTAGAGGAAGCTCTCCTGTTTTAAGAGGGATGATGGTGTATGAAATCAGCTTGGATGAGCTGGCCGGAACCGAAACCTGCTGTCTGTGTTGTCCAGTAAATGCCACGCTACACATGTCCTCTGTCTTCTCCAGAATCACCATGACCTGCACACACAGTGTTTAAGTCAAGACATGAATAACTGAAGCAATGTGTGTTGCTTTGAACCTAATGGGGAAACTCCTGTTTACTGATTTGTTCATGTTTGTGTAGCTGCACAAACCAATTGCACTCTAACACACCATATAAATCATCACTATATAAGTCTTCTCAGAGCTCTATTTTATGATTCTATTCTATATATACATAAAAAAATTTAAAAAAAAAACAGTTGTGGTACGAATGCTACTCATACCTGCAAATGTTCAAGTTGCTTTAGTAAACTACCTTAAACAAGCAGCTTACAGGTATGCCACTTACTTTACTCTCTTTGAAAACAAAATAACTGAAATTTCCAGTTTTTCCTAGCATGATGCATCATAATTAATTTTCCGCAGCAGCAGGCTCATCAGGTTTGAGAAGAGTAATTGTAGAAAGGTTCATTTTATTTAATTTTAAACGAAACAACTGTAATCCAGATAGTATTCCCACTTTTTACAAAATGTAATTGGAATTTGTATATCGTACTAACTTTATTTTTGATGCAAGTTATAGTTTATAGTTATAGTATAGTTATGCTATAAACTAGTTATAGTTACTAGATTTTTGTATCCTGATAATGTTGTTACATTTATGCAGTCACCATGAATTGTACCTAATTTATATTTGTAAGTGAAGCTCAAAGTTTTACTTTCACAACGAAACACAGTGTCTCCAGAACATGGCGCCGACAACAACACTTCAGAGAGAATAATAGCGCCTTCTTTCTTTGCATACACATTTGGGTGTTATGAAAATAAACCCATACAGTGATGGAGAGATGTGGAGGAGTGTTTAAACAAGCCGTTTTAGGGGTGTGTGGATGAGTCACAACTTGGTTTTCAGACTTTAGTCTTTGCAACTTTAAGGATCTTATCTATGCGCTAACAGCTTGTAACACTTCGAAGAGAAAAAGTACTTGAAAACCCCTTACATATGAACCATTAAAAGCAATGTAACAGGTAGATCGTTTGATAGGGAATTATAGGGAACACAAACATAAACAAATAGGGCTTCAGTAACTGAGTAAACAGTCATTTCCTCATAAGCATCAAAGCGACACAACGCTCATTTTCATTTTTTGAGTGTTTTGAAATGGTGTGAAACTGACCTCCAGTTTTGAGTTGCTATAGTTGTTTAGCACAGCTTTGATTTCCACATGTTCATTTCTGGACACCGAGTGAGGCAGCCGCAGATCTATGAAGAAAGGCTTCCATGCCCGGACAGTATATGGTTCGGCTACACAGAAACCTGAAAAGAAAAGTTTATAGATACTTGATTTATATATATATATATATATATATATATATATATATATATATATATATATATATATATATATATATATATATATATTTATATATATAATTCTCAGGTTTTAGACAGCTAATTAAATTTACTTAAATTATCTGTATATTTATATAATTATTTTTGACTACACTGTTTCTAATACTTGTAATAAGCACTTTTTAAAGTAACTATTATTACAAATATTGAATTCATTAAACAGCTTTAAAAGATAAATACATTGAATTATATTAATTCATATGCAGATGAATGTTTGATATGTGGCAGTAAAAGCAAACTTAATAAAATATTTACAATTCATAATTTGTATTGTTATTAATTATTTCTCATTGTGTCAGAAGTAAAATCATTTAAAATTTATTATGCCTATCAGTTACTGTGCACTTTTTATCTGAATCGTTGGTAAAAACAATTGTTATTGTTTAGTTTTTTTGTATAGTATTCTATTCTTAACTGTTGTATGGAAACAATTGTGCTTTATTGTTTGGCTGAACTATAAAAGGGTTATGATTCTGTTACAAATAACTTTTTGTTTACCTGTCTGAGGTGAAGCACTGATGGCTAGAAACCCCCACTGAGTGATGCTGTCAGGAAGAACAGTGTTTACTGGTAATACAGCCAATCTGGAATAAAAGCATGGAGAGATGCTTCCATGAACGAACGTGATAAAAGTGAGACGTCTATACTGAGTCAAAGGTCAAACTCCTACCCATCAGTCTTGGTGACACTGGGTAATGTAATGTCAGTCCACAGCCATGACTCAAAGAACTTGCTGCGCACGTAAATGTCCTCTAAGTCAGCTAAATCATCTTCATCAAACTCCTCCACCTCTTCTTCTTCTTCCATCTTGTCAGCGTGACCATTTTCACGTGCTACAATCTCAGGTGTGTGGACGTGCTCAAAATGAGTTGAAGGTTCATTGTCAAGAGTTTTTGAAGGATAGCGGTAAATGTAACGTTCGTTAGAAGTTAGCTTTGCCGTAGGGGGTACAGGGGTGGTGGTTGGTGGAGCGGTTGTTGTCGGAGGTCTGGTCACGACACCAAGCTCCTCTCCTCTGTACTCTGCACAACAGCGAAGGAAAGCCAACACACAGCTCCAGTCCTCAGTGATGTAGAGCGAGCGGCGGTAGCAGGAATATGGCATGGGAATCTCCCTCATGCCGTCCACACAACATCTCTGCAGGAGCTCATCAGAATATACCTTCTCTGAGAGAAAAGAACATACTTAGAATGACTTAGCACATTAGCTTACCTTTCGCAATTTTTGATGAAATGAGAGACTTACCAAGTTGATCTCTAAGTTGCAGTTTGGCAGCAGAACGTCGTCTTCTAGATATACTGGAACAATCTATTCCAAACAACCCAAAGAAAATACATTCCTGAGGATATTAACATTGATGGTTGCATGTAGAACATTTAGCATCCATAGTCTTTCCACTGCACAGCCTATATAAAATGTTTTTTAGATTTTTAAGATAATTACAATAAAACTAAGTTTAAAAATCAACATTTGTTCATTAGGGAGTTGATTAGATTGGTAAAATGGAGCATTTCAAAATAGAATGACTAATTTTGTTAAATATCTGCTAAATAGCAACTGTATCCTAAAGCTATTCATTAACATAACCTTAACCAGTCTATGTATCAACTACAACACATTTATTTTAAATTGCAATCACAATATTAATGTTTGATCAATGAAATCAAAAACTTTTTCCGAACTTTACAGACCCCAATTTTTTCAGCAGTAGTTTAATGTATGGAAGCTTGTTTCTGTCTCAGGATAAATAAATAAAAATGTGACATGGAACCTGCAATTGTTTCCTCATAATTCTGACTGTACTCACATTAATGAATTCTATGAAATAAATGCTGAGAGTAAAAGTCTGAATTGTGAGATGAAAATTCCGAGGGGTAAAAACAAAATTATGAGACAATGAATGAAATAATAATGAAACTAATGAAATAAAAAAGTTAATGCTGTGTATGCATGTGAAGGACCTTTTCTGTAATCTGTGTATCCTCCTGTGCTGGAATGAAACATCAGTCCTGCATCACTGAAAACACCCATATTATTCCTTCCTCCTCCTGCGGTGCAGCCCATATCACCTTGACCCACCACCTCCCACACCTGAATCAAAGAGAGAAGAGGATCCATGAGGATCTGGAGAAGGTTCTGGAGAGAAGACTATATCATCACTCACCTTCTTCTGCGTCAGACGGCTTTTACTTAACAGGAAGATGGCATTATCCACAGCAACCAGGCTGACCTTTGCCCCCGGGTCTCCTTTCACTTCAAATGTAATGCTGCTGCCTGGTGAGTATGAATTAACTTTTTCTCCTTCCAATGGTCCTACGCTGAGCTAATACAAATCAGAAATATAGATTTCACCTCAATGCATGGTGGGAGAATCTGAATAATTTGAATAATAATTTTGTACCATGAAGAGCTAGAATGTGCATCTGTCCTGTAAATAATTGGTCAAGGACATCCCATGAACTCACCGAACCAACGCACCGGTCCTCCACATCCACAAATACAGAGTCCGCCACCACTTCCAACCTGGGTTGCCATGGCAAAATATAGTAGGCCACAAAGCGAAACGCAGGTAGCATTTCTGAGGTAACCAGCAGAGGAATGTTTATGATGACCAGGTCTTTAACATTCATCCTAGCAGCGTGGATTATATTTCCTTTACTTATCACCTACAGAAACAATCATCAGTGTATTTAATACAGAGATTTCAGTCATTTTTATCCCAAACTGCAACCCAGAATGAAATTTCATGCCTCTATAAACATTTCTGCAACACCTATATTTACGAATCACTGCAGTTTAAAGTTAAAATGAACACTAGAGGCAATAAAAACCTGACAACTTTTATTTCTTTTCACACAAAGTATGATTAAAAGGTACAGACTTTTGATTAATGAAGCCAAATGTTATGACTTCAAAACAATTTTAACATCCTGCATGATTTGGAAACGGATACTTTAGAATGTTTTCGTCCCATATACAGCTTTATATGAAGTCTTCTGCTTCAGTAGGTTTGCTCATTAGCTCATGCCATACGCCGTTGCACTTGAGCGTGGAAGTGCACAAACTTATGAAACTACAGTTCAACAAAGCAGCTCGAATCCACATAAGGAAGTTATAAAGAAATGAATCGCATATTAACATATTTCTCATTTTAATTTGAATGCAATATGCGCAGCAAGGTATGTAATTATGACGTTGCAGAAATGTAATATTTTTAAAAGCCAGGGTTGCCAAAAACATCGCCGGTGACAAACTCACTGCATATGTCAGTTGCTCCACAAGTTTTCTATGCTCTGGAGACCTACATTTGATGTGAGCTTGGATGTTAAGTGTGCCGCCCACCACCACTCGACTGCTGCCCACCGAGATGTGCAGGTAGTTCCCGTAATAATTAAAATTGGCATATGGGCTCACACTCATCTCTTGAACAGCCTGCTGTTCTCCTTTCAGTGAAGGATCTGCTGTTTCCACCTATATAAGAATACAGTACATTCGGGTGACAGGTATAACACAATTTTGTATTGTTTCTGTGAATGACTTACTTTAAGTATGTTTCTGCTGTACATCTTAGGCATGTTGACGGAGACTTTGATGGTGCCTCTGTGTACAGTGATTGGGTTTTCAAGAAAGCTGATTTTAACAGGAGTATTATGGGCTGGAGATCCATCGTGGTCACTCACGGTAACCTGAAAAACAAAACACATTCGCTAAAAGAATAATCCTGACATTACATACCAAAGTCTCTTTAAGACAAATCGTGTCACTTGGCGGCCATCTTTGAAATGCCTCTCTGGGGCATCCAAGTGCACCGCCTATTTCTTTGTATTAGGAACTAAATCTCCTAAATTGTTCGCTAATGTTACAATTAAATTCCATATTTGAAATCACCAATGAATTCTAACAACAATTGTGCAATAATAGTAAGTAATACTTTTGCTGAAAAAGCTGAAAAATTATGACATGGAATTTTTTTTAAGAAAAGTATAATATCAATACAAAATGTGTGTGTGTGTGTGTGTGTGTGTGTGCGTGTGCGTCCATGTGTGTCTGTGTATATATAAAATATCTAAAAAATAAAAGTAACTGGTGATGACTTTTTTGTGAATTACTTCAATTTCAACTAAATTTGAAATGAAATGAAAAAGAAGTACTGTAGTTGTAAAATTAATACACTTTTAACTGAAATTAAAATAAATGAAAGTAATTAAAGTAGTAAAAATGAGAAATGCACGTAAGAGAAATTGCTAAAACTTAAATTAAAAAACATGAACTAAAATTAAAACATTAATAAATACTATAAACCATATAAATGATGCTAACAGGATAAGAACAAGGACAGGACAAGAAAAAGTACCGTCATGGCTAATGGCAGGCCAGGTATGAAATACTTTGGTGTGTCTCTGATGGAAAGCATGTAGGGTGTCATGACGATTTTAATACCAGATTTCTCTGCTTCCACAAGGTCGCTACCTGAGGAGAAGAAAGGAGACCTCACAATAATGATAAAGCTAAAGAGTTTGAAGTGGTTGCCAAGGTGTTGCTATGCAGTTGTGTTGGATTGTGAGCGGTTGAAGTTTTCCATGATTTTCCCACCTGAGCTGGTCATTACTGATGCTTTGACGTACACAGAAGACTTCAGCAGACTGTTTGTGTCAGGATAGACCTTCTTTATCTCTTCCATAGTCAAACTAACTTTTCCTCCATTTAACTGTAAAATAAGAGAAGGAGGAATAAGTACTATAAAGATGATGAAAGATACTTAAGCCAGTTCTTGTTTAACCACTTACATCATTTAATTGCTTTACAGATGTGAGTCTCTTCTTTTCACCATCAATTTCAATACCAAACAGCACGTATGCAACACCTTTCACTGGTTCACCATAAAGATACCTGGAAGATATGCATACAGTGAACTCAAAATAATGTAATAAGTGTAGAATTCAGTACACTAGCATTCAAAAACCTGCATTTAACTGATCAAACATAGCACAAACAAAATATTGTATTAAAAAAAACCCCCAGCAAAATAGTAGTTTTGCTATTTAAAATGACTATTTATTACATAACACATTTTAAAATATAATTTATTCCTTTGATGCAAAGCTGAATCTTCAGTTTCATTACCCCAGTTTTCAGTGTCACATGATTCTTCAGAAAGCATGCTAATATGCTAATTTCTGTATTAAATAGAAAGTACAAAATTTGACAAAGCAATTTGCTCTAATTTGCATACATTTCTAACAAAAATGTAAACACGATGACTAAAGTCATTTAATTATTATTTTTTTAAATATATTGCAATTAAACAATTTTACAGATGGAATTTTGTCACCCCATAGTTAAAAAAATACTTAGAACAATCTAAAAACATTAAAAATGTATAAGCAAATTATATACGAACAAAACTCTTTGCATAAACCTTCAGGAAATAGACAGGAATAAAAATGTGAAGTTTGGTGTGTGAAGGGTTACACAAGTAATTTTCAATGGCCTTTTCTTCTTAAGCTGAGAGGTGATTGGGATGTAATGTCGTAGTGACTGACTAAACGGGAAATCATTTTAAGGATATATATATGTAACTGAGATCTATCACAAATGGATAAAACGATATAAAAAACACTTTTGGATGTATTTTGGATGTTTTCTTTCTACTAGTCTGAAAAAATACTTGATACTATGAAAAACCCAAATTTCAAATTTAACAGATGTATGAAAAAAACATTTTTGGCTGTTTTTGTCTACAGTGTCTCCCCTTAAAGGGTTACTTGAATGTCCAGTCACTTTGAGGTCATCCGGTTTGATACAAATTAATCACACACCTGGCTGTTATTTCTACCTCCAACTTTTCTGCGTCTAGTCTGAGGTGGGATGTCTTTGGAGTCAAAGTGACGTTGAATGCTGGGAGGACTTCAGTGAAAGGAGAAATGCTGTTAACCGACCAACAGTGAAACATCTAGCAGAATCTGAAGGTAATGTGAAAGACGTACCATATTTCTTGACTTCAAACTTTCTGCTAAAAATTTTCTCTTTTCCCTGATCAAACTTTGCAACAACTTTCCATCTGCCCTCCCTAGAAAATCGAAAAGATACTTACTCAGCAGACATATATATTAAAGTATCAGGTAAATCAATCAATTTTTTGTCAATTTATTAATATTTTACAATATAATATATCTGTTCTGTGTCCATACTTGACCACTGATGAGAGGGGGTAGATGTTAGAGAGTATCCCATCGAATGATTTGGCTCGAGAAATACCATGTACTGCAATCCCATCTGGATTCTGAAACATGTACCAATACCATAATGCATTGCTCCAATAAAATCAAATATGTCAATCACTCTTTATTGATTTATTAAACTATTGTCTTTTGCCTCAATAAAATTTGATACTTATTAATCTTTATTTTATTGGCTCCACAACATACTGACATCAGAAACTTTAAAAGTATATGCCAACTTATTCTACTAATCCTAAACCAAGAGTCAGTAGACATGTAGTTGACATGTAGTTGCAAAGTTGCTTATAGTTAGTAGAATGTCTAAAGTAGGTTATAAGTACCAATAAACAGCAAATGTGTTAGTAATAGGAATGCTAGCAACCATAAAAGTCGGAATTGGTTCCAGTACTGTAGCGTCACCAATATTCCCTTGCAAATACTGTAGTGGTGTTTATGTCAATGCCAGTGACAGTCACCTGAAGTTCCAGAGAAATGGTCCTCTCAGCAGCACGGAATTCAGTGTCAGACACAAAAGCCCTGCAACGCACTAAAAAATTACAATGATCAGGCAAAACCAGAAGATAGTTTATAATAAATGAACAGTATGACAAGAGCAGACCTGTGTCTCCAGGGTTATAAACCGGTTTATCAGTCTGAATGAAGATGTATCCAGAGCGGAAAGACACTGGTAAAACTCTTTCTGCACGATGAAATCTGCTAAACTGAGCAACCAGCTTCACATATTTCTTCTTTCCATCTGGTTGTAGCATTTTCGGATCAATCTAAATAAAACATTTCATTATATTTGCATTTAGCATGCAGAGTTTTCAACAATTGTAACTCCTCACACTGAACTAGAACAAATAAGTTCACCTCGATGGTTTTGAGGGCGCTGTAGTTGTTGTTTGATTTGAGCGTAACAGAGGCCGTCATTAAGGCAGTTTGGGAGACTGGATAATCGTAGATCACAATGCTAACTTTTAATAGCCGAGAGAGTTTGTGAGCCTCCAGCAGGATGTTCTGTTTAGTTCCTGGTATTATCTTTGCTGGAGCTAAAATAGAAAACCTACACAAAAACATAAATATTCAGTAACACTCAATGGGTTTTTATTAAAAAGAATATTTTTGTGGTGCAGTTTCAAAATAATAAGGTAAATAATTTGTATAATAATGATGTTATAATCTGTTATAATAACACACACACACACACACACACACACACATATATGGCATGATTAAGATGTAGCCTTACACACTCAGACCTCACTGGTATATCATTTAACATTTTCTGACTCATTTAATGAATGAATATGGACTTCTGGAGGAAAATCCAGTTCTCTGTATATTGATTAGGGTTGTGTTAAGTAACTTAAGTATAGAACAGAGGAGTTGTGTACTTACGACGGAGAATGATCGATGACCGGCTCACTGTAAACAAAGATAACAAACTCAATACAGATGAATCCAAAATCAAGCACTATCTGTATTATAAAAACTATTTATATCCGACCTTATATACGTACACTTTTGGCATATTAGGACTCCAAACTGTCCTCTTGCTGTTGATTTGACAAGATAAACGCATAAATAAATATTGAGAACAACATTTTAATTTTTATGAATTATTAAACATTAAAATATTAAACGCACTGTCTTTGAGTGGAAGTCTGGGCATCTGAGACGTGACAGAATAAAGCCGTCCATAACAGCAGTGGAAAGAACATCGTCCTGCTGAACTAAACTCTCACAATATGTCAGAGACAACAGCAGGACAACTGATATAACCGTAATATCCCTCCCACAAACCCACAGCACAGTTATCTCCCAACTTTGAGAAACCCTTGTGTAATGTTTACTTTGAGTAAAAACAAATGGCCAGATATCTGACATTCAAACAAATTCAAACTGTCAGCAAACTGCTATTAAAATTACATTTTTATATTTTCCCAAGAAAATTTGAGTGAAAAAAAAAACGTAGTGTCCCAATACCAAGGTGTTTTTATGTTATAAGCAATAGTCGTTGCATTCTCAGCATTGCCACAAGGGGCGCTATAAACCTTAGCTAATGTCTTCAGAATTTGTGCTCTGCGTTTTTACTCATCCAAGTGCACACACCATGAAAACACACCTGGAGCAGTGGGCAGTCGTTCCTGCTGAGGAGAGCAGTTTGAGGTTCGGTGTCTGGCTCAGGGGTCGCACCTCAGTCTTGGTATTGAAGGTGGAAGAAAGCACGGTTTATTCACCAGTACACCACAACTGTCACAGTTGGGACCATATGCAGATTAACATGACTACTTAGTTTTTTGTTGTTGTTTTGTTTTTTGCTTTCTGATTTTTTTCTGAAGTTTACATTGTACTGTGAACTGCACTGTAATTCTATCCATCACAGCTTTAGTTTCATTTCTGTTACAATATCGGCACAACACTAGGGCATTTTTTTATAGTTTCATTTTTTAGGTCAACTACTGTCACTGTGAAGACAATCTGAGTGTGTTATTTAGGGTCTACAGGGTATTTACACTATACCATTTTCAACATTTTTTATGCATTTTGGCTGTTAATTTACACAACTCAACAACTTTCCATGAATAATACATTGCTTTTAGACTTTATTGTTTTGACAATGTTGCCTTCTATACTTGAAACTATAAACTAAACACATTATAAACTATAAACTAAACACATTAAGTTTGACAGCCGCTTTCTGACAGGTCCTTTGCAAAGCTCTCCAACTCGGCACATTTCCTTTCCAGTGCAGATCCAGCTCCACATTCAGATTCAGACGGCCAGCGCTCGACCCACGTGTCCTTACCCAGCATATACACAAATCTAAGAGAGAAAACACAGAATTATGAAAAATGAACCATAACGTATATTTTCTGTGCCTAACGCTACTCACTTGTTGGACGTGCTCCCTGCGTGCCAAACATCTCTGATGGGCCCAATGATCAGATAGTCCTGACCCTCTCTCAAACCAAGTCCTGTCCTACAGCTCGCATGAGAGAGGAACGTCCTCCTTTCATTCTCGTTCAGGCCTTCCTCTGACCCTACACAAACACAAATGGAGATCCATGAGTCAGACTGCTGGGTACAAGAAGAAAACCAGACTCTAGTAGACGTACCCTCTTTGATAACCTGCACAATCTCCATCTCAAACTGGTCGTAGTGACTCTGGCTGACGCTGATCAGCTTGACCCTGTAGACTGAAGACACATTTATAGATGAGATGATGAGACATTATGATGGCCTTCGCCAAAAAACACATTCATGTAACAGAAGAAACACTCACCATGATGCAATCCATTGCACACAGTGGCCTTCCTCTGTTTTGTACTGAAAGATGAGGAGTCCTCCTTCATTACACAACAGTCACCTATGAAAGAGGGTTCATAACTGCTTTAAGACTGTTTAAAGGTATGATTTTGTCCAAAGTCCTGTTAAACTGACCGTGAGAGCAGCGACACACGTTGTCTTTGCAGATTTGATCAAGCTGCTCTTTGTCTTCTGGAGGAGAGTAGAACCTGCTACAGCGTTTATCTGAAACAACAGAGTCCCGGAACACAATATCACAATAATTAGCAATACAAACTAATGAACTAGTAAATAAAAGAAAGATTACAAGAAAGTAGTATTTAACTGCTAACGTACACCTAGAATGCCATTTAATTTTTGGGTCAACTATCTCTTTAATAGCATGTTCAGTGGCCCAGAAAAGTAACAACACACTTCAATTTGATATCAGAAACAATGTGATATGAGTTAAAATGCCAAAGTATTATGCTTAACATAACATATATACTAACCTTTGTTGTAGTACTGGTACACTGTGACAGTGGAGGGCTGAAGGAGACCCACTTTAAATTTCTGATGCAGTCTGAATGTGATTGTGTCTGTCTGAGTACTGGATACCTTTCCGGGATGTACAGACAAAGACAAACATGTAATGTTGCCTTCATTTACATCATGTTAAACAAGCATGAACTATAAGGGCAGCTATTAGCTTACCCTAAACAGGTGAATTATGAGGGATCCTCTGTCACTCAGGTTGTCCACCACTTGAAAGTTGTTGATGTAGCGATCCACTGAATTTGAGAGCTGGAAAAGCACAACAGATATTATCACTTAACCTAACAAGACGCTGTGCTGCATATTGCAAAAGTAAAGATAGGCAGAGGTTCTCCAAACTGTGAAAGACTGTGGAATACTTTAAAACAACATTCCTCAATGTCAAAGTGCAAAGGCTTTGCAAATGTCATCATCTACAGAGCATAACGTCATCAGAAATCTCTGTGTAAGAGACAAGGCCTTTGTTGAATGCCAGTGGTCTTTGGGCCTCAGGCGACACCGCATCACTCATTCTGTCATTGACATTACTAAATGGGCTTAGGAATACTTTCAGAAACTTCTAAGTAGATTCTAAGTAGACTACTACAACACAGTTAGCTACAGAATAAGCTTCTTCTAATGTAGTGCCACATTATGTGATGAGATCTTACCAATTCTAAATCTGAGTTTTCAGGCTCAAAGCCGGTGGGCAGACTGATGTCCAGAATCACCATCCTCACCTGCCGTCCCTCCAGAGCCCTTTGGGATGCAAAGCAGTGAATTATGGGTACTGAACCAATTTACTTACTGTATAAAAAAAGCCTACCTATAACTGCTTACCTCACGCTGATATTAAGTCTGTATGACTTTTCTACATCTGATGGTGGTTTTTCTAAAAAAAAGAGTGATTATTTATTGTAATGTTTTAAAATATGACATAAGACTGTCCCAGCTGATCTATTAAAGTATATCCCAGACAGTAGACTTTACTGTACACAGTAAACCATCACAAAAAAAGATCTAAGAATGCACCACTAGTCTCAGCGATGGAGACGTCCAGATGAAAGCCGTTACATGTGCTGTTCTCATACACATCAGGAAGCTGGTGGTACACCGTCACTACCTGGGATTCATAAAATAAATAATTTTTTTTTTAACTAAATTACATAGATTTTATACTCTAATTCAATAATTAGTTGTAGATGTGTACACTTAGCACCTCCAAAATACCCTTGCCCTTCCCAGAAGCCTCCACTGTGAATGTCTGGTCAAGAGGTACCTGACAAAGATAATAAAAGTGAGTTACTGTATTTCACTCCAAACTTCTTTTCCTTTCATATAAAATTATTATACTGCAGAAAATGCACACAATATCTCAAATGTGAATCTCTCAGCCTATAATCACACATTTGCAAACTATTTTAACTCAAACTTTCAGGAAGAAGCTTCAATAATCCATTACCCCCTTGTCATTCAACACAATTTAAAGTATTTTAGATGAAAACTGGGAGACCACAGTCAAGAATAATCCATCTGCTGTAAGTGGTTCAACTGTAATGAAGCAACGAGAATGTCTTTCATAATTTTCTGAACCTTGACAGTGTTCATTACGTGGAAGTCAATGGGGCAATCACCAGCCTCCTGGGTTTAATCCAAATCATCTTAAATTGTGTTGCGAAGATAAACAAAGCTTTTACAGGTTTTAACTTGTCTTGGAAATAGGTTCATTCTCTAACTCCCCCAGAGTTCATAAGTTAAGTTTTACCATTTGGAATCTATTCAACCAAACTCCAGGTCTAGCGATAGCACTTTTAGCACGGCTTAGCATAGATCATTGTATCTAATTAGACCAGTACAATACATCTCAAAAATTACCAGAGTTTTGATATTTTTCCTATTTAAAACTTGACTGTATTGTTATTATATCCCGTTCATAACTATAATCCCATTCCAGTGTAATAATCAAAGACGTTTGCTGCCAAAACATGGCCACAGCGCAGTGATATCACTGCAAAAAAAAGTCCCCAGCTTGCAAGACAAGCTGCCTGTGTAAGCAAGAGGGTCTGGCTGTTTTCGGACGCTGTGTGATATCACTGCACCTGCTGAGGCCATGGTACGGCAGCAAAGATCTTGTTTATTATGCTGGAATGGGAGTATATTTCCTAATATTTTAATTTTCTGCTGGTCATAGTACACAATATAACTACAGAAGGGTCATGTTTACATAGGAAACATATTGAACACATATTCAAACTGCTAAGTTACGGTAAAACTGCTATTGCCAGACCTAGAGATAGGTTGAATGGATTAAAAAAAGGTAAAACATAACTTATTAACTCTGAGGGAGTTAGAGAATGAGGTTATTTCTTAAAAAAAGTGTTCCTTTAATGATAACATTTCCATTTTTGGGTGGAGTAACCTTTTGGTAGTACATATTTTTAAAATAATCCAAAAGACAGTCTGTATCAGAGAGATGTGACACTGCAACTCTATTTCAGTTCACTCTCAACCAGTATGATTTCATATAGTATACGCCTGCTTTTCATAAAGAAGATTAACCCCTGCTTTGTCATCACTGCCTAGCCCCACCCACCAATTCAGGCATGTAGTGTTTACAAAAAAGGGCGAATATGTATGTTTATGCAGAAAACAAACAATAAAAATATCTCTGAAGACAACAAGGTGATGCGCAGTGCCACGTTGTGGAAAAACATCTTGGCATTGCCTTCCTTCTGATCCCAACATTAGGAAAGAGTGGATATTTTAATGAAGATCCAGACTGCATAAGTAAGAGCTCTGTCCTTTGTTTACGTCATTTTACAGTGGATTTCCTTATAAACAAGGCACAGTTTGACGTGGGATTTTCATAAATATTTAAACTATGTACTTCCGAGTCTGCAATCTGCCATGCCTATTCAAACAGAGTGTTCTGATGAGGGTGATCAAAAGACAAGTCTCAAGATTGTACCCTTGAAGATCGGGCCACATGTGCCATTTTTGGATTGAAGGTCCAGCGTATGTCACTGCGACCAGGAACACTGAGCTCCACCAACAGATTGAGATCTTCAGGAGGAGGCCTTTTCACCAGGTATTCAGACAGAGCCTGTAGCACCACCATAGTGGACTGATGGGAGAAAAACTGTCATTAATCTACCTCAAATACAGATATGAGACAATTAGTGAAGGTTTATAGTGGTTTTTACCTGAGTTGAGCCGTATCCTCCTCCAATGCCACGCTTCTCGTTCAGCCATCGAAAGGGGACGGCTGCCTCTTCCATGTGGCCACCTTTGATCAGAGCTAACAACGCATAGCCAGTAGCTTCCAGCGTGAAGAAATAATTAATAGAGTCAGGCCAGTGGGTTCGATCTGTTGATGGCAAATATAGAAAGATGAGAAAGATATGACAGAACAAAGCAAGGTATTTTTTGTTTCCAAAGGCTAAGTACCAGGTGATGCTAAATTTAGTAACGTGCTCTTCATGCAGCCATAGTTGGATACCGCTAAAGCGTAGCATGCTATAGCTGCTGTGTATGGTCTCTTCACCCGGGGGTAATGCTCTTTTATGTACAAGGCTGCTTTTCTGAATTGGTCCTGCAACAATTAAAGGGAGAAGATCAAATCAGTCCCACTGAACATGAAAGAACAATAGTCTGGTCTGGTAGTACTAAATGAATTAATTTTATACATTTGTTTACTTTATATTAGATTTTCTAAGGAAACTAAGACACATACTTTAGGTATGAACCAAGCTTATTTTCATAAATGACAACTAAAACTAAGACAAAAATGATGAAAAAACTATTTCGTAAACTGAAATAAAAATAAAAATGATCAAATATTTGAAAAACTAAAACGAAATGAAACTAACAACAGTTATATAAGCAACAGCTGAGAGCAAATAAAAGTTGAATAATCGTTTTCATAATCATTACATATTCTTACCCCTTGACAGAAAAATACATGAGCTGTGTGTGGTGCTTTGGGGAAATGCCTGCAAATGGCGCATCATGCACATGGGGTTATATGACAGAGAGATGCAAACCAGTTTAAAGTTTTGGTATATTTGTAGCTATACTTTACTGATTTTCATTCTATACTGACACAAACTAAATAAAAATGTCTTCACAAAATAAAAACTAAACGAAAACTAACAAAAATATTATTAAAACGAACAAAAGCAAAAATAAAACAAATTATTATTTTTTTTTTTTTGTAAAAGCTGCTAAATATAAATAAATATAAATAACTTTGTTGTTTTTCCAGTTTGCATAATACAAATGATATACATTTCATTTATTAGACACAATTTACAATTATTTAATTTAGCTATTGTTTCAACCATTCAATTCTGTTAAACTTGAATTATTTTATTTTTTTATTGTTGTATGTCGTCCGAGGATGGTCCTTGAGCAGAGTTTGTCGGAGTGAAACGGATTGCCCACTATCTCCCACTATCTCCCACTATCTGCCCGAGCCTACTGCTGACGGTGAGCCCATGCCCTACATGACTGAGGAATGGACTGTTGCGGTGGTGGAGTCCAACGAGACATCAGTCAAGGCGTGAGAGCTGGCAGCTACACCCTTCACAAGGAAGCCATTTGTGGACGGTGTGCAGTGTGGCTGAGGGTGGGATAACTGGACATCTGGAGGATCTCGTTGACTGGAAGGCTGACCTGGGGATCGGCCTGCCACCTCCCTGCTCTTATTCTATTATTTAATTCTGCTTTTATTCTCATCATTGAATTTAGCTTTTGTTTAATTTAAATGTTTTTAGCAATTTTAAAGAGTAAAAACTGAAGTTACCTTTATGTCAAGATCTGGCTCTTGGCAGGTAACAGCATTTTGTGCCTCTGCCAAAGCAATGAGCACGAATGAGGTCAGAGACACTCTGGATTCAGAGCCTTGAAGGCCTCCCTGTATCATAACACACCAAACATGTTAGTATACTGTATTCTTTCATTGACTGTTGTGACAGTTATGATCTCTTACCGTCATACTGGTGTCATAGACAGGATTGTCCTCCTGAAAGGATCCATCAGGACGCTGTTTATTCTTGAGGAGGTACACCAGAGGGCCACACAGATGCTTGTCATTGATGCTTATAAATGATTTTGCCATGGAGAAAACCTTCACCACGTATGCAGTGATCCTGAGACGAACAGATCATAAAAACAGATGAGCTCTACAGGGACATGTTCAACATGAAGCTGTAATCAGTGATGTAATACCATGTGCTGGTCCCCTCTTTGGCGTAGGGAGGATACGAGTCATCCTTTTTCCGGTAGTTAAGCTGATTTTCATACCCTGAACATGAACAATGTTAACTGATAATTTACTGTGTAACGTAAAGTAAAGTAATGGTTATTCTTATCCCTCTCTGAGTTTCAGTGCACCTGTCTGGATGTATTTGATGGCCTCTTGTCTGCGATCTACTCCCACAGCGTCCCAGTTTCCACTGCTGTCCAGGTAATGGGTGGCAATGAGGGGCAGCGTGATTCTGGCCAGGTTCTGCTCCACACATCCACCGGGCATCCGGATCAACGCTGCCAGAGAGTCCTCCTTAATAGAGTTATCAATGCTGTCTGCCAGCAAATCACCTGAAGAAATGATATTTAAAAAGAAAACTGGGAAATTATTGACAGTTGACATATTAGCACAACAATAAAACATCCATAATGTAATTGAGGAATAATACTCAGTTACTATAATGTTATGAATGTGGCTTAATCAAATGTCAAACCTCTGACATTGACAAATGTCTCCGGCACAGATTTGGGCACAACGGCGTCCAACTGCATCTTTTCCACTTCTATCTGTTGTTTACCAGCTTAGATAAAGAAAACAACAACAAATATGAAGTATATATCTATACATATTTGTATTTTTGGGTTTTGCATGAATATGTTTCTTTGTACTGTTGCACTTTTGAAAGAATTAATTTTACACACACACTTACAAACATACAGTACATACATACAGACATGTGTACAGATAGAGAGACAGATGCACAATAAATGCACTGATCATCAGAAATTACCCTTAACCAATGAAAGTATAATAGACGTTCAAAGACATTCAAACTAATGATTTATTGCGAAATTAAGATTGAATTGAAGAATAAATCACACTTAGTTTACCAATTACTAATGGAGGCTTGGGCTCAGCTATCGAAGTGTCAAATTTAGATTTCAAGGAAGTAGTATTGCACAAAAGAGTGTTTTTATAGGGACATTGAACTGTCATATAATCGCAATATTAAATTCAGAGCCATGCGATATGGCTATATATGAGCACTGATATTTAGTCATATCGTGTGGTTACAAGTGTGATATTGCTAATATATAAAGAGAGATTATACATAGTAAAAGCTGTAATAAATATGTAATTTCTTATGCATGATTTTGTACAATTAACATTCATTATTTTAATACATATACATATTTTTCATGCATAACATCATGCATATACTTTGTAGAAATTTTACTGTGGGATTTTTGTGTGTGCGTGTGTGTATAACCAGCACGCACACATGATGTCAATATAACATTTGGCTGACATTGGACATAATGTCAGACAGATGTTGCATATTGGCTGAGAATTAAATTTTGCTGGCGTCAGTATTTTATGCCAATTTGACATTGACTTAAAGGATTAGTTCACTTTCAAATTAAAACTTCCTAATCATTTACTCACCCCCATTGTCATCCAAGAGGTTTATGTATTACTTTCTTCAGTTGAAAGAAATTAAGATTTTTAATGAAAACATTCTAGGATTGGTTGAAGGGAATAATTAAAGTATGTAAGTATTGTTTACAAATGTTGAGGAAGAGGACCGATCAAAAGCTGTTGAATGTTCAGTGTGGCTTATTTTTCATAAAGAAGAAAGATGGAGGACTTCGCCCCTGCACAGACTACTGGAGCTTGAACGACATCACAATGAAATTTTGCTATCCCTGATTCCCTGGTTCCGGCAGCATTAGAGCAACTCTAATCTGCAAAGTACTTCACTAAACTTGCATACAACCTGATCAGAATCCCTGAGGGAGATGAATGGAAGAACGTCCTTCTCAACCACTATCGTGCACCATAAATATTTGGTTATGCCATTCGTCCTTCCGTGTTCCAAGCCTTTGTGAATGAGATCTTCAGGGATTTGTTGAATCAACCCCTCATTGTGTACATCGATCACATTCTCATCTTCTCTGAGGTCTTCAAAGCCTAATTCAAAACCAACTCTAAACTGCCACACTGAAGACACCAAAAGTGTTGTTTCTGGGCTACATCATTGGTCCTGAGAGAGTAATTGTGGATGATCAAAAAGTTAACTGGCCTCAACCTACCACGCTGAAAGAGATGCAATGATTCCTGAGATTTTCCAACGTTTATGGTTTATCTGCAACTTCAGCACAACAGCAGCACCTCTCACTTCACTGATAAAGAAAAGTACCCATCGTCTGCAATGGTCCCCTGAATACATCCTGGTCTTCCAGACACTTAAGCAGAAGTTCACCAGAGCTCCCTTCCTTCATCACCCTGACCCTGAGAGGGAATTTATAGCGGAGGTAGATGCTTCCAATACTGGAAGTTCTGTTACAACACCATGATTACACAGCCAAACTACTCCATGCTCCTTTTACTCTCTGAAACTCAACTCTGCAGAATGCAATTACAACGCTGGTGACCGAGAACTGCTCGTCATGAAAACCAACTTAGTAGAACGGAAGCACTGATTAGATGGGGTGAAACAACAGTTCACTGTGCTTACTGATCATGGAAACCTTGAGTACATCAGACTTAATCACAGACAAGCCAGGTGGTTTCTTCTCTTCATTCGATTCAACTTCAGAACAATAAATTATGTAAATTATGAGGAAATTTTCATTTGAAAGTGAACTAATCTTTTAATCTCAAATTACAGAATTATGATATACAGTACCTTTATACAAAACTAACTTTACAAAAATTATTTGTAAATCGTACATCGATCACATTTAAACTCATTTTTTCCACCCAGTCTTACCGCTGTCTCCTTTCTCCGAGGGGTTGAGCACAAAGCTCCTTACTTTAATTGTCTGGATGCCTTCAACCTAAAATGAGAAATGTATCAACACAGAGGCCTATTACACCGCTATTGCACCAACATTTTAAAAAACACACAAAATCAAATATTATATATTTCTAATATTATGTGTAAGACCAGGTTTTAGGCGCTCACTTACTACCACACGCAGGTTCTTTCTTACAGCATCCTCCCCCATTAAAGAGGCTGCGACAGCTGTGACCTGTAGGGTATTAGAGTGAACTTAACTTACAGAGTTACATTTTAATATCCATATATAGTTTAATATCCAGGGCATAGTTGATGTTAAATGACTAATTCAGTGATTACCCGTAAATCTGTGATTGTTTAAATTCCCTATAAAATCGTAAATGATTACTTTTGAGCTGATTCACTACAGACCTGTAGAGGAAGCTCTCCTGTTTTAAGAGGGATGATGGTGTATGAAATCAGCTTGGATGAGCTGGCCGGAACCGAAACCTGCTGTCTGTGTTGTCCAGTAAATGCCACGCTACACATGTCCTCTGTCTTCTCCAGAATCACCATGACCTGCAAAAAGACACAGTGTCCGAGTCGGGACACAAATAAACTAAAGACTGCAAGTGATTGTTTTGTGATGCTGTGAAACTGACCTCTAGTTCTGACTTCATATAGTTATGGACCACAGCTTTGATTTCCACATGTTCATTTCTGGACACCGAGTGAGGCAGCCGCAGATCTATGAAGAATGACTTTGACGCACGGACATTATAAGGTTCGGCTACACAGAAACCTGGAAGAGGGTCACAAACCAGGAATAATCTTATTCTTGGAGACAATCATTTTTACAATTCCATTTTTATACTTTTTTTTAAACCTACTACAATTATATTCATTGTCATTTTACAACTATTTTAACACAATTTAAACAAAATATTTTTTATTTATATGCTTGACGTAGAATTAAAAGCTAAATAACTATATAATTTACATAACTTACTATTTAATTTACATGCACAAATGCTTGACATATAGTATTAAAAGCTAAATAAATCATAATGATCCATATGCACTTGACATGTCACATTAAGAGCTAAACAACTATTAGTAAAATATTTGTTAATTCATATTAAAAGAAAATGAATTCATAATAATGAAATGTAACAATAAATATGTAGTAATAATGTGTCATTCATATGTAAATATACTTCACATTTTGCACTAAAAGCTAACTATAAATAAGAAAAATATTTTAATTCAAATTCATATACAGAATTTTTTTTACAATTTAGTAACAAAAGCTAAACAAATAATAATCTGTATCAGAAAACAATATTGTCTGTATTCTATTCTAGTTTATAGAACAATGCTTGGAAAAAGAGTGCAAGAAATGTAGATTCTGCTATCTGTGGTTTTGAAAATGTTCTGCCACACAGACAAGTGGACGGAGCTGTTTACCTGTCTGAGGTGAAGCACTGATGGCTAGAAACCCCCACTGAGTGATGCTGTCAGGAAGAACAGTGTTTACTGGTAATACAGCCAATCTGGAATAAAAGCATGGAGAGATGCTTCCATGAACGAACGTGATAAAAGTGAGACGTCTATACTGAGTCAAAGGTCAAACTCCTACCCATCAGTCTTGGTGACACTGGGTAATGTAATGTCAGACCACAGCCATGACTCGAAGAACTTGCTGCGCACGTAAATGTCCTCTAAGTCAGCTAAATCATCTTCATCAAACTCCTCCACCTCCTCTTCTTCTTCTCTGATGTTTTTATCACTGGCCTCTAACACTCCTCCTAAACGCCCAGCCAAAGCAATAAGAACTGGCGCACGATTAATAAAACGTTCCCTAACATAATAAGGCACATGAAAATGGGTGCTGATGGTGAGCGGAGGGGTGGTGGTTGGTGGAGCGGTTGTTGTCGGAGGTCTGGTCACGACACCAAGCTCCTCTCCTCTGTACTCTGCACAACAGCGAAGGAAAGCCAACACACAGCTCCAGTCCTCAGTGATGTAGAGCGAGCGGCGGTAGCAGGAATATGGCATGGGAATCTCCCTCATGCCGTCCACACAACATCTCTGCAGGAGCTCATCAGAATATACCTTCTCTAGAAGGAAAACATGTTTGGAATGACTTATCACATTATTTTTATGATTTATGATGTAATAAGAACACTGACTCACCCAGTTGCGCTCTAAGCTGCAGTTTGGCAGCAGAACGTCTTCTTCTAGATCTACTGGAGCAATCTATTCCAATCAAACCAAAGAAAACCCACTCTTAAAACTAAAGGTTCTCTAATGGTATTGATGGTTTCATGAATAGCCAAGTTCATCCTATAGAGCATCTCAATGTGATCCCAGTGAAATGTGATATCACTGCTCTAACCAATTCATGCTGTTTTGTGTTACTATCCTCATTAGCTTTTCGTATTCTGAAACTTTGGATTTGTTTTATATAAACTATTGTTCAATAGTTTGGGATCAGTACAAATGTGTTATGAAGAAATTAATGATTATATTTACCAAGGTTGATCAAAAGTGACAGTAAAGATGTTTACAAAGTTACTTAAGCTCCTTTAAATAAATGCAAGTAGAAATCAAAGAATTATGAAAATAATAAAAAATGAGAATTGTGAGACAAGGCTCTATAGTAATAAAATGTATACTAGAAAAAATAAATGTTAATGCTGTGTACACATATGAATATATATGACCATTTTTGTAATCTGTGTATCCTCCTGTGCTGGAATGAAACATCAGTCCTGCATCACTGAAAACACCCATATTATTCCTTCCTCCTCCTGCGGTGCAGCCCATATCACCTTGACCCACCACCTCCCACACCTGAATCAAAGAGAGAAGAGGATCCATGAGGATCTGGAGAAGGTTCTGGAGAGAAGACTATATCATCACTCACCTTCTTCTGCGTCAGACGGCTTTTACTTAACAGGAAGATGGCATTATCCACAGCAACCAGGCTGACCTTTGCCCCCGGGTCTCCTTTCACTTCAAATGTAATGCTGCTGCCTGGTAAGTATGAATTTCCATTTTCTCCTTCCAATGGTCCTACGCTGAGCTAATACAAATCACAAATAGGTTATCAGTGCCAACAATAAATATTCAAGTGTTTTTAAGAAAATTTAAATTGGCTGCCATACAATATTTAATACAATATTCATGTGACCAAATAATATTTTTTGTCACATGAACTCACCGAACCAACACACCGGTCCTCCACATCCACAAATACAGAGTTCGCCACCACTTCCGCCCTGGGTTGCCATGGCAAAATATAGTAGGCCACAAAGCGAAACGCAGGTAGCATTTCTGAGGTAACCAGCAGAGGAATGTTTATGATGACCAGGTCTTTAACATTCATCCTAGCAGCGTGGATTATATTTCCTTTACTTATCACCTACAGAAACAATCATCAGTGTATTTAATACAGAGTTTATGGTTTATAATCTCACAAAATCTTCCCAGTCACAAACTCACAGCATACATTAGTTGCTCCACAAGTTTTCTTCGTTCTGGTTGAATAGATTTGATGTGAGCTTTGATGTTGAGTGTGCTGCCCACCACCACTGAACTGCTGCCCACCGTGATGTGCAGGTAGTTCCTGTCGTCATTAAATGAGGCATATGGCTCCACACGTATCTCTTGAACTGCCTGCTGTTCTGGTTTCAGTAAAGGATCTACTGTCTCCACCTATATATAAGAGTACAATATATTCAAATATAAGAATACAATATTCAGAAGACAAGAGTAACACATTTTTGTATCGTTTCTGTATGTGTGTGATTTACCTTTAATATCTGTGTATCAGCATCTGAGCTGTACATCTTAGGCATGTTGATGGAGACTTTGATGGTGCCTTTGTGTACAGTGATTGGGTTTTGAAAAAGGCTAATTTTAACAGGAATATTATGGACTGGAGATCCATCGTGGTCACTCAAGGTAACCTACAAAGCAAAGCAAATTCACTAATATCAACAATGCAATCATGGCATTGAGTTAAATTATTGGTTAAAAAAAGTTTGAATAAATAAATAAAAAATATATATATAAACACATATGTAGCAAATCAGCTCATTAAAGGAAATATACAGTATATAAACAATGACAATTAATTGTGATTAATTACAATTATTTACCAGTAGTAACCGTAGCAGAATTACACTGCCATTAACTAATCAGTTCGTTCAGCGAACATTCATTGTAAGTTCATATTAACTCTGACCACAGAAAATACCTTCTCAATTCTTCTCAAACCTTCTGTTCTATTTCTTTCTAGATTGTTTTTTTAGCGGTAGATATAGAAGATGCTTTCATGTCCAGATACCCCCTCATTACCAACTGTTTTTGAGATTTGTGTATGAAGAGGTTATCAATATATAGTCCTACTATTCAGACTGTCTTTGACCTTGCACACTTTTTTTAAAGAGTTTTAGAAAGCCTCCTCTATAATTACTCTTGGCCTGCTTTGGTCTTCAAATTTGGTTCTGGAGGGCCTGTGTCCTGCAGAATTTAGCTCCAACCCTAATTAAACATGCCTAAACCAGCTAATTAAGGTCTTACTAGGCATACTAAGAACTTCAAGGCAGGTGTTTTGAGGCAACTTGCAGAACACTGGACCAGGACTGAGATTGGAGAGTCCTTTTTTAGTGATTGACAGCCTGTGATCACCATTCAGCTTAATTTTATGGAAAGAGCAGGTAGAAAAATTTGCTTGCATTTCCATTTTCCTTTTTTGTTCTGATAATGAAGACAAAGGGTTTTAAAACAAAAGGGTGAACTATGTTTACAGCAGTATCTGTTGCAAAAAAGTAAAAATTACCGTCATGTCTAATGGCATGCCAGGTATGAAATACTTTGGTGTGTCTCTGATGGAAAGCATGTAGGGTGTCATGACAATTTTAATACCAGATTTCTCTGCTTCCACAAGGTCGCTACCTGGAAGAAAAAGGAGACTTTTCAAATTCAAACAAATTCAAATTTCAAATTCTCTTTTTCTTAAAAATAATCATACTAAAAAGTTTGGAGTGGATGGTTGCTAAGCAGTTGCCGTTTAATTGTTTTTTAAGCTTGTTTTTAATGATTTTCCCACCTGAGCTGGTCATTACTGATGCTTTAACATACACAGAAGAACCGAGTAAGCTGTTTGTGTCAGGATAGACCTTCTTTATCTCTTCCATTGTCAAAATAACTTTTCCTCCGTTCAGCTGCAAATACATGGATCAACAAGAGTCTTGTACTATTAAGTTGATTTAAGTTGCACAAAACAAAGATTTTTTTTAACCACTTACATCATTTATTTGCTTCATAGACGTGAGTCTTTTCTTTTCACCATCAATTTCAATACCAAACAGCACATATGCAACACCTTTCACTGGTTCACCATAAAGATACCTGGAAGATATGCATACAGTAACCCCAAAATATTGTTATATGTGCAAGAATTCAACACTTGCATTCAAAGAGCTGCATTTAATTGATCAAAAATACATTAAAAACAGCAATATTGTATTGTGAAATATTTTTGCAATTTAAAAAACGTTTAACATTTTAAAACATTTGGTGATCAGTGAATTGGGATCTTGCTTAAAGAGACCAATCCATTTTGAGTTTATCAAAACAAACCAAAGCACTGACATGCAGTGACTGCACCCGGCTGCCGCTGAAGACCCAGCATGAGCCATTCTCAACATACCAATCATCCAACCTTGACGGTTCATGGTGGCCCAGGCGCCTGATTTTGTCCTGATTTTGCTAAGTTACATGTGTTCCTAGGTCAACATACTTTGTTGACACAGGAACAATAGTTTAATCGAAAACAAATCCAAAAACAAATCTTGACCATATCTCTACACCTACACCTGGTCAACAAATAAGTTGATCCAGGAATGTGTCGCACTGAACAAAATCAATTTCTGGATCTGGATCAAGTAATACTGACCACCAGTAGGTGCCATTGCTACCAAATTTTAATCTCCAGAAATGTCTGGTTTACCCTCAGATGCAGCAATCTACATCCAATTGTCCATGTCCACTAAAAAAAATACTCTGTTGTCTGGTCAAATATCTTCCTTTATCTTGACTAAGAGATAAATCAAACAAATGTAAAAAAAAAAATATATATATATATATATATATGGACAATGAAACTGAAACACTGGCCAATTAAGTGTTGGAGGTTTCATGGCTAAATTTCACCAGCCTAGTGGCCAAACTTCACTGATTGCACATTCCACCAGTAAGAGCAAAGTGTAAATAATCCTAGATCTTATCTCATGGATGCGGTAAAGAAAGCGGTGTGACTTCTTAAAGAACCTGTAGATATTTTCAATGTAAAAACAGAATATTAATCATATTAAGAAAACTTTAGCACACACCTGGCTGTTATTTCCACCTCCAACTTTTCTGTGTCTAGTCTGAGGTGGGATGTCTTTGGAGTCAAAGTGACGTTGAATGCTGGGAGGACTTCAGTGAAAGGAGAAATGCTGTTAACCGACCAACAGTGAAACATCTAGCAGAATCTGAAGATAATATGAGGGACGTACCATATTTCTTGACTTCAAACTCTCTGCTGAAAATGTTCTCTTTTCCCTGATTAAACTTTGCAACAACTTTCCATCTGCCCTCCCTAGAAAGAAGATAATTAGTCAGCAGCCATATCTAAAGTATCATGTAAATCGATATATTTTCAGGTAAATCAATAAATTTCTTTGGTCAGATCAATCATTACTTTATAATATATAATATCTGTTCTGTGTGCATACTTGACCACTGATGAGAGGGGGTAAATGTTAGAGAGAATCCCATCGATTGATTTGGCTCTGGAAATACCATGTACTGCGATCCCATCTGGATTCTGAAACGCGTATCAACTGTATCATAAAGTATTATTCCAGAAAAATCTAATATTTCCTTGCAATTAATGTAATGCCAGTGAGTCACCTGAAGTTCCAGAGAAATGGTCCTCTCAGCAGCACGGAATTCAGTGTCAGACACAAAAGCCCTGCAACGCACTGAAAATGACATTAATCAGGCAAAACCAGAAGATAGTTTATAATAAATTAACAGTACGACAAGAGCAGACCTGTGTCTCCAGGGTTATAAACCGGTTTATCAGTCTGAATGAAGATGTATCCAGAGCGGAAAGACACTGGTAAAACTCTTTCTGCACGATGAAATCTGCTAAACTGAGCATCCAGCTTCACATATTTCTTCTTTCCATCTGGTTGTAGCAGAGTTGGATCAATCTAAATAAAAAGACAATTCATTATGTTCAGCATGCAATATTTGAACAAGTTTAGCCAACAAAGTTTACTCTGAATTAACACAAATACGTTCAAAGATAACTTCACCTCAATGGTTTTGAGGGTACTGTAGTTATTTTCTGAACTGAGGGTAACCGAGTCCCTCATTAAGACAGTGTCAGACAGTGGATAATCATAGACCGTGATGGTGACTTCTAACGCCTCGGACAGTTTGTGAGCCTCCAGCAGGATGTTCTGTTTAGTTCCAGGCCTTATCTTTGCAGGAGCTAAAACATAAAACCTAAACAAGAATACACATGCTCTATTTCCATATTTAGATTTATTTTAAACTCAATAATAATAACAGTAATAGTAATAATAATATATTTTTTATAAGTTGTTGTTTGTTGTTTTGTATACTTTGTAAGATTCATTATTATCATTGCCATTATTGATTATTACTGTTATAAACTAGAAAAAAAACTATGCAAAGCATGAAATACTATTACCACTGCTAATAGTAGTGTATAAAAAATACAAATGGTATATAAAAAAATTATAATATTAGTTATATTAAAAATGCATTGTTTTAAGAAAAAAAAAGCTTACAATGAAAACTATATTTTAAAAAAATCATATGACATGATTAAGAGCTCACACCTGGCAGTAACACTATTTAACATATTCTTCAAATAAATTAACATGTTCTCTGTAAATCGATCAGGAATCTGTTTGTTAGCTTTAAGGTCATAGGACAGAAGACAGTTACTTACGCTGGAGATTGGTCTATGACCGGATCCCTGTAAACACAGATAACACACTCAGATACAGATAACCCTATTTAAACCACAACTTGATTTTAAACACAACAGAAATGTATTTCCATTAATATATTTCATGAGAGATACATATACTCTTTGTAGCTGGCAAGACAAAAAACATTATACATCAATGTCTAGATGAACAAAAAAAATATATATATTAAAATATTACAAAACGCACTGTCTTTGAGAGGAAGTCTGGGCATCTGAGACGTGACAGAGTAAAGCCGTCCATAACAGCAGTGGAAAGAACATCGTCCTGCTGAACTAAACTCTCAGAATAAGTCAGAGACAACAGCAGGACAACTGATATAACCGTAATATCCCTCCCACAAACCCACAGCACAGATATCTCCAAACTGCTTGTGTAATGTTTGCTTTATTCTGAGCACAAACGAATGGCCGCAAATCTGACAAAATTGAAACAAATTCAGGCTTTCAGCATTAGAAAGATCTACTCAAACTATTCAACAAAAGTTGAAAAAATAAAAACTAAGACATTAAGCTGTCAAGCTTTTTCACACCTTTGTTTTACAAACAAAATATCATATGGGTTGCATGTGGGATTATAGAAGAAACATAAGCACATATTTAAAAATAAATTTCAATTACACTTCAAACTATACTTGTGACTGTATTTGAAATGTGATCGATGTGTCAGAGGTTCGTGGATGGTTCATGCCCACATTGTGAGCGAATGTCCATGGCTTCGCTGAGGCTATCCTTGCCCAGACTAGTTATTGTCTATATTGTATGGGAGGACATTGAGCACCCCCCTCCACACCAGCGGCTGCTCCGATGAAATCAGAAGGTTAGTTTACGGCCATGCTCCTTGGGGCATTTATTCCCGCAAAAAGGACCACCAGAAGGAATTGTCTGCACTTCCCGTTCAAAGCCTGTAAGCTGTCGTAAGGTCTCGCTGCCGAGGTTTACAGTGCTACAGGCCAGGCTGCCTTTGTCTTGCAAGCCATGACTATCCTGCGGGTACACCAAGCCAAGGCACTCAAGCAGATGCACAAGAGTGACACTGTCGAGGACGTTGTCCAGAAAAAGACGGAGGCTATCAAACACTTTTGTCCCGGCGTGTTACCAAAGCCAGGCCTTCGTATGGCCATAAGTGCCCCCCTGTGGCTTCGACACAGGAGAATATATCATATCATAAAATGTTTTGATGATTGTAGTTGATTGCAGTAATTACTTTACAACAATAGATGCAAGACAAAATATTACTGAATAATTCTAAATTAGAGTCGATTCGGAGAAGCCCAAATAGATGTGTTCATAGACGAGGAGGCCGCGTTTGAATCCATATGCAGTTGTTTAATAGGTACAAGACAACAGACAAATATCCGAAGACAGGCAGAGAGTCAGCTACACTAAAGCAGTCCCATCAGGCAAACAATACAAAAGGGCAAATCCAGGAATCAAGGAACATGTAAACAGGCAGATAGTCATACACAGAGATAACAGTCAGAATCAATTGAAGGAGCGCTCAGTAAGGCAGGTAAACTGGTAATACTTTGCATTAGACATGTGGAGGGCTTCTGGTTATAAAGCCCTAAACAGGATATGATGAGAGAAGAAGCAGAAAGGCTGAGTACTGCTAGTACTCTTGTGAGAGCTCACTCTACTGGCTAGGTGTTACAATATCAAAACACTCAAAATAGGGTCATTTCCATTCCTAAAATATATTTTACTGTCACATTTTAACATCTAACACAGTTTTATTATGGATAGAATGCTAAATGTTTTAATACAATCAGCCCAATTCCATGGGGAAAAATGCTAATTTGGCAACAAACTGCAAACACAAACTGCATCGAAAACTATTTAAATATTATGCATATCGATAGCAGGTCCTTGATGCACAAAATTTCCGTAGTTTGTTCACTATTACCCATTAGGACTGGATGGGCAGTCAAATTTATGAAATTAAAATGCATACAATAAAGGGTGACTGTAGAATACAAGGGAGATTTAGAAATTTTAGAAAAAACACTTTTTTTAGGTATGAAAACGAGTATAGGAGATCACTGGAGACTAGAAGAAAAGTGTAGGAGATCACTAAAGACTTTTTGTATTGGAGATTGCTGGACACTTGGAGAATATAGAAGATCTCTGAAGACTTGAAGGAGAGTATAGAAGATAGCTGGAAGCTTGAAGATGAGAATAGGAGATCGCTGGAGACATGAAGACGAGTATAGAAGATCACTCAAGATATGAAGATGAATATAGAAGATCGCTGGACCATTGAAGATGAATATATCAATGGAGTTTTGAAGTTGAGTATAGAAGATTGCTGGAGACTTGAAGGACAATATAAAAGATCACTGAAGATCTAAAAAAAAGAGTATAGAAGTTAGATGGAGATTTGAAGAAGAGTGTAGTAGAGATCGTTCGAGAAGAGTATGGGAAATCGCTGAATACTAGTGTAAAAAATCACTAGAGACTTGATGGAGGCTACAGTAGATCGCTGAAGGCTTGGAAGGAAAATATAGAAGATCGTTGAAGACTTGAAGGAGGGTATAAATGATCGCTGGAGACTGGAAGATGAGTAACATGACCAGGACAGTGGAGGTCCTAGGCCATGTCGTGGTGCAGGCAAAGCAGGGAGCTGTGGATGTGTAGGCAGAGCGGGGAGCCATGACGTCACAGGCAGAGCTCACAACCGGTGTTTGTGGGCGTGACCGGACAGACAATGAGTTTATGGATGGCCTCTGTGGGTTCATGGTTGGGCATCACTGCCTTGGGGGGTTCTGCAGTGGATGCAGACACCTCTACAGGCTTTGCAGCAGATGCCACGACCTCTGGAGGTTCTGCAGCAGGAGCCACTACCTCTGGAACAGGAGAAGACTCTAGAGTGCAGTGTGCAGCCCAAACACTCACCAGCTTGGGTACTATAGCCCCCCACAGCCATCTTGTGGTGAGACACTGGAATCTCAGCTGTGAGGTGATGAGACACTTTACTTTACTTTAATATAGAAGAATGCTGAACACAGTATAAAAGATCTCCGGAGAGTATTCATGGTTTTCAGTCACGTGACCAGTTCAAACACCTGGAGGGCAAAACATCCATAGAACTGCAGCACAAGCCTGTCAGTTTTTCAGTCTTTTCAGTGTTTCACAGCAGCAAACATTTGGATCACCTTTCAAAACGGCAAAACAAAGGTATGTGAACAAAATTCACGTTTTGTCAATTTACAATCCATATTAAGCCCCTGCAACAATATTTCAAATTAAACAGTGCAACAAAACGTTGTAGAAGCACTTAATATATTTAAAACCATAATATTAAAATATTAAACTCAGCAATCTCTGTATTAATGATGTGTAGATTAAATAGGAAAGCAGATGAGGCAATATTAACGCAATCTGCTTAACTTTCAGTGTTTTCCTTATAACAGTTTTCTACGGGAAACCACTTAACGCAGGAATGTAGATAGCAACAGGTTTTTACATTCTTTTTTTATGCATAAACCTCAGCGTTAAAGCGTCCTGACCTCATAAATCCAGCCCTTATAAATCCAAAAATCATCACTGTTTAGACTAAGGCCTCCATTTTTCTACAAAATACTTACTGTTGACATAAATTCAAACTGGACAGTCTTTGATCTCTCACTGGAATGCAGACGAATGGAAATGTAACTTTACTAAAGGGGCACTCATCATATTTAGTAGTAAAACACAGCGATTTTCTTTTTACGTTTCTATTAAGGCATGTTAATAAAGTACAATACTGCCCTAAAGGCACAACTTAAACAGCGTTTTGTTAAAAATGTGATTTTTCCACGACAAGGTTGACTTTTACATGAAATTGGCCTTTAACACGATATGTAAAGGTGCTCCGATTTGTGGTCGTTATTGTGTGGGCTCCATCAGCGATGAGAACAGACGGACCATTGAGAACATTTGTTCACTTCAGGTAATACCGCTGAACAGTTGAAAACTATTTTTGTATGTTATGATACTTTTAATGTTTTATTGTAATAATAATATATATTTTAAGAGCCATATTGCGGGTCTGCCACTGTGGCCTTTTATCATGCTTCCTTCTGGTTGGTTATACCAGTATGACTTGACTGATTTGACACACACAAAGTGCTCTAGAAAGGTAGTCCTGAAACTGCAGTCTCTAGTTGTGTAAGAACATACTACTGGGGGTGTTGCAATGTGTGTTGCATTGCCGGAAAAATTTCATCAGATTTTGAAAAGTCATACCAACTTTGTGAACTGTCACAGAGGAAAAATTGGCCTTCATTCATTAAGGATCATATACTACCAGACTTTGAACAAACTTACACAAAAACATGCACCTTGTTGCTAGGAGATGTGACAACCAAAAATAATGTGCGTTCTAAAACTGCCTGAAAATTACAGCCACGAGAACTTTGAAAATGTTTCGTGGACACCATTTTTAACTACTTTGGCCGTTCATGGCATTTTGAGCTTCTGAAAAATTATTAGTTCTGTTCCAGAATAAAGATTTCGTGACTCATCCCTATTTTAGCCAAAATGTTCTAGTCTTTCATAACATTCCAGGATTTTTCTCCATATGGTGGGATTCAATGTGAGCCAATTGGTTTCACTGCTGCTTCAAAGGGCTCTACGTGATCCCAACCCATCAATGCTCGAAAGATGAACAATTCTGAGACACTTCAATAGGGAAGTGTTTTTTTAATTGTTCACCGTAAGATGATACATCTAAGAATCACAGCTAACACATAATTTTAACTAAATCAAACCTCACTGCCTGAGTCAGAGTCACTGTAATCTGCAACCAGGGACTTTCCAGCACACACGTTCTTGTCTTCCTCTTCATGCACCTCTGTAGTGCAGCTTTGAGTGTTTGATTCTGTGCTTGAATTCATGTTGTTTGTGAGAGGAGAAGGCGAGCCCGTGGGGGTCGTGTCTACAGTTGTTGCATTAGTGTCAGGGGACGAGCTGGAGGTCGTAACATTGGCGCTTTCAGTCCTGCTGCTTTCTGACTTCCTGCGTACCAGGATGTGTGAGCTGGGTGTTGAAGAGCTGAGTGCTTTAGCCACGGCTGCTCCTCGACCCTGCTGGCCTAACTTCTGCAAGAGGCCCCCGGCAGCTCCCCCCGTTGCTGAAGATGGGCCACTGAACCAGGAACGAGACGAAATCTGTTGCCTTTTTGTCTGCTGTCTGTCGTCGTATGCTGGAAGAAAAAGATTAATCCGAATGAGTGCAACAATGATAAATTTATTAAATACATATTACTTAAAAAGGGTGAATTTTCACCAAGAAAATTAAACATAGGTCAAACTCACAGTCTGGACTCTGGAAGGTGAGCAATGATGCCAGTTTTTTATCTTCTTCTTTTTCCGGTAACAAAGGGATAGACAAACCGGTCCTCATTCGCACTGCATTGTCTTTCTCTTCCTCCTCGGCAATCACTTTCTTCTCAGTCTGTATTTGCAAATCAAAATGAGATTAAACTACAAACCTTTCAACACTGACGCAAATGAGCTAGCACTGGCAACATATATCTCACCCTGAACTTCCTGCGGAGGGCGCAGTTCAGCTGAAAGTCATCTTTCCACCCGGACTGGTGCTCTTGAAGCTCGGTGAGAGACGGGATGGCGGCACGTAGCTTTTCTTTATCCTTTCCTCCGTGATCTAACTTATACATTGCGTCTGTCTCCAGCTTCTCTTTCTCACTGTGCTCTGTAGAAGAAAACAGCATGTTGAGCCTTCATTTCTTGATGACTGTCATACATTAACAGAGATTCGTGGCTTAAATATTGTTTTCTTGCTACATTTTAAGGAATATTGAAAATATAAAAATTTATATTGAAGACGGATTTTGGTGACGGATAGAGGATTGAAAAGACAGACAGGCACTGACAGACAGTGGATGGATGGAATATTTGGAAGTATGGAAGCATATTTGAACCCTTTCCAGCAGTGCCTGTACGGTTTTGAGATCCATCTTTTCACACTGAGAACGACTGATGGACTCATATGCAACTATTACAGAAGCTTCAAATGCTCACTGACGCTCCAGAAAGAAGAAACATGCATTAGGAGGCAGGGGGTGAAAACTTTTGAACAGACTGGGGATTTACATTTCTCTTATTCTCAATGTTTACGTTCATTGTATTATTATAGTATGAATTTCGCACCAGTAGTGAGTATCTGCTCATTCTCAGCCATGTCCCATCTTTCTTCCTTCCTTTGGGCTCCACTCACAATGAGATAATCACAGGTGGCCGGGTCTGTCTGCATCTCTATGTAGTTCACACACAGATGGCACTTCATCCTGAACCTGCGGAACACAAAGCTACAGATTAAGATATGCATATATAAGAACTGATCACGACATTAAAACGCTGGAGAGCAGGATGCTACCTCACCTATATATTGGAGTTGTGTAGTAAGTGCCCACTTTCTTCTTCTCTGCATTGTATCGAACCCCTGTGAGAACAGAACGATGCACATGCTATGTACTACATGCAGAAATCGTATGAGTAATACAGTATTGTGAATGACTTCTAAGCCATACCCATGCCGATATGATTCTTACAGCCATCACACCAAATATTATACGGCATCTCAAATCTGAAAACACAAAACGCAAGACTGTCAAAGCACAGAAATCAAAAAACAGTGTCAGAATTCACATCACTGTAAATGTTTGCGTATTACCGGATGATGAGGATGCCCTGGGACAGTTTCCTGGCCCGCTCCCGTAACGGGTGCGTTTTCCTGTAGCCGTTGATGGAGCCATGCTGATATGAGAGCATGAGATACATATTTCAGAAAAAATAGTTTTAATATACATTATATAACACGGTCTTGCAAGACAGAACAGAGCAAATTGTATTTGTCTTTCGCACCTTGGCTGGATCAAAATCCGGAGGGTAGTACTTGTTCACTCCTTTACGTTCACCCTAAAACAGAACAAACATTAATATGTTTTTTTTTTTTTTTTTAATAAAAGAACTATTGCTGATGTTAACAAAAAAAAAGCTATAATTATTTGTAACAACCATACCATATTGCTGGTTTCAGATCAGCTCCAGATGATTATAATATCAGCAAATGTACAACTGCAGAAAAAAAAACATATTGCACGAAAAATTATTGCACGTAAGACGTATCAGATCCCCTTAAATCTAGCAAAAACTATTTTAATACGTTGTTGTATCATGGACATGGTGCTGTGAAAGAAGAATATGACAATCTTTCCGCGTCACAGTAATGAATATCAAAATACCAAGGTAATAACACGATAGTACATTAACATTACTAGCTTGTTAAACGGTGCAAAAATTACAACGTTTAAAAAACGTAAGATATAGGCGAAAGTGTTAGTTGTCAATTGATTATACAAGCATGATCGGCTGATACACGATATCTGCATAAAATAATCAAAACCAACCAAACAGGACTTAAAACAACAACCAACGCGCAAACTTAATAATTTACCTTAATAATTATACAAAACACGCGGACGGTAAGAAGTAAATTAAAGTAATTCCGTGCGTTAAAACACTGACCAAACAACCATCTACGTAAAGAGCGTCAGCGTCGTTTCCTCGTCACCTCACGTCACGCTAGAGACGTTGGCGTGCGTCAACTGCGCCGCCTGTTGAGCGGAGGACACACGACGACCTCGGAAACACGTCTGACAGGTACCTTCAGTTCTGTTTTTAACAACTTATTTTTTTAAAATTATTATTGCGAAAGTAAGATATTTGGACGACGGGGAAACCCTCTAAGACGGAAAACTCCTGCGCGAGTCAGTCGCGAGGTGTAAATAATACGCCGTCGTCCGTTGGCTCACATTCACTCGGAGCAACCGTGCCATGTTTGCCAGTTGGGATTTCACTCGCAGGTGGGCATTTTCCCGCCAGTGAGGGATAGCGGAACATCTCTGGAGTTTGTCTTCTGTGAATGTGTAGCCAGGTGGACAGAAAAAAAAAAAAAAAAAACTTGGATATGTGAGGATTTTTCCAATCCAGGCATGGAAAACATGCATGACGTGAGACAAACGGCTCACTAAATACCGTTTTCACAAAAAATTTGTAATGTCACAATGGACCTTTTTCACAATTTCGCCATATTATGGTTAACTTCAAGATAAGTGAATAGGAGACTACCACAAGTATATATTTTTTGCATTCCTGTGAACTAAAGAAAACTCCCAGAGACACTGCACCCTGGCATTAACATAAAGAATATATATATATGGTGTTATAAATGTACACTTTCAAGGATTTACGATGCTGATGACCGTTAAACACATCACCCCAGTCTCGTGATAAGAGTCCACAGCGAACATAAACTATTAACCACCGTAGACGCACAAAGGTAAGTGCCGGTCCAGTGTGACGGAGGGATGTTGAGAAAGGTGTGAGTAGATGAGGAGTGATGGAAGAGGCAGGAGCTTCTAGTGCGCTGGTCAGATTTACAGCATAAAGAGCCCTAGCCTGGCGAGTTTGAGATTCCCCACTAATTCCCACAGAATGCTTCCTAACACTGGAACGCTGCTCTTGCATTCCTGCCCGGAGCAGACGAGCCCTATATGGGCCGGACGGGAGACCCGCTGGAGTCGGAAAGCAGCACCGCTTCGGTAAGGTCATCCATACCTTAAGCACCCCTGAGAAACGACCCCGAGCAAACACACTTCTCACCGGTCCTGAGCACATGCACATTTTATTCTGTTTGTAGAAATTCAGCCGAGGAACCAGGTGTTTGGCCGTAAACCACCAGGCGCATGTAAGAAAATGTGTGGTTTTAAGTGCAGGTTTATCTAATGTAATGTTATTATTTTATTTCTATTTTTTTTAGCGTGTATTATATATTATGTATTGTATAGCAATTTTTTTGTGTGTGTTTTTAGGTTGTTTGACAGATTTCCATCAAACCAACTTGAGTAATGTTTAAATTATGTGTATTTTATGAATTCAGAATAAAGGTGAGGTATTTCTTTACATTATTTAGACTTATGAACATTGAAAACATTGGTTTGGTGGACTTTCAATCTTACAAAATAAAAATGTCACAAATAAATGTCACATAATCAAAACATTTTCATATTATGTCATAATGATTTATTCCACGCATATTTGCAATATGCTTCTAAAATTAATTATTAATCATTTAAACTTAGACTAATTTAAAATCGGTTTGTGTAGAACTGTTGTAATTCATTAACAGTGTTAGTTTAGCATCATTGAGATCAATTAATATCACTTATTAGTGGTGCTTGCCTTTCAAGGCAAAGCACACTATTACTATTGCTCATACTTATTCTTATTATTATTATTAGTGGTGCTTGCCTTTCAAGGCAAAGCACACACTATTACTATTCCTCATACTTATTCTTACTTATTATTATTCTTATTATTATAGATTCCGTGCGATTTTTTGTGCGTAACTAGTCCCGCAGTTTTGCCACACCCCTGAAACGGGCGTAATGTTTTTGTGAAAGATGTGCATGACTTTTATAAGCGATCATTCGTGTACAATCGGGCGAAAAATCCATTAATATTTTTGACGGATCGTGGCGTAATATATGTTCACCAGATTTGAAGACTTTATCAAGCTGAGCGAGAACATACCACACAGTGGGGTAAAAGTTTTACCCCTGGGGCAAGACCTCCAAACTTTTTACTATGGTGAGGGTCAAACTGCAGTGTTTTTCCTACTATGGTAATTTTAGGAATTTTCAAATCTAAAAACTTTGCATTAAAATGTCATAGAGACGTGGGGGTGGGCTCGTTTTACTTAATCAAAGTCTCTGAGTCACTATGAAGGTGTCAAGCCACGCCCTAGCAACCATTTAGAGCGCCCTAGCAACAGATTCCATAGACTGCCATTATAATGGTTCAGATGGGTATCTTTGGATCAGAGCGTCATAGAGACATGGGGTGGGCTTTTGACTCGGGGCTGCAAACGGCCAATCATGAACTACTTCAGCTGTTTATAGCCACGCCCTAGCAACCATTATCGATGACCTTAGCAACCAAAATCCAAACTTACATATCTTCAAAACAGAACGTCACAGACACATGGGGGTGGGCTCGTTTGACTTAAACTGCCAATCCTGAGTCACCAATCTCCTATCCACGCCTTAGCAACCATTATCAAACACCCTAGCAACCCCAACTCAAACGGGCATATCTTTAAATCGGAACATCATAGAGACATGGGGTTGGTTTATATCATTCATAGTGACAAGTGTATCATCATTGTCAGCTACCAAGCTGCTTCCTAGCAACCAACCAATCTACCCTAGCAACCGAGGGCGAGTTTTGCCACGGCAAGCACCACTCACATTTTCTTCAGGAAATGTACTTTCTAGTTCTTATTATTATAGATTCCGTATGAACTAGTCCCGCAGTTTTTGCCACACACCCCTGAAACGAAATCGTGCTTTTTGTTATGACTTTTATAAGCGATCGGGCTAATTTTCGTACACCGGCGGCGAAAATCGGGCGAAAAATCCCATAGACGAAATAACATTGCGACCGACTTTGCATCGTAGCGTGAGCGAGAATATCGCACAAACTTGTAAATCACCAGATTTGAAGACTTTATCAAGCTGAGCGAGAACATACCACACAGTGGGGTAAAAGTTTTACCCCTGGGGCAAGACCTCAAACTTTTTACTATGGTGAGGGTCAAACTGCACATGTGTTTTTCCTACTATGGTAATTTACATAGGAATTTTCAAATCTAAATAACTTTGCATTAAAATGTCATAGAGACGTGGGGGTGGGCTCGTTTTACTCAGCGAACCAATCAAAGTCTCTGAGTCACTATGAAGTGTCAAGCCACGCCCTAGCAACCATTTAGAGCGCCCTAGCAACAGATTCCATAGACTGCCATTATAATGGTTCAGATGGGTATCTTTGGATCAGGCGTCATAGAGACATGAGTAAGCTGCAAACGGCCAATCATGAACTACTTCAGCTGTTCGTAGCCACGCCCTAGCAACCATTATCGATGACCTTAGCAACCAAAATCCAAACTTACATATCTTCAAAACAGAACGTCACAGAGACATGGGGTGGGCTCGTTTGACTCGGGCAGTAAACTGCCAATCCTGAGTCACCATTCTCCTATCCACGCCTTAGCAACCATTATCAAACACCCTAGCAACCCCAACTCAAACGGGCATATCTTTAAATCGGAACATCATAGAGACATGGGGTTGGTTTATATCATTCATAGTGACAAGTGTATCATCATTGTCAGCTACCAAGCTGCTTCCTAGCAACCAACCAATCTACCCTAGCAACCGAGGGCGAGTTTTGCCACGGCAAGCACCACTCACATTTTCTTCAGGAAATGTACTTTCTAGTTAATATTCTTGTGTTTAGGTTTCCAAATCATTTTAATTTCAGTTAAAGGTTTTAATGTTTTGATGTCATTATCATCATTTTTATTAATATTTTAGTATATATGTTCTATATAGTTTTTATGATTTTAATTTTTTTTTTCAGTTTTAGTTATTTTAGCTAACTATTGTATTTATTTATTATATATAAAATGAGAAATATTGCCCTGTCAGCTAGAAAAAAATTTTTTTCAGTCAACATTTATTTCATTTCAAATAGCCAAGTGAAAATGTGTTACGGTTTCAATTTAATTTCGTGTGTTTGTTAATAGTTTAGTTAACTATATAACCCTGTTCATTAATACGTGTGGTTTTGCATCCATCTTGCCCTAAGAATTTTCTTATCAAGTATGAGGTATGAGGAATGGCGAGACTATGAACCTTTTTTTTTTAAAGACTAAATCCGTGAGTGCATGCATAGGTGAGCTCTTGTGATTTGTACCAGACAGACAAAGCTCTTTTCCCCTCTTTCCGTCTGATGGGCCGTGAGTCCACACCTCCCTTCCATGTCACCGTGTGTTTTACAGTGTGTGAGTAAGACTGTTTTTCCACTCTGTGACTTTGATATGAGATTCCTGCCTAACTCAGACAGCCTCAGATTCCTAAGAGGCTCTGTCAGGACATGCCAGAAGGGTTGCCGTATCCCTCACTGTACTTCCACAAATATGATAACCTTTGGTGCCCAAATACCACATTTTTGATGAAAACTATTAGTTATGGTTGGGAAAATTAGCCTAGCAAGAAAAGGAGTTACTATTAAATACATTCCTACCACCACCACACCGCGTCACACAATTTATGTGGTCCAATCAAATTAGGAAAACATAACTGTTTTCTTAATTTGGTGTTGATATATACAAATTTAGAAAATTGTAAGCATGAAGGACCACCCTCTCAGTCAGTGGGGACATAAACTGATTGTACAAAACTATAATGAGATGCATGGAACAATTTAACCACTAATTCGCAAAAATGTAAAATAGGTAAGAGTTGCCGTGGAATTGTTGTGAAACTAAAACTGCTATTAAAATGTTATTATTTTTATGGAATGCTAAAACTGAAATGTTTAATTTTTAATCATTTTAAATTATACAAAAACATGGCATTTCATTTTTTTTTGCATTCCAATCTGTTACTGAATTTTTTGGCATCCCATCAGTGACATAATTTAGACAAGACAAGCAGGAAAAGAAATAAAAAAATCTATCCAATTCTTATACAAATTGTATTGTTGACTGCATTTGTAAAGTTCAATCCCGTTTCCATAGTTATTGTAAAAAGTTTCTTTTAGGCTCAGATTTATTACTAAAAATTGCCATGCAGATCCTGCTTACTTTCCCTTCTTCATCATCATCCTTTCCAGCTTCTGGACTGAATAATACATATCTATGGGAGGACAAACAGGAGTACGGAATGAATAATAAACTATATCAAAAAGAGATTAATCATACTTATATTTCACTGGCAAGACAAATAGCTATTTTATTCCACATTCATTCCCTTACAGATTTTATTCACTCTTTCTACCTGGGGAGTGACACCTTAACTCTACTCTGGTTTGGATGAAGACATCTAGTTTTAATAAGCTTGTGGGAAGCTCTGAGCCAACAGCATGGTAGCAGCACCAGTGGAAACTGATCTAACTGTAATCTTTGTCATGATAGATGAGTTAAAAAGAGTTATAAATAAAGACACACTCTAGCTGAGAAGAGATTGCTATGTAAGTTTTCCTTAAAGTGGACTGTTTTATGGTCCTGTGTCAGGTTTTAACCACCTGAAGATTGGCTGAAATCCTTTTCCATTGATCATATTTTAATACTGATGGATGTCTGACTGGAAAACATTTAAACTGCACACAATTCCAGCTATTAGGTATTCTACTTGAAAATAACTGCATTAAATAAGAATGGGCATTGTCCTGAAAGATTAGGGAATATTTTAAAAACAAATAAAAACAAACTATATTTTGTATTACATTATACCTGACGAAAAGAAAAGGCGTGGTTTTCTAGTAAAGCTTCATTAATTCAGCATTTAATACTTATAAACTCTCAATATATGTCTACTGGGTAGTTAAAGTCCCATAGTGTTTTAAACATTGGACACAAAGAAGTGCATAGAAAAGGGAAACAATCACAGAAAATACAAACGGTGGAATTCATTAGGAGATATAATTTATCAACCCAGTTATCATCCTGACTCTCTTTTATTACAATATTTCTGTCAAAATTACACGTTTTCACAAGATAATCTCAATTTAATGTCACCTAAATGTCTCCTGTTTTTAATAGGGCTTTAAATGTCAACCCTGTTACCGTATATTAAATTTTAAACATTAAATAGTAAATGTTTAAAAAAATTTGAGATTTCAGTTTTGCCAGTACTAAATTCTCTTAGAACCCTAGAGTGCCATCCTGGTTAGGAAGAAACGGCTAATAACTAATTGAACTATAAAACTGTCAACCCTATTACCATGATTATTAACATGAACATTTTACTACAATAAGCATTTAAAATGACATCACCCTACTTTCAGGAACTAAACACTAATATCATGGTTAGAATCACGAATAAATCAGGGTTGTCACAAATCAACAGAAAACTGTAAAAAAGTCAACCCTGTTATCTTTCTGAGGGTCTATATTAATTTAGCTTTAGATGCCATAATGCAGTTCATCGACACCAAGAGACATTCTTTGTTTTAAATCAATTTTAAATGAATGTACCCTTATTTATTTAATAGTACAAAAATAATAATAACTGTAAACTTCCGCTTACAGTGGCCCGGAAAGTAATTGGACTCTCGAGAGACACAGAAATGTTTAAACACTATTGTTTTAAGAAATATCAAAACCAAACTATCCAGCTCAGGCCCACTTTTAAAAGATTAATACAGATATTCATACATCCACTAAAAATCACAATGGGTACAGTTGTTCATTTTGAATTTGTTGTTTGCAAACACAGATCGCTTTGACATTTGCTACCTAATGCAACGAATGCTTCAGTGTTATTGTCCAAATACATTTGGTCTCTGCTGTATAAAACCTACTCAAATAGCAAAGACGAAATATCAGTGCAAGCCATGCACATTCACTTATTCCTCCAGCGCTGCAGGATTCATGTCTTCATAGTTAAATAAGGAATGTAGATAGCGAGAAAAAAAAAATCACATTTTAATAAAATCCCCAAATTTATGTATCTGAAGACAGCCATTATTCTCAGAATTTCCATTCAAATAACTTCTGTCATCTATTTAGTTCTTTTTAATTATGGACCTTCCTTCCATCCTTCATGCAGTTAACCCTTGCTTTTCGGTGTTCATCGTATTGTATAAAATGTGTGTACAAAATGCCAATTCCATGTCAAAATCGGCTCAACCTCCAAGATGACTTCACTTGTCAGACGTCCCACAGCTTTAAGCAATTTACCCCCATTTTCCATACTCTCCCCTCGATACTTGGAGAAATACCAGTGGACTTCCTAAAAACATTTATATATAGTCGCCTCCAATCATAGCCTTGAGACCAGGTGAGAGACTGGGAGCGGAAGGGTTATTCCACCTCCCTCTCCTCCTGGCCGCACCCCATCATCCCCTCCGCCCAGACAGCTCTGACCCGCTTAGATGGCTATAAAAGAGACTGTGACTCTGGCGCATCTCAGCATCACCTGCGCTTCCATCCTGAAGAAGACAACCAGGCGAAGAAAAGAAGAACAATGCGTTCACTACTGAAGATCACCATTCTGCTTTTTTGCGTTCAAGCCGGAGAAGGACACTGGCTTAGAACGCTACTGGGTAAGACTGGGGGTCATGACCTTTGGGTAGAGCGGGACTAAATGCCTGTACATTTGTTAGAAGCTCGTTATTGACATTTCAAATTTATATGTTCTTTTTTTCTTCTGTAGAGCACAAAAGATATTTTGAAAATATTTTGCCTGTAGAATGGAAATCAATGAGGTCCAAATTACATTGGACTCAACTGACTTCCACTGTATGGACAAAAGCCGTTAAATGTTTAAATGTTAGTGCTACTAATATATATTTTACTTCAAATCATGTGGAAAGAGTTATCAGATGATTTTTGTCTGACAGATGATAAATCCTGGGGAGAAATTTATGCTAAAAATGTAACCATAAGACCTGAATAAGAACTCTTATGATTCGAGCCAATAAGCAACCACAAACCGATGTGATAAAACATATACAAACATATGGGCAGCATATCAACCTTATTTTGCATAAGCAGAGAATGCAACATTGGATTTATTTTTGCTCACTCTTTTTCAGACAAGGACCTCCGTGGTGAAGAACAAAGAGGAGGTGATGCTGAGGAAAATGAGGGTTCGGGGAGGCAGTTGGAAAGGGCGATTCGGTTGCCCCGCAGCGCTGAGTCGCCTTGTGCCTTGCACTCCATCCTGCTGCAGGTGCGAGACCTCGGTCTGGGCTACGACTCGGATGAGACGGTGCCGTTTAAATACTGCAGCGGGACCTGTCCTCGCCTGGCCTCCAACCACGACCTCACACTCGCCAACCTCCTGCAAAGCGGCGTTCTTCAGTACACCGGCCACTGGCACCATCAGCCCTGCTGTCGCCCCACACACCACGAAGACATAGCCTTTCTCGACAACCACCATCGCTGGCACAAAGTCGAGAAACTCTCTGCAGCTGGATGCGTCTGTATGGGATAGAAACGAAGGCGGCCAGTCGAAAAATCTGGCTAAATATAGACTGCCTGTTGGTTTAGAGACTGTACAAAGTGCCTCGAAGTAAAATAAGGGCTGTTTAAAGTACGTTAATTCAGGAAGTTATAATATGTATGAATTTAAATGTATCGAGATGTATATGTTGCTTTCTTTGATTGGCGTTGGCTGATATTGTGTTTGAGAATGTCGAAACGTTCGGTGACAACACAATGACGTTTGGGTGGCCGAATCTGAATTTAGATCGATTCGACGAATCGTCCACCCAAACCAAAGATGGAAGATATTTATGTTTATAAATTATTTATTTATTTGAAAAACATTTTTACCACCCAATAAATTATTGTTAATCTTTATTTTTTTGTCCTTTTTAAATATTCAAACAAAACTGTTTGTGTTTGTTTTTGTGAACTAACTACACTCAAAAAGCCAACATTAAAAACAGTAAGCAATAGCTATTAAAATGATAACAAACGATATATTTTATTACATACAAAACATAACAAATCAAATCGATACAAAGTGGCGATTCACATTTCGTCTTCAGCGAGTCCTGCTTATGTTTTTTCAACGCACTACTCAGCTGTCCTCCACAGCTGCATCCTCTGGCCCCGCCCCCCACACCTGAACACGCCCCTCCATAGCGGTCAAAAGGCGGGGCTCCGTTGGGTGGAAGGACAGTGATTGGACGACAGCTTTCCCGATGGGCATCTTTAAAGTCAGGGAGCCCTGCGAGCGGAGATTAGGGGGTGATGGCTTTATTGCTCATATTTAACTTGACGTTTCATCACAGTGACTTATTCTACCCACCTCCACCAGATCCCAGAAGTAAACATGTCCATCTTCCGAACAGCTCAGAACGTGCGTGTCTTTATCAGACAGACAGCAGTCGAGCTTGTAGCCTTTATTGACATGACCAGAGTACCTGAGGGACACCACAGACACACACATCAGAAAATCAACACTGAAATGACAACTGCATAGAGGACTAGAAATATTATATTAATGCAGTGTATTATTTTTTTTGTTCCATTTAACTAATATTTTAACAAAATAATATTTTGATAATTTATAAACATAGATTCGTAAATATGCATATAATTTATTACCAATGACTATATAAACTTTATGTACACATGCATGTGCGTGAATTTATACGCATAACATACACAGTAAACTTGCATATATTACATAACTTTTCTTTTGATGCGACTGATCGCTTGACAGCGCTATCTTAAATATGCATGTGGTTGACTTCAAACATGAAAGTAAAATAAATCACATTTCATTACATTAAAAAAAATGATGAAACTCTGTTATTTTGTTACTTGAACAGAAGTTCAAATAAATAATAGAATTTTTTTTTTCTTATTTAACCGTTAGTTTGAAACATTCATTTGTAGTGTTTATTGTTTAACAATTCTTTTAAATGGTTTAAAATTCAAGTTTTACGTATTTTGTATATATGCACATTTGTTGTTTTTTAAGTAATTTATTCATTTGTCAAAAACCTAAAAAACCTATTCATTTAATCTTCTGTTACATTCTACTTCACTTTTAAGCATTTTAAATGGGCCTATTTATTTGTCAATATGGTCACTATTTCCATTTATTTTTATTTTTAATATATATGCACTCAAGGTTCTGCCTACTCTTGTGGAAACTAGCGTTGCTGGTTTTAAACCCAGTCGTATAGTATTTATATAGCAGTCAGATCTGAGTTGCACATACTCTCCCAGCATATCTCCTGAGCTTTTGTCCAGCAGGCGCACCATGGAGTCCAAACTAGAGCTCAGTGTGCACTGACCGTCCCGACTGAAACACACACACGTGATGGGACCTGCGCAGCACAGAACAGCAGCGTTAGACATCACACATCGGTACAAAGAGTGTGTCCTCATTCCCTCGGGCTTGCTTGTGTGTGTGTGTGTGTGTGTGTTAACTCACTCCCAATAAAATCGACATGAAGCTGCCCCATTCGTAGATCGTATCTTCTCACTCTTCCGTCCACGGACCTGATGCACAGCACAACAAACTACAGTCACTTCTGTAAACCCTTGGGTGACCGTTATTCTGACATCGCATCCTTAGTTGGGCTCTGACCCAGTCAAAAGCTCGTGCTCTGAAACCTTCAGGCTGCTGATCCCATCTCGAGCCTCGTCCAGGATCTGGATCGGCTCCATCCGCCTGGATCTAACGTCCCAACACCGTACGGTCCCGTCAATGGAGCCTGAATCACAAAGAAATGACGAGACGGAGATCAGACCGTTGATATTTTCATAAGCACTTATGATTAAAGCCGAGCCCGACTCACCTGACAGCATCACAGTGGCCTCCTCGTTAAACTGCACGCAGTTTACTTTCTAGGGAATGAGAGTAAGATTTCTAAACAAATCATAAAATGTACTATTTTTATGTAACGCATACTAATTCACTGCAATTGACTTGTCTGTATATAACGTAGAACCACTACAGCAAGCGTATTTTAAACACGCATATAACCTAATATATTGCAATTAAGACGTATTAAATGTTCAAACGCATTTCAGATGTGAAGGTTAGTGTGTATCATTACCATTTTAATTCTTAGTAACTTAATAGATTTCATCAGTTTAAAAATGCCGGCATCGTGTCCAAAACACATTAAGGGGTATCGCCCATCTCTAGTGTGATATCACGGTGGAAAATGGTGAAGGTAGCCGTCTCACCCCGGCGTGTCCGCGAAGTTTGCGCGTCACCTGACCAGACGCCACATCCCAGAGGATGACCGTTTTATCCGAGCTGCAGGAGCACAGCTGACTGTTGTCATAAGAACTGCGAAAAGTAAGTAAAATCAACGCAAAACCAAAACTGAAAGCAATGGCATTTAAATATCATGTAAGGTTACACATTCTACTAACTATGAGTAACTTTGCAGCTGCATGTCAACTAATTCTCATTCATTTACTACACGTCTACTAACTCTCAGAGTAGTCTGTTAGGGTAGGTTTAGGGTTCATTTCTCTTAGTATGTTGTGGGCTCAAAGTAAGATACTGCTTTTAGTAAGCAAGTGATGCTTTTACTACTTAAATGTCCTAACCGAGCTAATCCAAAGTCGCTTACTGTTAGTACTTCCTAGTAGCAAAACAAATGGTTGGCTAACGCGAGGCAGAAACGCTTACCTGTCCACGTCCAGCACTTCATACCCGTGACCGGTGTAAGTCTTCAGCGGAGTCCCTCGACTCGCACTCCACAGCTTCAGAGACTTATCACCCCCGCAGGTCAGCACGTAGTTCCCATCAGCTGGAACAACACGCGATATATAGAGAGAAGAACATAACTCAGGAAAGGTTTCACGGCGCTTCACGTTTCTCTCGGCGTCATTACGCACGGCTGCGTCATGCGCAACCTCACGTTACTTTTCTCTTCACGAATTCTCCGTGATTACCAGAGAGGGATTTTAAAAGCGTTTTATATACATTTATTTTCTTCTTTTGACGCCAGCTGCTCTTATAGGTTAGATTTTTATATAAAAGTCTCTTTTGGCGCAAATAAAAACACATTTTCGCTTTTAGAACACACTACTATTACTAATAATAATGAAACGTACAACAGCTGACATAAATATTATAATGGGTAATAGTGTGGACCTACCGTTGAAGCGCACAGCTCTCACGGCGCCCTGTTGACACTCTATGGTCCGCAAAAGATGCTGCGGCAACTGAGGCGCTTGAGGACGCGGCTGCGGAAACGCCATGATTATAACCACGGCTTCAGAAACATAGCGAAAACATACATAACGTGCACGTTTAAAGCGGTAACACTACGACAGACCCAAAACTACTCCACAAACAGTCGGCGTTTTCTTCCGCTGAACGTGTTGAAGCAGCGTGGGACCCAATAGCGCCATCTGCTGTTTCGGAGTGCATAGAAAGTTCCCTAAATCTTCGTAAGACGGCACACTAAATCGGTTTTGTTTGCATAATTAGTTTTTTTTTTTTTTTTTTTTTAATCAGGATGTCATCGTGTTGTCTCAACATGGAAGTTAAAAATGTTTCGTGCATCATAACCAGATATCAGTTGTTTATCAAATCCTATGCTGTGGCGGACACTGTATGTTGCCTGCGCAATTGTTTTCTCCATAAATATAATTGCCAAAAAGAAAAGGCTGTTTTTACATTCTGTACACTGAAGATTCAGGGTAATAAACAGAAAACAAAATTGTGCAACTATGTTTTATTGATAAAGTCATATACAGTCAAATACTGTGCAAGGTGGACCATCTGTGGGCTAGCTCTTAGAAAATAAACCTGATTGATTCTCAGAATGCCTCTGCATAAACCAACTATATACACAATGTAGGATGGATTGTACAGATTACAAAATGATTTTTTTTGTAAATGAGCCTGTATTACTGACGAAGACCAGTAAGGTCACTCTAATTTGGGGAAAAAAAAACAAAAAAAAACTTAGCACTCGTTATTGCCCCAATCTGAGGATTTTTACAAATGACACTTTACAAAAATAACTACAGAAAAGCCAAATATAAGCAAAAGGAATTGGTTAAAAACGCTGGTTATTTCTTCTTGCCCTTGGTGGGTTTGGCCAGGAGCGCGGGGTCAATCTGATCTGGACTCAGTCCTTTGACGGAGAAGAGACGTGCGGCCCGTTCCTGCAGCGTTCCTCCACACTTCATCCCTCGTTCCATCAGCTCTTTCTTCAGCTGCTCCAGACCCAAAGCCTCCAGCTGCTCCGGCCCACTCGCGGACAGTAGATCCAGCGGACCCTCCGCCTGAAGAGAGCAAAACACAAGTCAGTATTACCAAAAAAAAAAAAAAAAAAAGCAGAAGCAGCCCCTTCAGAAGCGGGGCATCTCACCTCCTCTTCCTGTGCCCGACTGCTCTCTGCTTCTGCGGGCTCCACCTGTGATTTATCCTCATCACCGGTGACGTTTTGGCCGGTTTCAGATGTACACCCTTTCTGCACCACCACCACTTCCTCCTCCTCCTCCACCTGTGTTGAGGAGCTCGGTGCGGGACTCGATTTATTCTCTTCGATGCTGCCGTTTTGACCGGTTTCAGCTGTAGACTCTTTTTCGGTGTTCTTCTGCACCTCCTCCTCCTCCTCCTGTGCTGGGGAGCTCGGCGCGGGACTCCGGGAGGAGGAGCTGCTGGAGCCGCCGGGCCGCTCCCGAGGGTCGGTCCCGTTACTCCCTCTGGTGGAAGCCGGCGGCTGCGCGGCCCGTTTAGCTGCATCTGAACTGCACGAAGCCCCAGAGGTGGACGGAAAAGCCTCGCCGTCGCTGTCCTCACTTCCTTCACCGGAGCTGCCCGTCTCCTCCAGTCCCCCGAGACCAGACCTTGTGGATCAAACGAACGCACGTTTACGGTTTAGCGATTCTAGTATGCGAGATTAGCATTTTCGTTAACACGTACTGCATGTAAAAATCGTCTCACCAGAAACATTTCTTCTTTGCTTTCTTTTCACTGTCGGCTGGTGTCGGACGCTTGCGACTCGGCCCCTCGTCCACCTTGACGAGACCACTAGAGGAAGCCTGCATGCCTGCAAGGACACACAACTGTTACCTTTACAGTCAAGAATTATTAGGATTGGGTAGCATACTTCAATATTTACAATATACAGCATTATCGGGGGTATCAAATCAATTAAATCACAATTAAATTCTGTAATTACTAAAGTGTGTACTTCCATGTCCATATAAATGCAAAAGCATAGATAAATCTATATAGCTAAGAAACAGTGATAAATCAAATATATGAAAAACAATAATATATGTAAAATAACAGACACACATGCAGAAATAATATATACACAGTACATTATTTAAACAGATTTTCATTGTATGCAAATAATCATGATTAATCAGACTGACAGCCCTATTTTAGCCCCAATATGAATGATAATAAATTATTATTTAAGTAATTGTATACCGTTATATTTAATGATACTGCTAATTAATTTAGTACTACTGGCTTTGGACAGATAAAATCATGACTATGATGAATAAGTATTATAAATAAATATTAATGGGGTCTGATTTTAAATCACAGTACAAAAAAAATTTTTTTTTTTTAAATTCTAAATGTTATTCATTTAAGTGAATTTATTTAGGTTTTATTTAAATTATTTTATTTGTGTAAATAATGCTGTTTATCATTCTGTTTGTGTAAATGTGAACTAGCACTAGACAGTAGATGTGCGTGATATAAAATTAATTGAAGTTACCCTTCAGCACCGAGTCCTCCAGTCTCTCTGAAAGGTCGTGGCACTGCTGTTCATAATCAGTGTCTGTGAAATAATGTTTGGGCTCGGCGAGTTTCCTCTGAATCCTCTCCAGACGACGCTGCTCCTTCTCCGCCTCGCGATCCGCCTGCTTTTTCAGCCAATCCGCCATCCTACAAACACAAACTCAGTTACTCACAAGAAGACGACCTAACGGTGGAGCGTAAAACATGGTATAGTAACTATCAGCATTACTGTTTCTCGTGATTGACGTCTCTCAGTCTCCTTCCACTCAGATCTCTGCACGCCTCACGGTTAGTGGTCTTTTCGATTTGTGCACCAAGGGCCCTCAGCATAGAGCCAAATCCTACAAAACATACCAGTTCAAAACATCTTAAAAAGGAACAATTAAAATTTAAGAATAACTTTTAAATGCTCAAAACTAAAAAAAAAAAAAAAAAAAAAAATTATCCTCTTAAGACCTGAGAAAAAAAAAAAAAAATATATATATATAATAATAATAATATATATATATTATTAATATATAATTTTTTTCATGTCTTTATATGTCTCATGAATTCATTAAACAAATATTTCTTTCATTAGTTATGCTATACATTGGGAGTCAATTTATTAAAACAAAAAAACAAACAAAAAAAAAAACACATTAACGAAGATGCACAAGCAAAAACAATTCATTTTCTTTTTTATAATCACCAGTACATTTTTTTTTAAACCAAACTTTGTATAAAAGTTCCCTTTTAAGCATAACAGAGAACAGAATTATTTCATATACCATCTCTCTTATGCAAAATGTGTGTAAAATGGACGAATTCGGTTTTATCATCATGCATCTATAAACTAAATTGCGTATTAGTATTTCTGGGGCAGCATGTGATACAAGTTGTGTAATATTAAGAGTATTACTTGTAAAGATTTTCACAATAATGCATCTTTCATAAAATATTTAAATTAGCCGCAGGGTTTTAAGAGGTGAATAAATACTTCGAAGAGTGGCACTGGTTACAAATTGTAAACGTGTCCAAAAAGAGACGTATGTAGGAAATAATATGTTAAACATTACACCATCATATAACAGACGAACAGTGCTGTTCTTATCCGGTGTGTTTACCTCCTTTTCCTCCACATAACCGAGGCTCCACACGGTACACAGCTCCAGACTGAAGAGACTCGTTGCTCCGAGATATCCGACCGTTACTCTTCACGTAGAAATCCGCGAAGGAGGCGCCCTGAGAGAAAGAAACACGTTTCGGTTGATTTTAACCCCAACAACAAAAACCTAACCAAACCACCAGATGTGAGAGTTCTCGTTTTGACTTGTTGATATAATCACTGTCAACTCACCTCTGTAACGGCAAAACGATCGATGAGATCGCTGACTGTCGAGCCCGGGGCGACGCGAAGGTTAATAAACCTCAAATTCGGTGAAATTACAAAGAACTCCATGTCTTCGCCTCGTCTGTTCCCGAAGACGTGCTTATAAACTTCCGTTAAAACCTGTGACGTATTAATTGCGTTGACAGAACTACGGAAGCCGAGAGGACGTGTCAAAATAAATAGGGTCTATGCTAAATAAAGAAATATCAAATAAAGAACAAGCTATGTTATCTTAAATGTTATTACAAGTTATGTTATTTTAAACATTTCCGGAAATTAAAAACCCACGCTGCGTTATTAAAGGAAAGCAATACATTTTGCGGATATGTCATATTTTATTACATATTATAAGTAATAAAAATAATCCTACCATTTCTCACGTTTCTGTAAATATGTGTTGCTCAGGCAAAACAAACAAAAAACAATGTTACGGTGACGGTCACTATAGCTATATCATGGCAACAACAAATAAACCATTTATTTCTATTTACACTAACCATAATTTATTTTTATTTTTTTGTAAATATGTGGTTGAAAACCGTGGATATAAACTAGATATAGTCTTCAAAAATAACACACACACACACACACAAACATTGAGCCAGGGGAAATTACAATAAATAAAAATTGAGAAGAAAAAATAATTTTTATTTACTTATTTTGAAATGTTCCCAGCGTGCCCTGCTGTGTATGACGTAGCAACATGGCGTCGCTCTGCAAGGTGATGCACAGCGTGTGCTCCAGATCATCTCTACTACCCAAACGCTGCGTTTTTACCACCCTCGGATCGTTATACAGCTCAGATGCGAGCGGAGGAGACGATAAATCAGCCGGGAGGGCGAAGAGCGGGTTCGCCGCAGCGTATGAGCAGCATTCGGGCCTGCGACAGAGCGGTCAGCGGAGCTCCGTGGACGAGACCTCCTTCGCGTCGCTGCTGCGTCGCTCCGCGTTCACGCAGATGGGTCCGGCCAAAGACAAGATCGTGGTTGGCAGAATCTTTCACATCGTCAACGACGACCTGTATATCGATTTCGGCGGGAAGTTCCACTGCGTGTGCAAGAGACCCTCCGCGGACGGAGAGAAGTACCAGCGCGGCAGCAGGGTGAGGCTGAGGCTGGAGGATATGGAGATGACCTCGCGGTTCCTCGGAGCGACCGTCGATACGACGCTGCTGGAGGCGGACGCCGTTCTGCTGGGACTCGTAGAGAGCAAGGCGACGGAGTAGCAGCCGTTGAGAACTCGGACTGAAGTGTATGACTCTGTACTGCGTATAGAAATATAAAATGTAATATCCCAGGATTCTGATTCCGGTCTATCTATATGTATATCTATAAACACGCATTTTAAAAATGTTATTAGGTTTTGTCTTTATGGAATATATGATAAAAATACTAAACATACAAAATGTAAAAATATTTTCTCCAGAATTCTTTTTAGAACTCTCCCTCTTGCTCTATTAATACGTTTTTATATATATATATATATATATATATATATATATATATATATATATATATATATATATATTAATATATATTTTTTATATATTTAGGAATATATATATAGAGTATATTAAATAAAATAGTATATAAAAAAACCTTAGGAGGTAGACATTCAGAACGGACTTTCTCACAATTCTGACAGTTTTTTCCTCTTGAATTTGAGTGTATATATATATATATATATATATATATATATATATATATATATATATATATATATATATATATATATATATATATTTTTTTCATGTGGTTCCACAATGGAATAAAAAAGGCAATTCATCTGCCATTGAAAATCCATAACACGACCAGAAGGTATATTTATCCTTTATTTTCTCTTCCCTAAATTAACAAGCAGCATAAAACAAAATATTTAGAACAATTCCCTGAATATCCTGTAAGAACGCAAGCTATTCTTCTATAAATAATAGCACGTCAAATCACAGTGATCGTAACTCCTATCAAAGTCACACTCTGAACAAAATCAAATGAAAGTTACATTTTTAATTATCAGTGGTGCAAACCTCAAACGCTAAGTTCAGCTACATATGCGAGGTACAGTAAAATCACCTACAGCATAATGTTAGTGGCATGCACTTTATCATAAAGCTATGTTACGTTGCTCTCCGAAACGATGCATTACATTTTTTCTTAACATTTAGTGGTTTATAAGTGTTAAACATGCCTTGCATAATGAGGATATTAATTGTGAGGCTTATGATGGATGTTTTAAGGCAGTATGTACTGTATTGCTCCGGGATCTTTGGGTGTAATGGCTTAAAGCTGCAACTGAGGGAGTGATTTTGGCCCTTCACCATATGATCTCCACACATCAACCACACATGGTCAGGTACAGCCACTGCAAGACAGAGAAGAAGAGCTAATTCATTTGCCTTTCTTGAGAAAATTAGTTTGAACACATTACTAATGTAACATATTCCATAATTTTGTAAAGGTAGGTGATACCTAGAAGGTAAAGAAATGACTCACCTCACTAACATTGAGCTCTGCGACGCCTGAACCCTCTTTGTCCAGCTCTCTAAAAGTCCCTGTTAATAAAAAAAAAGTCGTTTTAGCAAAACTCACTTCTTCGTTGCTCCGAATCAGAATGCGTAAAAGACGTACTGAACATGGCCTCCAGCTTGACCAGGCAACAGACGAAATTGTCAAAGTCGATCGTTTCTCCATCAGAATATCGCGCCACGATTATTTGATGTAGCTTGTTATTGAGTTTAAAACCTTAAGACGAAGAAAAGAGGTACATTAGGGCTTCGATTTTGAATGGAACTACCGTTATCAGATCGGCTTTATATATTCGTAGACATTTTTTTAAAGCAATAAACGCATAATTTAAAGGAAGCGTCAGACTAACATACCCAGATAGCACACATTTCTTGATCTGGAAAGTCCTGTCTATAAACGTCTGGCAAGACGTTTAATGATGTCAGTTTTGCATGCATTATAAACATCTTAGAATGCGAAAAGACGTTCGATAGATGCATTGCAGATGAGCACTCAACCTAAATAATAAGTCTTCAAATGCAGACGCCTCCGAGATGTACATTAGGGCTTCGCTATCAGGGAAGTCTCTTATTAGCATGTAGAGCCAAGCTCTCCATAGAACAAGCAAAACAAGCACTGAAGATGAATAAAAGAACACGTATTGTGGAACCACTCTACATTTAATGGCATTATCGATTTATAAAGTGCATTTAATAGGTTATACTATAACTAAAACAACTGCAGAGTGTTTTTATGCATGTTTTTGTTGCGTTTACACAGTTTTGACCAGCAGGTGTCACCAGCATATGGTTTTTTCGAGCATTTTTCGAAACAGTTCAATTGATTCAAGGCTTTATCTAGATTAAACACACTTAATTTGACAATCCTAATAACTGAGCTTCAGCAGTGACGCTGTTCGTAAACGTATGTCGTAACGTGTAACATTAATTTAGTCCAATTCACAAACTAGTCACTAGCGAATCAAAAACGTACAGCGTGACCAGAAAAAAAAAGCGTGATAGTAATTTAAATGTAGTCACTCTCATCGGGAACTGGACCGGTTCGTTTTTAGTGAATCGATTACATACAGCGTGACAAGCGTAGCCAGGTTCACAAACTTACGATTATGTTTTTGTAAGCGTAAGTGAAGTCTGATTCCTAATTGGATGACTCTTACGAACTGGTTCTTCTCAGTTAATCAGAAAATACAGCCTTGATACACCAAACTAACCAAAATGGTTGAGAATCGTATCTGAATCAAATCTGCATCCTACTTGATCGCCGAACGAAAGGATGTCAAGATGAACATTAAAAACATTACCGGCCGACTCGACGGCGAGGCGCATTTCATACGAGCTCATCGTGCCAGATTTATCCAGATCAAACTTTCTAAAAATGCCCTGCAAGCAAAAGAAAAAAAGATTTGAGTTGCCACCATAGTACCGTGCGTGTACTCTATGTATGTGGGGAAGGCGATGAGCAATGCAGTTTCTCACCAGCCACTTCCTGATTTTATTCCACAGAATCTGGAACTCCACAATTCCCAGGCGAGCGCTGCCATCTTTCTGAGTTTGATCGGTCAAGGCCAGAAAAATCAAGCAAAAGCTCAACAATCAGATGAAATGTAAGCACTGTTAGATAAGCTGAAGTTGCTTTTAAAAGTTAGCATAAGGATACATCCAGCAGGCTGACCATGCACCTGCACGACTCCAAACTGAACCCGTCTGTCTTCAAGTCCCTGTCTGTAGAACACAGAAGAGCCGAGGTATTTCTTAACTAAACACAGGCCCGTAAACAGACCAGACATGAACACTTAGAAGCGTCAGCCGAGCTTACGTTTGCCAACCACTCGGTTCAGAATGGTCCTGAGCTCGTGAACTGAAATCTCCATGTCCTACAAGAGAGTTTGGATCGGGTTTAATCTACTGGAATGCACGATGTTGTTAATGAAAAGCACAGACGGACAGAAACACACCTCTCCGGACAGCTGCGCAAACAGTTTTTTGAAAGAGTCTTCCATGTCATCTTCTGAAACCTCTTCCTAAGAAAAAAAGATATTTTTAAAATGAAAACGTGAGCAGTGTGTGATGATTTTCAGGTCATAGTTATGTGGTAGCTAAAACATTATTTAAGTGTTTTAGTGCTGTCAAATGATTAATCATATATATATATATATATATATATATATATAAAAATTATGTTTATATATATATATGATATAAATTATACAAACATAAAAAATATGCATGCAAATATATGTAAATATGTTCTAAATATATGCTGTGTATTTGTGTATTTATATACACATGATAAATATACACAACACACACATATTGTGAACAAAAACTTTTATATTGGATGCAATTAATCGCAATTAATCATTTGACAGCACTGGTTTTATTTAAATAACAGAAAAGCCCTTACTTCATCTTCCAGGTTAAATGAAATCTCATCATCCATTTCTCTAAAAAAAATAATAAATATGGAAACAAAGATTTTTTTTTTTCTCTTTCGTGAAGCACAAATACAAAAACAATACGCTTTGTTTGTTTTAGTCACTTACTGAGTTTCTGACTGTTTCTCAGTGAAGACTCGCAGGACGAAATCGGCCTCTTTTCCGGGCTCAAAAGTGGATGGGACTATGAGATACTCGCCCGGCGGCAGCTTCAGTCGGGTGCTGACTTCCCGCAGGTTAATGAAGGTTTTTGAGCGTGCGCAGGATGACTGACGCAAGAAAAAGTCCTTCTTGAGGTGAATGCTCTGGGAACCACTGAACTAAGAAACAGAAGAAATGAAGAGTTTATAGCACGCTTTCAAAAGAATTAGAAACTGAATGTGATTTAGAGGTTAATTTCTGCACAACCAAACAGATTTGGAAATACAGTTGTTTTCAAACAGGTTTCCTGAACATTTGCCTGTCTGTCATTGGTCAGCTCCAACCTCACGCCATTGGTTGAGCCACTGTTGCTATGACGTGTTGGCAAAAAAAACCTCAAACAAACAGAGGAATGTTTTGAAAACACAGACTTTGTACATTAAGAGGAAATATCTGCATATTGCATGCAAGTGTTTTAACTAGACCCGTACATCTATTAAAATAGTTTATTGTGATTAATCGCGTGATGAGTTATCATGAGTTAACTCGCAACTTCATCACATTTTATCTGTTTTTAAATGTCCCTTTAATTAATACTTTTCACGTTTTCAAAATGCTATTTGACATGGACAAATATAGATGTTTTACGCGTAAATTTATGTTTATTATTAGTGAAACCATACTCAAAATAAAGCCTGAAGACTAGAAACGTTTAGACGTTTTTTCAAATAACCTGTTCACATCTTTTAGAAAAAATACACATGATAATTTTGATAGACCTAATTTTAACATTTCAGAAAATGACACACTTCACCCAGAATTCATTTAACGTCAGAATGATCACATACCTCTTCTGGGACCTAAAGAAAAATAGGAATAAACGACAAGAAATTAGTCAATATAATGCAATTTATTTAACAAAGTTTGTTACTCTTGTATCTCGCTTTGGTCCTCCAACCTTATATAAGGCGAAGCCGATGGTGTGCATGTCCTGCCCTTGCTTGCGGTAACGTCGCCTGTCCTTCTGCATCAAGGCCACCAGGAAGCTGCAGGCCACCTCATCATCTTCAGGATCATCATCTTCCTCCAGCAGCGTGATCTTATATTGAGGGTTTATCCAGAATGTATCTGACAAAAAAAAACAACAACAAGTGTGTCTTAGCTGACGCGTATGTTTCATTGGGATTGTGTGAACTGATCTTACTGGGGTGGTTCCTGCAGCCCCCCGCTGTGCTTCCTCTCCTCCAGGTGCCGTTAAATTTAATCGTGTTCCAGAAATTAAGAGAGTCTTCACTCAGAGCGTCCGGCGTGAGGTTACAGATCTCCAGGCGAGAAAACTGACGTTTGAACTCTTGAAATGACATCCTGAAGAGGCCAGAGAACAGAGCGTCATATATGCGAAGGGAAATAATGATGATAATTTTGTATATACAGCAGGGCTGTTCAGCTTCTGAACTTTGGAATCTGAAGAAGTTCCAATTACTGCTTCCAGTAAATGTTACACCATGATATTTATGGCTCATTATGGTTTGGTACGGTACGCAATTAAGTTTCCACTGTATACGAAGCAGCTACAAGCTCGACTAGTTCTTCCGACCGTTGTTTTGCTTTAAAACATTTGCACAAATTCATTTTTTTACAAATCACCAACCAAAAAGCCTCATGTAACCGAAAGTTGGCAGCCCTGGTTTAACTTTGTATATCAGATTATTAGCTCATTGGAAACAAGGACTAAAAAAACACAAAAAGACCATCAATACTCAAAAACACCATGATGATTAAACCTACGAGTTATTTTTTTGAGAACGTAAGTGATTGGGATACATAAAAAACCTCTAGTTTAGCAGTCATAGCTCTTCTGGAATGTTTAGTTGTTTGGAAATCAAGGTAAAAGATGTTCATGGAAGTGAATCCAAAGCTTTGGAGTCGACTCTCAGTTGCCAACTGCTTCAGAATCAAAAAACTGATTCTTGTTAAAACTGACTCGCAAGGTGTGAGAACCATAAATATCCAATTTCTTTGGAAATTTACCAGAACTCGCCATCTTCCATGTGGTTGTTCATCTCCTCTCTTTCTGCTGGATCAATCCCATTCCACTCAGAAGAACTGGAAATGAAGTGTAAGTGTTACTTTATGAGCAAATCCTGTATGAGAAAGTCTCTCCGAATTCATTCTGATTGGTTGACTCACTTGTCACTCCAAGCCCCCGTCCACTCAACTTGCCCCCAAGGGTTTCGGATGCGGATGAGCCTCTCTCTGCTGCCACGGAAATTCACCTAAAATCAAAACAAGATGTTTCTGATGCAAAAAGTTAAAGCTGTAAACTACAGAGCTCCAGATACTTTTCCGAGATGATCCTGACCTCTCTGAGACCCGTGACGGAGTATGCATGCCCCTTCACCAGCTTCTTAAAGGTTACAGCCTCCATATCAAAGGCACTGGTGATCTGCCAGACAAATACACTCAAATTACATAAAAAAGTGAGTATGTGGATCCATAAATGCTGCTCTGTGTCTCCAGGCCTGTAGTAGGCGCTGTGGGGACTCACATCAATAGAGCAGCCCAACAGTGAGCCTCTCTCCAAGGCTTTGGCAATGATGCGGGGCAAATCTTTGGGAGCATTACACAGCTCATACATCTCCGCTACTCCACCCGTGAAGTCCTCGAAGCCTTCGGTGGTGGATCCTCCCGAAAGAGCTTCATATGAGCCATTTAGCCTGCAGGAAAATACACACATGTTATGGTCTCTATGACTGCAAAGAAAAAAAGAGAGAGGAAGAGACTCACTTGGCATAGGCTTTTTCCAGCAGGGCGCTCCAAAACTCATTTCCCTCTGCCGAGTGAACAAACATCAGCTCTTTATCCTTCACTGGCAAACGGTCATCGATCACAATGTCCACCCACTCGCCAAACTGCCAGAACTGCAGAAAAAATGTGACAAAAAATATATGTACGTTAATGAAACAGCTGAAAAATGTGCTGAAAAACGACTAAACGTGATTTTGATCAACATGAAACATTTGCATATTGCCCGCCTACTTGTTGTTTTCGCACTGGTCTGAATGGAAATGTAAATTCTTTCTTTGCCACTAGGTGCTGCTTTCGAAGCGGTAAAAACAGCGGTTTACCCGGTAACACTGTACACAAAGTAGCACTGCCCTTATTTTTCAGGCATTACCGGCGAGATAAAATGAAAATGAGACCAATCGGACCAATCACCGCAGATTAGCATCACGCAAAGGAAGAGTTTCAAAAAACGTATTGTTGAATGAAACCTTTGGGAGTCGTTGAGCAAGTAAAGTAAAAATAAATGCATATTATAAAGACAAGGAAAGTGTTTTTTGTCCTTGCTTGCACGTCAACCTATTGTTGAGGACCAAAACCAAAATAGAAACCTTTTATTATAATAGGGGCATTTTAATATGAAATGTTCCCATGATGAATTTCTTTACAAACAAACAGCATTTCATTTCACACAACGATAATTGATGAGCTAAGGTGGTGTGGGTTACTTGTAGATTATTGTGATGTTTTTAACAGTTGTTTGGACTTTCGTTCTGACGGCACCCATTCACTGCTGAGCATTCACAGGTGAACAAGTAACGTAATGCCAAATTTCTCCAAATATATTCCCACGAAGAAATAAACTCAACTACACTTTGGATGGCCCGAGGGCGAGTAAATTTGTAGAAAATATTTCATTTTGATACCCATTAACAGTTACTTTAATAAAAGTTGACGTTTTAGAGTTGTAAACTTTTAGAGTTTAAGAACTTTGCATCTGCTAATGTGTACTACCCATGTCTGTCATTTATTAACTGGCTGTTTACCTGGAAGTGGAAGATGCCGGCATACTCATCCGTAAAGCTTTGTCCATGAGGTACAACTCTGTGAAGCAGCCTGTCGTTTAAAGTCAGGGACGCGATGGCAGCTAACAGCCAACAGTCCCCTGAGTGGAGAAAAATTACCACAGAAAAAAATTAAATGATTATTATATGAACTGTGTTTGCATGAACTACAATGACCCAATAGAGGGAGCCCTCCACCCACAGCCGAAAAGGGGGCGGAGAATGTGCTTGTACAACCAGATAACGACAACAATTTCGGTACTGTGCATTTACTCTGGATGAAAGCTGCTTTATCTCAAACATCCTTGTCAAAGCCAAACCCCTTCGGCCCGGGGAAACTTGAACGACTTCGTGAGGTTTACTCTGTAAAATGCATATCTGCGATAAGCTTCGCCATCCTCCTCCGCCCAGTGTTTGCTGTGCAAACACACACTTTGTTTGGCGCTCATGAGTGCACACCCTCTCCCTCTCAGACGCACACCATGAGCTGTGGCTCGCAGCCAGCGATCTGAGAGCTCTCTACACCCGTGTCTGTGTGACTCACCACTCAGGCATCATGTTTAACCACTCCTCACCAACCAGGAAACAAACACACACACACACACACACATCTGCCCCCAACAGACATTTCCACTCAACACTGACAGAAAACACCACAAAGTGTGATCTTAGAAGTGTTACGAATCATATTTTGACCTGCTATTAATTCATTCATAAAAGCCAAATACATAATATATGCAGTAAAATAAAACATGTAGCTGGCTTCTGATCGTCGATAGTGATAACCAGTGATAAACACAGAATATATCTCTATCTTGATTACATTATGTTGACGTCCATGCTAATATGCTAGTCATGCTAATATAATACCTCGGTGCGCCTGTGTATATTCTGTGTGTGTGCTGCGTTTCTGCAAACATCTGATACGAAGTCTAGTTATTTCACTGGAATTCCTGGCTTGTTCAGAAGACACTTTTTACATTTGTGTGGCAACGTTCGACAGCAGTGTGTGTAAAGTTCACAGACGCACTCTGTTTTAACTGCCGGATCACCCAAACTGCACCGAAGCTCACATAAAGCTCCCGATGTTCAGTTGGCTAACGTGTGCAGGCATGCACAAACATACACACCCAGGCCAATACAGTACATACTCACCTAGGGCCCCCTGGCAAATATCTGTACGTGTGGCTCCGCCCACTATGAACTCAGGGTTATTTGACAGCTCCTGCGAACATTACGCAAAAACAAACATAAGCGATGAGAGCTACACCTCAAACAAAGTGCGCTACTGTCCCTGTCAAACTATAACAACACACTTCTTTCATGATTTCATGCCAACTCTATCTTTAAACATGCTTGTTATACATCTGTGTGGGTCCTGTCAGCTATGAAAATATTGTTGGAGCTTTGAGAAGCATGCACAGTTTAAATGAAAGTATACATTTAAACAATTAATTAAATGTTTCAGCATATGTAAACAAAATAGTGCTGTCAAACGATTAATCGCATCCAAAATAAAAGCTTGTGTATATTTATAACGTATAGAAATAAAAAAAGTGCATGCATACATTTAAGGCAAATGTTGTTTATATATTATGTTTATGTAATACATCTGTGCTTGTTGTGTATATTTATTACGTATATATAAATACGAACACATGCATGCATATAATTAAGAAAATATGTTGTTTATATATGAAATATATTTATAGAGAATATAAGAATATGAACAAACAAGTAAATATTTTCTAAATATACTGTGTGTGTATTTAGATATACATAAAAAAATATACACAGCACACACAAATATATAATTTAAAAAAAACTTTATTTTGGACGCGATTAATTAATTGCAAAAAACAAACCTTTTTTTCAAATAAGGATGAATATATTCAATTTTGTCAGCATTTTAGAAAGTAATTTAACTATTTAAGAGCTAACTAACCCCAATTCTAACTTGAACATCAGCTCCACTGTTGGAGCCACGGCTTACTAGTTTTGAGTGGGAAATGAGCATCCAGCTCATTTATCAATCTTAATCATCCAACTCCATTTCCTGCTCCAACAATCAAAAAAAATTCAAAAACAAAAGCAAAAACTTCTCAGTAATTAAGACAAGAAGTTAACCCTTGGTTCTCAAAACATAACAACACTTTGAGTCTAGCTCATGTAGTTTCCCAATCTCGTTCCTCCCATTTATTTTCCCGCTCTTTTCCATCCCAATCAATTAAAGTAAAAAGTTCTGCCAACATTTAAAACGTGAGACATATCTTAGTAGTCCGAGCCCATTGTTGCGTCTTAGTTCTAATGTGGGAAATGAGAGATCGAGTCTAGCTTGTGTAAGTAGTCCTACTCCCTCTCAAACAATAAGCGCTCAAATGTGCCGAGAGCAGTGACTATGCAGTAGCTGGTGTGCCGTTCGTGTAGGCCGTGCTCTGCGACACTCACAGAGGGTCTTAACCACTGCACGCCGCGTGTTTTGGAGGAGTTTGGCGCGAGCTCCTTGAAGCCCAGTGACTGTGGCACGGCGGGGAAGCAGGGGTCCTCAAACAGCCTGCCGCCCTCCAGACACTCTCTCTTCAGCTCCTCGTAGTCCTGGTTCAGGAACTTGACCGCATTGTCATTGCTTCCCATCCCTTCTGCCTGCAGGCGTTCCTTGTAAATACGCGACGACACTCCTCCGATGGAATACATACTGTAGCGCAATTAAAATAAGGAAGCAGTCATTTAAGCACACGCTTTAATCCGAAGTAAATCTCATACTTTTCCAAACCCTTATCTCATTGATTTCTCTCTTGGTTTGCGTTCCATGGAATCGAACCAGCAACCTTCCGGTTGCAAACCCAGAGCTTTAACCGCTTCGACAAAACGAACGAAAAGAGGGTGTGTATGGCAGATGGAGACTGGTTGCTAGAAGCTAGCGCAGAAATCATACGGCAGCGCGAGTTTAATGTTTTTGAGCATTTAGCGCAAAGTGCTGCTGCTAAAAGGCTTGTGATGCTAGCTTGTGTTCACTTATGGTCAGCCACGTAGCCATTATTAGTGCAGCAGCATTCATGCAGCTTTTAGTCCAGCTAGCTCAGAGAAATGCCCTCTACAACAGACACTCGATTAGCGTCCTAATGAGGTTTACTAATGACTGGTTAACTCCACGTTGTCTTGCAATATGGTTACCCATCATCTCTAATAGACCCTAATCGCTTACATGAGCTATGATTTCAGGGATAATGTCCATGGAGGGCATTTCTCTGAGAAAACCACACACTAGACCCAGCTGAGGTAACTATGCTCGCATTGGACTTTTAGCTCATTATCATTCTTTTCTGCAACTACAGAAAGACAAGAGAGTCAATATACCTTAGGTTCCTTGTGTGGGCCGCGAGCTTGAGGAGAAAAAGGTCATTTAGAAATATATCGAACAGAAGGAGAAATCAGCTCATTGCTAATTTGCTAACATCCATGTTTATGCATATGTAAATATGCTACAGCGATGCTAACGGATATGTACAATAGAGTATATATTTATCATGGCGGTCCAAGTACTTCAAACCATTAAACCGTGGTTCATCTCAGAAAAAGAAAGTTAGTTTGTTGTACTTTTTTTGTTGTTTCCCGCTTTATGCAATAACATTTATTAATAGACTAGTATAAAAATGACTAGTATAATAATCTCCAAATAGTTTGTTACACAAAAATAACGAACTTTTAACCGGTTTTATCTGGTCGCAATGGGGTAGATACTGTGGTATGTAAACACAGCATTGCTCACTGATACTAAATGTCAGCTGACTTGTGATGTGAAATCAATAGGCCAGACTGAGCATCAGCACTCTAGTGTTTGTTTTAGATGATGAATGAACACACCCTCAGAAACAGCTGCGCTTATTCACTCTTGCTGCTTTATATACTGATATTACTGTAACATTTAATTCAGTCTGAGTCCATTTTTTTATCCACAAACTAGACAAACCTAGATGATCATAAATATATAACCTACACATATATACATGTAATGCAAGTATGATGCACGCCCATAATGCATGAATAATTGATGTTGTGTGTGTGTAATGTCTCTGCTTTGTTTATAAATTAATAAGACCGATTCACAAGCACCGTTGCAATAAATACGCTATTTAAAATGACAAAACGTTACGTCAGTTGCTGGAAATATAGGGAAAAGGTTTCCCACTTTGACACATAGCGGAAGGATGTCACGCATAGTTAAGACGGAAAAAGTGTAGCTAAACTTACCAGTGTTTAGTTGTCACTGTGATTATCAGCCCAGCTGGTGCGTTTTAAAATAGCGGGGAAAAAAGAGAATGATGAACAGACGAGTGCAGAAGGGACGCAACAATCAGGGTACCGCAGTGCACGGTCACGCCCATGGGGGAGGGGCTAACGAGTGATTGACAGGCGACGGGTCCAATAAACTGCCTTTCCTAGAGCGACCGGAAAAGCCGCTTTACTAAATCCAGTCATGCACGAAAGCACAAGTTTGTACAGTGTCAAAAGTGTTTAATTATGACATTTTGAGAGAAAACGTTCATAACAATTCACACGCACTTTTTTTTTATTATACAGTGGTTAAGATTCTCCTTGTTTAAGGATGCTTGCATTTGTAAACGAAAATAGTGTGCCAATGTCAAACGCAGTAAAATCATGCAACACTTTGGAAGTAAGACTGGTCGAAAGTGCAATAAACAACTGAAAAAAATGAAAGTAAATACAATTTAAAACATGTAATCCTTTTTCGCTCTGGAGTTTGGAGATGATTCCCCTAAATCATAGTGAAGTTCAGCCACTAAAAAAAAAACAATGAAATGTGTTTGAAAAGCAGGTGTGTATTTTGTTTTTAAAATGAAATTTTTATTTTAATTGTTATCATTTTTTTAATGTTATAGCGCAACAAACCTGCTGAAAGTCCATTTCAATGAAGCCACTTTTATGGGGATCCAGCTTTTTGAATACGCCTGAAAATGAGAAGTAAGTTCACTAAAGATGCTCCAAAACACCAGAGGGCGCCGACACTAGAAAGGGACCGCTATATACAGGCCTAAACACAATCTGCAGACATTTACGTGCTAAATTAGCCAACTTATTTCATAACCAAACAGCCAAGGGACTTACGGAACATCATCTCCAGACGCATGAGGCAGGCCACAAAGTTATCAAAGTCGAGAGTCATGTCCGCCTCACCGTAACGTGCTACCAGTAGCTGGAATATAGTGTTATTAAGAGTGAAACCTAGAAGAGGAAAAAGAACATAAGCAGTGAATCTTAAAATATGCCACCAAAATGGTTTCCGCGAGAGCATCTGAGACTCACCGGCTTCTTTCAGCGCCAAACGCAGCTCTGGAGTGCTTATTGTTCCTGAATTATCCATGTCATTCTTCTTGTAAATTCCCTGGGGTTATTATAAAACAGAGCGACATGTCAGGACGTCAAGAAATTCTTTTAAATTGATAGTTGCGTTTAAAGGCTTCTGGTGTATGTCTTACAAGGTATCGCTGAATTTTCTTCCACAGAGTAGCGAACTCTCCCAAACCTAGTTTTCCATTCCCGCTGTCCTGAAGTACAGTTAAAGGAAATTTACAATTCAACGACACCAAATTCTTGTTATTCAAGACTCAAGAGCACACGTCATGTTAACACAAACAACGAAAAGCAAGCAACCGCAGCCGAGAGGATACATCCATGAGGTTCACCATGACACGACAGGTCTCCAAACTGAAGCCGTCCGTCTTTATGTCAGTTCCTACAAAACAACGTAAAGAAGCTCCTCAGACTCAGACTCCTCATTAAATCTCGAGCATAAAAGAGAGGATGCAAGAGTACTTGCGTTTTGCGATGATTTTGTTTAAGATAGTCGAGAGCTCTGAGGCTGAGATTTCCATGTCCTATAGAGAGAAGTGTGGTTTGATTGCCATGCTTTTCAAAAAATTTGTTTATAGCATATCAAACCAAGCTACTTACAGCTCCGACGAGTTTTACGAACATGCCTCTGAATCCAGAATCGACTTGACTGTCTGAGACAGTCTCCTGAAAACAAGAGGAAAGGTTCAATAAGACCTTTTGACAATATCTTACTATTACTATCAAATATGTAGTAGTAGTAATAATTATAATTAGTAGTAGATTTATGATTATTTATTAATGTATTAGTAGGAGTAGTAATTATATTTATAAATTTATTCAAATTTGTATTGATTAATTTGTTGAGTATTTACTCTTAATATTATTATAAAACTCAAAATTATAATTAAATTAATTTTGTAATTATTTTAAGCATGAATCAACAATTTCTCACAGAGGAAAATATAAATAGAAGCTATATTTTCATCCATTTATACAAATTTCTGAAATACTGCATTCAAAAATTACAAGCAAGTGGAAAAAAAAACCTAAAATTCCCATGAGATACGAATAGACTTATTAGAGGAAGATATATACGTTTTCTATCGAATTTGAAAATTTGCATATAAACTGACTATACAAAAACAGTGACTTTGCATTAACATATTCGATTTTATATTAAACTTGCATTTTTATTGCTACTTTGCACCAATTTCACAGATAGTGCTAATTTTGTCCTCTTCAACGCATGGGATGGAAACAATGCTTTATTCACTTTTTTTTGCGGTATTTCAATTTTCTGCAACTTTGGATGGAAACACAGCTAGTGTAATGCTGTTGACTTTTAGAAGCTCTGCAATCTTGTGAGTCGCTTACATCAGGTAATTCAGCATCCACAGGGTCATCACACGGTCTGGGAATAAACATGAGATTATTCTATCAAATTCAGAACCAAGTGCTCAAAATGAAAAGATACAGTCGTATCGGCATATACTAGAGAGAGTTGACACAGGTGAGATACATTACAGTGTTTCGGTCTGTTTTTCAGAAAAGACGCGCAGGCAAAAGTCTCCGTCCTTGTTGGCTTCGAAGGTGGACGGCACGACGAGGTACTCCCCAGGAGGCAGCTTGAAGCGCGTGCAGACCTCTCTTAGATTAATGAAAGTCTCTGAGCGAGCTTTCTGAGCGTGCGTCAGGAAGAAGTTCTTATCGAGGTGCACTTCACGCTGACCGTGAAACTGACAGAGACAGAGGCCAATCGGTAAGCCAGAAGTTAACACCATGACTGATCAAGAGAAATGCCTTCGTAGTTTAACTCTTACCTGTGAAGGTAACTGTGGAAGCAAACAAAAAGAAATCTTGGCGTTATATGAATTGAATCTGAGGGTTCTACTGAATTAATTATGTTCAGTTCCTCTCCATACATCATAACGACAATGTTAAGATACTCCTGGTGTCTCCACCGACCTCATAAATGGCAAAGCCGATTGTGTGCATGTCCTCTCCAGATTTCCTCAGACGCCGCCGGTTCTTCTGGATCAAACCCACCACGAAACTGCAGCCTACCTCGTTATCACCTGGATCATCATCTTCTTCGTTCAGCTTAATCACATACTGAGGATTCATCCAGAATGTGTCTGAGGGGCAATGAATAGGTTCTGTCAGCAGGATTATTAAAGAAACCAAACCAACCAAACTTCAGATGGTTTGAGATTGAGATAAAATACGCAAAACTACAATAGAAACTCATTTATTGAATGTTTTAATCAAAGTTGCATCGAATAAAGCACCGTTTCCATCCAACAAGATGAAGTGAACAAAATCATCACTTCCTGATAATTTGACATACAAACATTTGCTTCAGTAGGAGAAGCCATTGTGGTTTTTTTTGCATGAATAACTTGTGCAGACATGAGGTAATTTAGGAGGTAATTATAGTGGTTCAGGCAGTAATGCAATTGCATTGCGCAAAGTCACGTTTTTGTTGTGAATTGAGGAATTTATTCTGTTATTGTGTGTACATGTTGTTGTTTTTTAGCATAGTTTTCTTATTGGATAAATTTTTTTTACATTATGCGCATCTTTGTGCTTCCATTCAGTATTTTTATGCAGTATACCAAAATGCCAATATGTAAAAAAAAATGTAATGCGCAAAAAAACACTTGATGAATGGGTGTAGTCGCCAGCAATATTACCAAACAAACTAAACTGAACTTCGAAAGACTAAAATGCTGCTAAAATATTAAAATGGGAATTAGCAAAACTTGTGCACTCAACCGAGGGGGACAATTTAAATGAACTGAACCACAAAAAAGGATCTGATTCCCAATGCCTGATGGTGTGTGTTGGTGTTTTTTGTGCTCACAAGGGTTGTTTCTGCAGCCTCCAGCGGTGGAGCCTTTCCTCCATGTGCCGTCGTGGTTGGTCACGGCCCAGTGTTTAACCGAATCGCTGGTGATGGCATCCGGCGTCAGGGTGCAGATCTCAATACGAGAGTATTGGCTGAGAAAATCTGTGAATGACATCCTGAACAGACAGAGAAAACAGAAACGTCAAAAACAAGCGTCAAGATTACGCTAAATCTAGATCCATAGATAAAGACGTTTGTGAGCGCACCAAAATTCTCCATCTTCGGCGCTGGCGTTCGGCCGCTCCGAAGAGATGTTGTTCCACTCGGATGAACTAAATGAAAGAAAAAATAAACAATTTAGATTACTATCGGTGATGCTACCGTTTCCACATTCGTGCCACAATATATCCATTAAAACGTAAAAAAAGAATTGAGCGTAATTCACAGAGTTCATATATTAGTCAAGATTTCTTGCATCCTTGGTTTCAGTTGTTCCTTAACTTTTTTGCAAATTTAGATTGAAGTTATTGGCGAATCATGATTTGTTCGTAAAGATGTTTGTGTGCAGAATACTCATTGTCAGCGAATGAGACCCACAGTTTTTCATCATATTTTCATTAACAGTTTAAACCTTAAAACCTTACCCATCGCTCCAGGCTCCGGTCCACTCCACCTGCCCCCAAGGGTTGCGCATGCGAACCAGTTTCTCCCTGCGGCCACGATAGTTCACCTGAAGCAAAGCAGAATGTACTATATATATAACGTAAAAATCTATAATTAAAAAAAGAGGCCTCTATACGTACCTCGGTCGCCCCGGTGAGCGAGTAAGCGTGGCCTTTCACCAGCTTCTGACGGGTGACGGCTTCTGAATCAGCCGCACTAGTGATCTACGTCACAGAATTAAAAATAAAACAGGAAAATCTGAAAATGGGAGGGGCTTATGACCTAAAAGTGATTGCTGATTGGTCAAATAATAATAAACTTATACTGGCAGAGGAACCTCACATCAATGGAGCAGCCCAGCAAAGCACCAGCCTCCAGGGCTTTCTGGATGATCTGAAACATGTTGGAAGGAGCTTTGCTCAGCTCGTAGCTCTCAGCGATGCCTCCGGTGAAATCCTCGAAACCCTCGCTGGTGGATCCTCCAGACAGAGCTTCGTAACACCCATTAACCCTGCCAGAGACCATAAAACATGAACATTACATGCACGCACATGTCTGTCAGCTCGGGTTGAGAAACTATTTAAAACACACTGTTAAACAATCTCATTTAGTGAAACTAAGTTAATAGTTGTTTCACACATATGAATGTCTATGAAAAGGATGGAGCTCCATTTAGGGTTTATGAAATGACTTCCTTCTCTTTTATGTCATGGTCAAATATTTACTGAGTGGTTAACCTTTCATTCACTACAAATAACTGCCTATAGATGTGCTGTAGTAATCACATGTCTTTCCAAATCCAAAAATGGCGTTGTGGTGCCAAATTATTGAATAAAATCATTATTTTTGTTTTCTTTCCATACAAAAATGTATTCTCATACATATTTTTGTAGGCCAAAACCCAGAAAGAAGTTAGCGTTTTTGATTTCATGATCCTGAAGTCAGTGGATTGTTTGAATGGGCTTTTAAGGTACGTGACGAACACAAGCTCAACATGTGCTCATGTTTTCTTTTCTTCTATAAAATAAAACGCATTAGTAAGAATAATTGTGATAAAACACGAACGCTTTATACAGTTTTGTTTGTCACATAGCCAATGCAAAAATCCGACTGGGTTTTGTTTAAAAGAATTCGGTTGACGTTTAATTACGGCTTGCCATACACAAGCATGTCATCACTGCAGCACTGCTTTTCACCCCTACTATAAATGTTCTCTTATGACATCGCCACTAGTGGGCGGGGCCATTCCCACTGTTCACATGAGGGTTCCAAAATTAGTTTGGTCACTGGCTGTAAAAGCATTATTGGACACAACAAATGCCACCAACAACAGCTGATTCATTATGTGCTCAGATGGCAATGATGAATGCTAAAGAATGAGAGTAAGAGAGAGATATATAGCTAGGAAGTTCAAGCTACTTTAAAGATGGTGAGAACTAAGTTAAAAACATGCCACAAAAAATGACACACCCTTATTCCAGGAATACACCTGCTGTAGGTAACACCTGCCGAACCTGTATGCAAACTTAATTAACGTCCAGATCCGTCCAACCAGAACGTCCAAACAGAACGTGTAGACCTTCTTATTTTTTTTTTGCGCTAATCTTTTAATTCATGTAAAAGTCTCCAAATGACAAATTAAACCGGGAGTAATCATTCAAATCGATTGACCTTCCTAACGAAAACAAAAGGGAGTAACTTGTTGTTCATTCCTAAAGAGTAGGTTCCACGAACAAGTCGAGGTAGTTCGCAAGAAAACAACACACTAACTTCGCATAGGCCTTCTCCAGCAGGGCGCTCCAGAACTCGTTTCCCTCGGCGGAGTGAACAAAAACCAGTTCGCCGTCTTTCACCGGCAGCCGGTCATCGATGACGACATCCACCCACTCCCCAAACTGCCAGAACTAAAGGATAAAGGTGAGGAGTACAGACTTGCATTACATGTTTAATCTAAAAAGTGTGTGAAACTTCTAAGACAAGCATATACAAGCGTGAAATATTACTGCATTGAAATTAGAAAGCAAAAAGCAACTTTTTGGAGACTTGTTGGACATGAACTATGTATTATGATGGCTTTTAGACATATACTATGATATTATTGTGTTTTTTGGTCGTGTGTTGTGGTATTTAAACGTTTTTTAAAGAAGCAACTTTTGCTCACCAAAGCTGCATTTATTTGATCAAATATACAGTAAAACTGTAATATTGTGAACTATTTTTAGTTTAACTTAACTGTTTTCTTTTGAATATATTTTATAATGTAAATTGTTCCTGTGATACAAAGTTGAATTTCGAGCATCATTACTTCAGTGTCACGCAGCGTCTTACAGTATTACCGTGTTTATTTGTTACGGCAATATACTGTTTTCTGTGCATTCATTACGATAATACCATAATACCCTGATAATACAGACGTATTCTTAAAAAAATACTTTGAGGTAGCATGTAAACATAATGGCATATGATTACAGTTTCCACAATGAATACCATCAATGTACCATGGTGCCACCACAGTATTTTTAAGGAGTGGCATACATTTTTTATAATACTAATACAGTTATAAAAAGCACTGAGCAATAACCCACTGCACAAAAAAATGTCCACGCTGTCTATTAGCAAACCAATGAATGTGTTTTGCAACATCTATAAGGCTAAGTGACACGTTTACTTTCGTAGATACCTGGAAATGGAAGATTCCTGCATAATTGTCACTAAAGCTTTGTCCATTGGGCACCACTCGCGCCAGAACATCTTCATTCAGGGTCAGAGAGGCAATGGCCGCTAGCAGCCAGCAGTCACCTGAGAGACAACGAGACAGGAAGTGAGACTGAGTTTACGACCGTTCTGTGGCCTGTCGCTAAAACAGCCAGATGCAGGCTTTCAGAAAGATCTTCTGATGCGAAAAAGAAGTCACCTAGTATTACACTTGCATTCAGAATGCAAAATGAAACTATTTATAAGCCGACATTCAAAGCACCCGCAGACAAGCAAGAACAGGCACATTTTAAAGGACTCACGGGGGAACTCATGATCGAACCAGGCAGCCAATGGGCGCCGCTGTGGTTTTCGTGTCACGCCGAAGTGGTGAGCTGCAAATGTCGAGGCAGCACACGCATGTAGAAAATGCAGAGACTTGAGTCTGCCCTCCTCAAAAGACAATAGGCTGCTTTTCCTGCTGCCTGACACATGTGTCGCATTAAGAGTCCGTGTGTGTTTCCAATCGAGATTTACGGGAGAAATGCAGCCAAGTTCTTCTCTGTTTAACTGCGGCCTTTAATAACGAAAGCAGTTGTGCGCAAAATCCCTCAGGATAGGTTTGGATGGTTTGTATTATGCGTTTGGCTCAGCCATTGAGTTAGCGGTGAACACGACGAACAGGAAGGAATAAGGCAAATTAAGTGAGGTTAGGTACTAAAGGGGAGGGTAAAGTTAACAAAGCTACTAGTTTAAGGTTAGACAATGTACACGGAGGTAAAAAACAGAGCTAGCTCGGCAGTTTTTACTAGTTTTTGCTATTTTAAAAAAGGAGATAATCTACTACAGACTAATTATGTGTTACAGTGCAACTGCTTGCAGACGTTTTCAAAACACAAATCCAATAACTGCACACACGAAATCCAAGCATCTCTTGCAAAAGAGATTACAGACACATTTCAAAAGCAAACACATTTGCCATTATGTTATATTTTCGGATATACCATACACAGTTATTCAAAACCTAAAGCTCTTTTTTCATAAGCTCCTGCGTGCATTTCTCTTCAAGATCGAAGTTAATTGGTAGAGAGATGAAAAATGCATGATTGAAAACAAACTTTTGCAAGCATTAGCGGCTGTGAATACAGTATTACACAACTAGATGAAGCGGAGGTCGAACAAGCGGTTTCATTTTTGATCCGAGAAGTGCGTCGCGAAGCGACCGAGAATATATAACTTGATCTGTGACCTATTTATATTATAGGCCTATTCTAAAGCCGCGATTGGTGGATGTTAAGTAAGGTACGCAGTGTTCGCACATGTGAGGAATTAGTTTGAGGTACTGATGAGTTTTGATTGGTTGTGTTTGAAACAGAAATCAAGATACTTCCTGTTAGGTATTTGTGCGTTACCTAGATCATTTTGTGTTGTATTTTGCAAAAAGCGTTTTATGAGTCAAAGTCAAGATTAGAGAGAATTAGCATGTGGTTTTGCAGATTTGGTGTGTGTTTCTGGTATTTGAGTGTTAGGTGTCAGAAATTATGTGTCAAGTATTTATTTAGCGTTTAAGCAGTTAAAAAAAACTGTATTGTATTATTTATTGATATTTTTAAGCTTTTATTTTTTTGATGTTCAGTTTTTGTTTGTTTTTTTTAGTTTATGTTTCGGTCAGTTTTGTTGTAGTTCACTTTATTTAATTAATTTCATTTTAGTTTTAGCTTTTTATTTGTTTCTTGGCAACATTTCTAATCTGTACTCTTCAAATAATGTTTCTTTTTTAATTTATTTCAGCTTATTTCAGTTTGAGAAAAAATTTTGCCTAGTTTGAGTTAACAATAACCACCCTGGAATGAGCACTATAAGTTAAAAGCATCCTTCAAATGCTGACCCACCCTTTTTCTATGAATTACATTGTGTGTGTGTGTGTGTGTGTGTGTGTGTGTGTGTGTGTGTGTTCACAATGTTCACAAGGAACTTAACTCATTGTTAAGACTTCGTGGAAATAATAATAGGTTTCACCACAGTTTTAATTAATGAAATTAGCGAGTTAGATAACGCATAAATGAACGCCACTATCATAAACATTCAAGAAACAAACCAACTTGTTTTCTTTCTTGGTTCAGTCAATTGAAAGCATAAATCTAATTTTAGTAGTTACTTTTTAGTTAAAGCCTCTTCGTTGTCGCTTACGTACTACATCTGTGACTTACGTACAGATTTAGAGCCCGAAACAGCACTAATAAAGTACTCTTTAAGATTTAGGAGAGCATCCTAGAGCAAAAGTAGCATAACTTTTGCTTTCCGTTTAAAGTAATTAAGTAAATTAGTTACCTTTTTTGAAAAAATCATGCAGTGAAGCACATAATAGAACATTTTTACAACGTTGATTGTGCCATGGCAGGCAACGGGCTAATTTTCTGGTTTGAGGAGGTTGAAACGTTAAGCTGACTTACAGATATCCCGTGTTTGAAGTATTAATTTAAGGAGAAGAGGTCGAGAAGGAATCTGTGACTCAGTAAATTGCGTTGTTTGCTCGGAGACACCACCTGCATAACGAACAGATTCTTCACATCTAGTCAAACCAGAAGGACCGACAGAGAACCTCAGCATGTGCTCCTTGCAGGTAGATTAATATTTCTAATCTTTTACCCAGAGCTCCTTGACAGATATCCGTCCGTGTGGCTCCGCCGACGATGAATTGTGGATTTGAGCACAGCTCCTGCAAAACACACAGACAGAACCCCCTTTGAAATGTAAAATGAGGCTAATAATGCTGAAAAGGACAGCATATAGACACCAAAACAGCGAGATTAAACTAACACGTGGGTCATAGATGATCATAAAACATATTTAGTTAGCTCTGTTAGAACAGCATCTGTTGATCTGAAAGCCTGGTGATTAAACAGAATAAACAGAAATCGGATCGAGTAACCATAGCGACAGCACGCCGGTCGAATTATTATCGCTGTTGGTCGTAAACAAGACGTTATACAGGTTTGTGACTTTGTGCCACATTTATAGCAGCAGCCAGCAGTACGCTATATGGGTCAAAATTAGCTGTAGACTTAAACATATGTATTAAGTAAAGTTTTCCATTCTGCAAACTTCATTTTTGATTAGTAATATGCATTGCTAAGTATTTCATTTCAGGCGATTTTCTCAACCTTGAAGTTAATAAAAGCACGCAGGAGCGCGCAAAGAGAACGCAGGAGCGCGCAAAGAAAGAGGCCTGGAGGATAACGGTCCGACATAACAACAACTTAAAAGTAGAATAGAAAGTAGGTCTACATGATTTCCCCTCTCTGCCAGTGAACGCCGGATGCCCTTAATGTTTAAGCTGTGATACCGAAAGCATACCCGAGGTCTCTTCCAGGTTATTCCTCTTGTTTTGTACGAGCTGGGTCCGAGTTCTTTAAAGCCCAGGGATTCGGGTGCGGCTGGGAAATACGGGTCCGAGAACAGGGTCCCCGCGCCGAGGCTCTGTCTCCTGAGCGCCTCGTAGTCCTGGTTCAGGTATTTGCTGGCATTGGCGTTAGTCCCGAAGCCCGCAGCCTGCGCTCTCTTCTTGGCCAGGGTTGAGGCGACTCCTGACATTTTTTTTTTCCGCTTCCGAGGAGCCCAAACGATATCAGAGAAATGTCAAAACGTCTCGATCCTTCAACTTAGTTCACCGCGACTCTCCGCCCCAAACTTTCCAGGCGTGGCCGGGCTGTCATGAGCGCGTTATTGCGCGTTTTTACGCGCTCAGTAAAGATAAGGAAGAAGTGCGTAAACATAAACACACCGACAGCGTCTGCGAAACGACAGATCTGACTGATAACGGGTCACTGATGCTGCATGTGGTAGACTATTAAGATATTAACGGCTACTTTTGTTTTAAAGAACGTCGGGCTGTTTATTGTTTACATAAATATAGAGCAAGTTCATAATGGCATGTGGAGAAACAGTGATGCCAGTTTGATATTACATTAATAATGGGTTTTGGTGCGCAAATATCCTAGGCTACTTGTGCGCGCGTAATATTTCAGACATGTTCGTTCATTCTGATATTTTCTTCTTAGCGGTATAAAGTTGTAAAAATATGATTAGCTTCACAGCAGTACCATCTGCCGGATATTTAAAATCGGTCGGGTATGGAAACGCCCATTTGTTTTGATTGATGTGTTAACCAGATTATGCAGCATACTATAAACCTATATCTCTAAACCTATAGCTCTTTACGTGAGCACTGAATTACATTTTCTTTTTCAAAATAATGGCACAACTGAATAGAACATGCAAAGAAAATCTGGATCTTTTTTATTTTATTTTTATTTATTTTCTTGTTTTCGCCCCCGACAACAACGTTGCTATTTATTCTAGCAATTTTTTTTTATTAAAATAAAATAAATATCCTATAAATTGAACTATTACTGCTAATTATTGTCATTTTAAAAAGCATGGGTTATCTAAATATGCGATTAATGACATTTTATTATAATACTGTTATTATAATTTATTTACTTCCTTTTTTTATTTCCCTCATTAAAGTGCGAAAGACCATAAGGATTGGAGGAGAGGCCTACAAGCACCCTGTAAAACTGGTGATAATCTGGGGATTAATCTTGAATTAAAAATTAAATGTCCAGAATTAAAACGATTTAAAGAAATTAAATGGTAAAACGAATTGATTCAACATGACCACAGCTTAATAAAACACAGGAATACATTAGAATTACAATATTTAACGATATTAAACCAGTGAAACGAATACTAAGTGGGTTGATTTTAATTAAAGTTATAAAGTAATTAATACTATACGGCCACCGTAAAATAACAAAACTACAGTAACAATTAAAACTAAATCTAAAATGCTTTAAAATATTTAATGCATTATCTAATTGTTATATAGGCAAACTGTTAGCAATTAACTTAATACATTAGTTAAGTATCAAAATAGGCTAATTCACCCTTATAGGCTGCATATTTATTTATTTTTTTAAAGCAATGAGACTTTAGATTCCTGCACTTGCTATACTTTATAGTTCAGTACAGTAAAAGTATTACAAATGAGCTTTAATAGTCGTTTTATAATCAATAGGGAATGTAAATGGCAGCAGAGCTAATAAGGGATCTTCTGCTGCCATCCACTGGTTATAAAGGTAATTTTAATGTCGTTTTCATCTTAAAAGTTTTGCCATATAAATGATCTTGTTAAATAACACGGAAATGTATGTCAATTATTCTTTACTGTGTTGCAGTTTTCTGTTGTTGCCGTTTTCTCGTTCAATTTTTGGCAAGAGGAGAGGTTTCTGTGAGGGCCTCGAGAATCGAACTATATAAACCGCAGCATTAAATGAGCTTTTGTGCAACGTCTTGTGCAGCATTGGGGAACATGTGGCGGACCATTTTCTTCTGGACGCTGTCCTTTGCCAAGTCCAAGAAGAAGAGGTGCGTCCGGTCATGTCACATCAGCAGGAAGCTAATATTCTGTATTTTCACATCTACATGGGAAAAAAATAAAGTCTATGAAACCAAGCATAGTGTTTGTTGTTTTTTCCCTGCTGTGCAAACCAAACTGAGACATCGGTGTATCGTGCCACCCCTAGTACATAGTTTAAAAATAAAGAGAGAGAGAGAAAATTTCATGTTGAGCAGGTTATTTTGATAGCCTGTGATTGATATAAAGCTGCTCTTAACTTAATAAATATTTCCTAATAATTTACTCAACCCCATGTCATCCAACATGTTCATATTTTTCTTTCTTCATTTGTCAAAGAAGTCAAGGTTTTTCTCCAAATTGCAAATTGCGCACCTAGTTCTATTTTATAAAGATTTGAGTTCAGCGCATTTTCGCTGCCTCTCTTGTCTATGTTTTTGCACGGCTTATCCCGTTCACATCTACTTCTGGTACTGTTTTCATCTGATTATCTCGTTGGCACTGTATTTGTCTATCGCTTTTTCCAACTAGGGTCTGCCTCACGCACGGCTGTTGCACGAATGCTGTCATGTTTTATCCTGCATACGATTCTATCCCTGATAAGTCAATCACTCAAATCGCTGAATTCAGTCTTTCGCCTTGTTTCATATATTTCATATATTTACATATTTTTTTAATTTAAAAGCAGGATGCATTACAAACCAGGCACGATAAGATATAATCATTTTTCCGAGCAACCTTTTTCACTGCTTTACAATAGAAAACCTACAGCTGGAATCAAAGTAAATGGAAATGTTTTACAGTCATTTATCCTATAAGATCTTGTAAACAGGTTTGTCCTTGTTCCCCACTACTTTTTCATTTACTTTTTGAGCCTTTATAAGTCAATACAAAATGTTGAAATATATATGATTGGAGGAGAATTTAAATTATGATTATATATTTTCAGAAGATGTCTTAGTTCATCCAGGCCAAGTTCTGATTTGTCACCCACTGTTCAATTTCTTTATATTAATTTAGTATACATTTACTTTACTCACTTGATATATTGAAAATGATCAACATTTTAAGCTCATTGTTCAGCTGTATTCACTATTTAAGTTGTACCTTCTCTTTGTCTAGTCATAGTCGTGCTACTCTGGCCTGTGTTACTTTGGATTTGTTTTATTATTAAATATCACATTTGTCATCTGCCTGTTTCCTGCCTGTCTACACAATCTGACAATACTGGAGTTCCTAAAAGCTAGTAGTTTCTAAATTTCAATCAAACATATCTAGATAGAACCTTTTAGTGTATTTTGTCCCAGTAAAGTTTTGAATCATTAAAGATGAATATACCCCCATGAGTCTTTTATGCCTTTTCCAAACATACATATAGACCTTTTTCTTTGCTTCTCCACAGAGGGCGCCATAGCGGAGAGTGACTTCCTGTAGAATGCTCCGTTTGCTGCAACAGTAATGATAATAAGGATTATTTATAAGGAATTCCTTTAAAGTACTTGTTTTGTGTGCAATGGGTAACTTTACGTTCCTTGAAAAAGGTCTATAGAAATAAGCAGCATTTTACAGATTGGGATAACATGGTATAATGATATGGCGAGGAAAACGCAATCTGCATGTGAACCCATGCTTTCCGCTGCCTGATGATAAAGATTTTCTTCTGATGAAAAATATGCCTTCAAATGTTCTCAATAACATATATATCTAAGAAAATCTTAAAAATCTTTTTCATCTGACTGAATAAATGTTCTTGCTAACGACTCACTGATGAAATTCAATGTAAAAGATTTCAAGAGTTATCTTGTTGGTGCCTGTAGGCTGCATAACTATAATAATAATAACACTAGAACTGCAGTTAGGTACATTTTTAAAAATGTCTTAGAAATGATCTTAAGTAACTTGTTAACTTAAGAATTTGCTGAGAAGATTTTCATGAATCTATCCACTGCACGAAATTAAGGACTATACCATGTTAATGCATGTGGAACTTGTTTAGTAAACAAGAGAACACAATGAAGCTGACCCTTTTTAGGTTGGCATTAGCCCCCTATTTGTCATCTCATCCCCACTAAAATTATAAACAGCTATATTAACGATCAGGCCAGTGATGCTTCCTCAAGAAAGCTGAGACTATAACTATAATTGTGTCTAATCACTTCATATAGTAATACAGTTTTCATAAGTACAGTAAAATACTGTAAATTAAGTTATTTGTATCGTTGTATCTAATGGTCTCTCTGAGGGCTAAGCTGCCCTAATGTTGAAATCCTAGAACTGCCCCTCTGTTCAGATATGCATTATAACTATAATGAAGGCAGACAGCAAAACTAAAATGGTAATACTTTCATTGAAAAAGTTCTTTAAAACATGTTTTCAAGTACATTTATACATGCAACATTTACAGTACTGGTGGACACCCTTATGCTTGAACATGGTGTTCGTTCGCACTGTGGTTTAGATCGGGGCCCCTCCAGATCACGCCCCTCCAGGTGTCGCTAGCATCACTAACGTGAGCGCTGAAGTCCCCCAGCAGGACGATAGAGTCCCCGGTTGGAGCACTTTCCAGCACCCCTCCCAAGGACTCCAAGAAGGCCGGGTACTCTACACTGCCATTCGGCCCGTAGGCACAAATGACAGTGAGAGTCCTCCCCCCAACCCGAAGTTGCAGGGAGGCGACCCTCTTGTCCACCGAGGTAAACTCCAACACATGGCGGCTAAGCTGGGGGGCTATGAGCAAGCCCACACCAGCCCGCCGCCTCTCATTGCGGACAACACCAGAGTAGTGAAGAGTCCAGCCCCTTTCAAGGAGATGGGTTCCAGAGCCCAAGTTGCGCATGGAGGTGAGCCCGACTATCTCTAGCCGTTACCTATCTACCTCCCACAACAACTCAGGCTCCTTCCCCCCCAGAGAGGTGACATTCCATGTCCCTAAAACCAGATTCTGTGTCCAGGGGTTGGGTTGCCGAGGTCCCCGCCTTCGACTGCTGCCCAAACCCCTTACAGTCCCTCCTGCAGGTGGTAGGCCCACGGGAGGATGAGCCTGTATGGGTCCCATGGGGCAAGACCCAGCCACCAGGTGCTCGCATGCCAGCCCCAGCCCCAGGCCTGGCTCCATGGCGGGGCCTCATCTGCGTCGTACCGGGCAACGTTGTGACTATTTTTATCGTCTGTAAGGGGTGGGGGTGGACCGCTCTTTGTCTGGCTTGTCACCTAGGACCTGTTTGCCTTGGGAGACCCTACCAGGAGCGTGAGGGTCTGTAGGGAACGTTTGGCAGAGACCCCTGTTAGAGAGATCTTCAACTCCCTCCTCCGGCAGAACTTTGACCGGATCCCGAGGGTGGCTGGAGACATTGAGTCCAAGTGGACTATGTTCTCTACCTCTTTGATCGATGCGGTGGTCCGGAGCTGTGGCCGTAAAGTGGCCAGTGTCGTGGCGGCAACCTTCGAACCCGGTGGTGGACACTGGAAGTAAGGGATGCCGTCAAGCTGAAGGAGGAGTCCTAACGGGCCTTGTTGGCTTGTGGGACTCTCTTTTGCCTCCGAAGCTCAGATCACAAGTTGCTTTATTTATAGAGGAAAGGACAGGACAAGATAAGTAAAAGCAAATGGCAAACAAGGGTTTCAAACACATTTGTCGTATAAGTTATCACTAGCTACATATCTTTTTGTGCGTCAGAATCTTCATTCCTTCAGCTTCTCTGGCGCCTATACCAGTCCAAGATATTATATGGAGGTCATGTCATGACCTAGAACAAGAAGTGCTATAAGAGATGGAAGCTGAAACTGAAGGGTCAAAGGTGCATAATGTCAAGACACAACTCCAACACCGGGGACACGGGGGGGGGGACTCGACCATCACCCTGGCTGAGGTCACTGAGGTTGTTGAGAAGCTCCTCGGTGGCAAGGCACCGGGGAGGACGAGATCCTCCTGGAGTACCTCAGGTTTCTGGATGTTGTGGGGCTGTCTTGGCTGACACGCCTCTGCAGCATCGCATGGACAGTGCTTCTGGACTGGCAGATCGGGGTGGTGGTTCCTCTTTTTAAGAAGGGGGACCAGAGGGTGTGCTCCAACTATAGGGGGATCACACTCCTCAGCCTCTGGATAGAATTTCTTGGCGCAGCTGGGGGCCGGAGAGGGTCTGGTTTGATGACCACAGAATATTGTTTCTGCTTTTTGCGGATGATGTTGTCCTGTTGGCTGCATCTAGCCAAGACTTACAATGTGCGCTGGGGCGGTTTGCAGCTGAGTGTGAAGCGGTTGGGATGAGAATCAGCACCTCTAAGTCTGAGGCCATGGTTCTCAGTCGGACAAGGGTGGCTTGCCCCCTTCAGATTGGTGGGGAGCTCCTGCCTCAGGTAGAGGAGTTTAAATATCTTGGGGTCTTGTTCAAGAGTGAGGGGAGAATGGAACGAGAGATCGACAGATGGATCGGTGCAGCTTCTGCAGTAATGCGGTCACTGTACTGGTCCGTAATGGTGAAGAAGGAGCTGAGTCACAAGGCGAAGTTCTCGATTTTTCATTCCTACTCTCACCTATGGTGAGCTTTGGGTCATGACTGAAATGATGAGATCCCAGATACAAGTGGCCGAAATGAATTTCCTCCGTAGGGTGGCTGGGCGCTCCCTTAGAGATAGGGTGAGGAGTTCAGTCACTTCGAGAGAAGCCAGCTGAGGTGGCTCGGGCATGTGTTCTGGATGCCTCCTGGACATCTCCCAATGGAGGTGTTCTAGGCATGTCCCACCAGGAGGAGGCCCCAGGGAAGACCTAGGACACGCTGGAGGCACTATGTCTCTCGACTGGCCTGGGAGCACCTCAGTGTTCCCCCGGAAGAGCTGGAGGAAGTGTCTGGGGAGAGGGAAGTCTGGGCGTCCCTGCTTAGACTGTTGCCCCAGATAAGCAGTAGCGAATGGATGGATGGATGAAGTTTCCTTAACGATATTATTTAAATATCTCTAATCCAGATTAATATAAATGGTAAAATATTATTATTATTTTTGATATTTTAAACAATTTGGTATTATGTAAATTATGTACAAAGCAATTTATAATTACACTGAGCTATTGATCCATTCCTTTCACCTTAACTGAATCTTAAACAGGTGCTTATACCACCAAACCTGTCCCTAACTTGTATTTCCTGTAAGTACATTTCCTGGGTTACCTCATGCATTATTTCCAATAGGGCTGTTCTGCTGTGCTCTTCTGTTTTACATACATTCTAAATCATAAACTTCTTAAAGACATCTAATAGACATCTACTTGACATCTAAATGAAGATGTCCAATAGCTGTATTGCAGATGACCAAACAACCTAAATAATACGTCTTGCAGGTGTAAATGCAGACGTCAAGAAGACGTCTTCTAGATGTACGTGTGCTACCCACATAATACAAGGACAATAATCACACCTTTAGTCTTTGAGATAACCATACTATTCACATTAACCAAAAGGAAAACATCAGAAACAAATGGAAAACTTAAACGGAAATTCAGCGAAATGCCTGTAACAAGTGCGATGTGCTTAAAAAAATGTTAAGCAATGTTAAGCAATACCTGCCCCTGTGACTGACTCCACCTCTCACTGCTTTGTTATATAGAAGCTTTCACTTTAAAGCCAGCATCAGTCTCACACAAACACTCACACACTACACAAGCTTCAGAGGAACTTGAGTACGACTAGCAGGCAGCATGTCTAATATCGCCAAAACTATTTCTAGGAGGCAGGGTAGAGGAGAAGGATTGGGAACAAACAAGAAGGCAATTCCCTTCAACAAGCAGGACTACCAGACCCTGAAGCAGGAATGCCTGGCGAAAAAAACCCTGTTCTGTGACCCGACCTTCCCTGCTGAATCCAATTCTCTGGGATACAATGAACTCGGACCGCAGTCCTCTCAGACCAGAGGAGTCCAGTGGAAGAGACCTAAGGTACTGCAGTGTGCGTTTGCTTTCTTCCACACAGGTGGAGTTTAGGCATAACTACTATTAAAGTTATTTGTTTTAAGCAATTACCTAAATGCAAAAAAGTAAAGTAAATAAATAAAAAGTATTACAATTAATATAGAGGTTAATTGAGTATAAAATAGTAATATCAATATCAAATATTAGTATAAATACATATAAAAACTGTACTTTTTGAGTAGTTTTGTCAAGAATCCACTTTTTACCTAAGCAGAAATGTTGAAAAAGAATGTATTAAATGTAATTAAATATTAATCAATAATAATATTAATATGAGTTCAATTAGTTAAATTAAATGTTGAAACATATTTAAAATGATACATTTTTTAGTGCATTAATTCTATTGTTTTTTTATTTCACTTGAAATCAATTTAATCTTTAAGGTGATTTAACTACTAAATAAAACAGAAATGATAAAATTGAAAATGTAATTGCTGCCCTAAATTCTTAATGCGTGGAGATGATGTATCAGATGTCTTGTGAAGCAACATATAGTTCAGACGTACTTTTTTCATTTTTTTAAATATAAATTTCTCATATGAGCTGCCATCACACATGCCTGCTGTGTACCTTTCCTATCAATCCCATTTAATGATGACGATGGAAGACTGCTCCTTCTCCTTTATACATAAATATGTATACATTATGTATACATAAATAACAAATCCTAATTTAACCCCAGATTACTACCTTTTGATTGTTCTCACATTGTCCCTTTTTAAAGGAGATCTGCTCAAACCCTCAGTTCATTGTGGACGGAGCCACACGGACGGACATCTGCCAAGGAGCTTTAGGTGAGAAAAGAGCCTTTTTATCTAAAGGATAAAAGATAATCAATGGTGGATCATAACCAGGTCTTAAGTACTGCTTCAAAATGTCAAAAGAAAAAACAGGAGCAAGAGAGAAAAAATTTATTGAAAAGTTTTACATTTAAACTATGGCTTTACAAAATATAAAGACATACAAAAATATGGCTTTCGTGTCTTGCCTGATGGCAAAGAAAAACATGTCTTTCTGTCTTTGAGCATGGCAGGATTGTTGAGCCACACAAGCTCTTGCAACACACCATTGCTGTTGAGTTTAAACTCAGTAAAACAGTCATTTTAAATTTCTTTAAAGATGAGAGTTATGAGACAAAACATGTGAAGTGGTAGAACCAAAAAAGATCAAGGGAACACAAAGGATGGTCCAAAAGAGCGATGTTATGCACTGAGACCCTCAGTCAAGAGGGATGCTCCTGCACAACAAAGTATGCTAGCTTTAACAATTGTTCCCTCAAAAGCGCTGGAAGTCAATTTGCATAGGTTAATTATCTTAACACAGAAGCATCTCATGATATTTGATACATTAACAGGTGACTGTTGGTTGATGGCGGCTATTGCATCTTTGACTCTGGAAAATGAGTTTTTGGAACGTGTAGTTTCTCCTGGACAGAGTTTTACAGAGAACTATGCCGGCATCTTTCACTTTCAGGTATAAACATGCACTGGGTTCAAAATGTCTGAGACCACATTGAAGATCTGGGATTTGAAAAAACCTAATTTAAAGATGAAAAGAAAAGATGCAACATTTTAGGATAAACTTAAAATCATCTAAATAATTTAATAAAAATTTTTTTTCTCAAATTGTTAGTTGATAAATAAATTTAATCATCAAAGATCATATCACATTAGAAAAAGAAATGCAAAATGGATTATCACTGATGGTCTCAGACATTTGGACCTCATTTGAGCATTTATAACATCATTATTCCAATAAGAAATTCAAGGGACGCTGTCAGAATGATTGTTGTTGTTCATGTCTTTTTAGCTCTGGCAATATGGTGAATGGGTGGATGTTGTCATTGATGACCGACTGCCCACCAGAGATGGAAGACTGCTGTTTGTTCGTTCAGCTAATGGTTCGGAGTTCTGGAGTGCACTGTTGGAAAAGGCCTATGCAAAGTAAGTGTGTCCTGAATTTTGAAAGTTTTTCTTATATTTGAATAAAATTTAAACTAACAGAATTTTAAATCACATTAGCCAATATTTTATTCACAATTTAAATTGACATCAGGGCCCGTATTCATAGAGATTCTAAAGAATCCTCTCAGAGAGCTTAAGAACTTCTAACTAGGAGTCTTAGCATTGTTGGATGGTCTTCAGGTCAACACTGCATCACTCATCGCCATGATCCTGTCATTGACTAAATGGGCTCAGGAATACCTCCAGAAACCACTATTGGTAAACACAAGATGAAAGACACATCAAGCTTATTACCCTTCAAAATCAGAAGATGTCCAGCAGTGCCATCAGTTCAGAACTGGCAGAAAACAGTGGGACCCAGGTACAGGTCTGGAGAAATCTGACCAGACGTGGCCTTCATGGAAGAGTTGCAGCCTAAAAGCCATACCTCCATACTCAAGTATGCACGAAAACATAGGAACTGGGGTGTAGAAAAATGGCAGCATGTGCTCTGGATGGATGAGTTAAAATTTTAAATATTTGGCTGTAGCAGAAGGCGGTTTGTTTGTCGAAGGGCTGGAGAGCGGTACAATAATGAGTGTCTGCAGGCAACAGTGAAGCACGGTGGAGGTTCCTTGAACGTTTGGGGCTGCATTTCTATAAATGGAGTACAAGATTTGGTCAGGATTAATGGTGTTCTCAATGCTGAGAAATACAGGCAGATACTTATCCATCATGCAATGCCATCAGGGAGGCGTATGATTGGCCCCATATTCATTCTGCAGCAGGACAACAACCCCAAACATACAAACAAGTCGCAACTGCTAGATATAAAGTCACAATTGCGAGTTATAAAGTCAGTTTTGCAAGTTATAAAGTTTTTTTTCTCAAAATTGGACTTTATAACTCGCAATTGCAAGTTTATTTCTTACAATTTTGAGAAAAAAAGTCAGGATTGTGACTTTATAAAGTCAGAATTCCAAGATATAAAGTCACAATAAAATGGAAAATTTATCTTCTATTGTGAATAAAATACTGGCTCGTTACCTAAAATTATTTATTATATATTATTGAAAATAATATAAAAAAAATGTCCCAAAACAAAAGCTATGGGGTTATCTGAAATGCTTGGTATAAAATCACTGCGGCAAACCAGAAATCACAGCACTAAAAGCACAATATGTTCATTCGACATGTCACATATCCATGACATACTTACCCGTGATGCTGAATTCTCCTGTATTTTGAAGGGTAAATGGCTCATATGAAGCTCTGTCTGGAGGCCTGACCCTTGAGGGTTTTGAAGATTTCACTGGAGGCATCTCTGAGAGCTATGACCTGAGCAAACCTCCTCCACACCTGTTTAAACTCATACAGAAAGCACTGACGCTTGGATCATTAATGGGTTGCTACATCGTTGTGAGTCACATTTCATTTCTCTTGGCTTTCTCTTCACACCATTTAGGAAAAAATAGTGGCTAACACTTTACATTAATGAATTATAAAGGGTTTATAAAGATTTATAAATTACAAATGCATTATAAATAACTGATAAGCAGTTATAAATGCATGAATATAAGGGTGTTTTTGATGCAATACCTGCCAAACAGTGAACCATTTTAACTCACATGCTATAAATGCTTTGCAAATATATTTATGAATACGTATTTCACTCAAAATTATAGCAGGACTGAAAGATGTTTTCTCATTTATATCTCATCACTCTTCTCAATTTCACATTTCTGGAAATGTTTCTTATCAGAATTTACTCTGTACCTTACCTTTGATTCCCCTCAAAGTTTCAGAATGACTATCCTCAGCATTGGTTAGAAACTGATCTATTTTATTCAAGATGAAGTTTTCATCTTAATTTTTTTTTTATTATGGGAGAAAAACCATAAAAGCACAACCATGACTTGATGAAACATTATTATTGAAAATGATATAACCTGTGAACCTTAATACAATAAACGATAAATAAATGATTTATAAATGTGAATAACATGTGAAAATGCACTTTAATGTAAAGTGAACATCTATGGAACAAAGTGAACATCTATTGTTACATAAAATAACAAAATAAAATAATAAATACTGTTTTGCTATCATGCTATGCATGTTCAATCCTGATCTTCTAATGCTTTTATCACAAAAAAATGTATGACAAAAGGCCAGTTCGCAGGAGACAGAAGCAAAGACAAGTCTGAAGCTGGTGAAGCTTCATGCCTACTCAGTCACCAGCGCAAAGGAGGTCAGTAAACGCCAGAGACACAGAATTTGATAGGAAAACCTGAAAGACCTCTAATGGCTGTCAACTTCCCTATAGGTTCATTCCAATGGTCGTCTGGTTCAGTTGGTGCGTATCAGGAACCCTTGGGGACGGGTGGAGTGGACGGGCCCTTGGAGTGACGAGTGAGTTTCCAAAGTGGTCGAATTGTAAAAGAAATTGTTACATCTCTGGACTTTTGTTGTTGTTTTTTGTCTCGAGCCACGTGTTATCTGTGCCCTGCCTTCCCTTTGTTTAATTGTGTGATTGTCTCCAGCTGCGTCTTGTTAATTTAGTTGATCCCTGTGTATTTAAGCCCTGTGTTTTGTGTTCACCTTGTCGGATCATCAACGTTACTACGTCTCAATGTTCAATGTTACAAGTTACTCTATGTTTTGTTCCCGAGCTCTTTTTCGTGGTTTTTGTTTTGCTTTTGTATATATTTTTGCCATTTTTGGAATTAAATCGATTTCAGTTTATTTTCGAGTCTTGAGCGCTCCTTTTCTCTCCCGTGAAACCACGGAAACGTGACAGAAATTGTGGGGGGATGATGTTTTATTGATGATGATGCATTATTTAGTTAATATTTAGTTAAACCTTGCATGGTTTAGGCCTGTCATGGATAAATAATGATGGCAATAAAACCACCAGTTGGTGGTCCCTGTTTTGATAAATGACTTTTTTATACGTTCAAATCAAATGATTCTGTCAAAATAAATGATTCAATTAGATTTTTGCTTTTTTTTTCAACACCCCCAAACCCTGAGTTTCCCTAAACAGATCTTACTCCTTCAACATCAGTCTGTAAAACATTACCAATGTCATTTTCAGTTCCAATGAGTGGACAACCGTCCAACCGGAGGAGAGAGCTAAACTGGTTTATTCTGCTGATGATGGAGAGTTCTGGTAAGAGAACTTTTTCATAACATATACTGTATGTTGAGGAATACTGACAAATCTTTCTTGTCCTGCCAGGATGGCATATTCAGACTACATACAGCATTTCTCGAAGTTGGAAATTTGCAATCAGACTCCAGATGCCCTTTCAAGTGACACTTTAAGCCACTGGAGCTTCACCCAGTTTGAAGGTGACTGGAAGGTGGGATCCACCGCAGGGGGCTGCATAAAGAACACAGGTAAGTGAAATCAATGTTTGATTAAAGGTTGTCTTTAACCACCATCTGACAGTTTTTTTTCCTTCTCTCTAGTTGCATTCTGCTCTAACCCTCAGTTTGTGATCAAGCTGGAGGAAGAAGATGATGATCCTCATGATGGAGAGATCGGCTGCACGATCCTAGTGGGTCTGATGCAGAAAGATTTTCGTAAAAACAGGCGTTTTAGACAAAACCCAAACACCATCGGTTTCTCTATCTATAAGGTAACTGGGTACACACAATCAGCAATACTGTTAGTATTTAAGATATATTTAAGATATTTTTTTTGTGCTGAAACAATAAGGGCATTGAACACTTGAATAACAATATTTTTATTATTGTGTGTGTGTGTGTGTGTGTGTGTGTGTGTGTGTGTTTTAGGTTCCAAATGAGGTATGATATCTGAATGGTTTGTACATGAAAGTAGATGACACCACCAATATAACTATTTATTTATGTTGTTTTATGCTAAGAAGCCCTTAAAGAGACATACAAATTATGCAAGATGAATTGAATTTGCAAGAATTCAATTGAATTGCAAGCGCACACAAAAGCTTTTAAAGATAATTTCTTTTCATTTAGTATTTTTCATCACCATGTCCACTTGGGGGCTCCTCCATTTCATCCATTTGCGTTCATGTTGCAGTTCAAGGGTCGCAGTAACATTCATCTCGGTCCTGACGTATTGCAGCATCAACGGTCCATTGCAAGTTCCAGCTACTCCGGCCACAGAGAGGTGAGCGAGCGCTTCAAACTGCCTCCGGGTGAATACGTCATTATCCCCTACACTTTTGAGGCAAATCGCAGCGGAAGCTTTGTACTGCGTGTGTTCACAGAGAAAGAGGCTGCTGCCAGGTCTGTCCAAAATGTTTTGTATATTTCAAATTAAAATAATAATAAAAATAATATGTGATTATATAGGTAAAGTTTTAGACCACATGAAGATTCTGTTGCACTTGTTCTGTTCTGCCTAGAGTGGACCGTTACACTAAAACGTCTGTTTCTCAGACCAATAAATCATTACTGTACTTTTTGTATTTTTGTATTTGCACCCAAATGCATGATGGATGTTTCTCGACCCTGCAGCCTCGTGGACACGGATATCAGTGCAAATGTGAAAAAGGTGAATTTATCATTTATAAACAAATGTGTATTATTATTTATAAGAAAGATGTTTATCTAAATTTGGATATGTAAAAAAATCACAAATAATTGTTTAATAAGTTTTTGGTTTTTTCCCAGGAATACATTTCTGAGAATGATGTGGACCCACATTTTAAACAGTTTTTCAATCAGGTTGCTGGAAATGTAAGTAAGCTTTAAAGTAAGGCCGGTCATTTTCAGTTTGAGGTCATAATTATTATCACGCATGTTCTTGTCTTTACTCCGCAGGACTCAGAGGTGTCTGTGTTTGAACTGAAGCAGGTCCTAGACAGTGTTATCTCGAAACGTAGGAATACAATCTTTCCCGGTTTTTTGATTGACAACAGTTTTAGTCTTTGTATATATTGAAATGATGTGCTTAATTGAAATAGAAATTCTGTGCTTATCGTTCAAACTCATTCTGTTTTATGGCATGTTACACAGGAACCGATGTGAAGACGGATGGATTTAGTATGGAAACCTGTCGCCACATTATCAGTCTGCTAGATGTATCCTTACCTCACTGGATCATTTGATATACTAGATACTAGATGGATTATGGATGAATGCTGAGATTCAAAAACGCTTTTTAATCAACTCAATTTTAACCATAAACATTTACAACCCAACCCAAAGAAAGGACTCACCATAGAACATTTTCCACTTTGAAACAGTCCATTTTAAATGATCCTTGGTCCACAGGACATGACAACACTTTTGGACCATGTTTACATATGGCTTCTTTTTTTATGACAGATCTACAGTTGGCATCTTTAAATGGCACAGCAGGTTGTGTTTACTGACAGTGGTTCCTGGAAGTATTCCTGAGCCTATTTAGTTTAGATTAATTCCTAATTTAATCATCATTACCCTGTTATAACCCTTGACCTCAGTCCAGAGAGATGGCAACGGCAAACTCGGTCTTGTGGAGTTTCAAATACTATGGACAAAGATCCAGAAATATTTGGTATCATATATATATCTAGGTGTAAATTTAGGATAAATGAAAGTTTTCTTGTATTAGACAATAATTAGTACAGTACACTTTAACTAGTGTCCATCCCTACCCTACTCAATTTATTTAGCAGTGTATAATACTGAGTGCACTGTGTATTTTCTATTATTTCTCTGCAGGAGGCTTTTAAGAAGCATGATACAGACAACTCAGGCACTATGAGTTCCTATGAGATGAGAGATGCCGTGAAAGAAGCAGGTAATGAGTCTATGGCCCATTTCAAACTGTAATACTGTAAAATTACCAAAACGATTTTACTGGTGTAGGGCTCACTTGATTGACCAAAGGAAACTATCCAATGGCGAAGCTCTGCGTCTTTTCTGCAAAGATATTTAACAAGTGATTTGTTCAACATTTCCTTCATGTATGGTGCACTTGGACATTGGAATAGATTTTTTTAACAAGAGGATTAATAAAGAAAAAGTTAGTTGAGTTATGTTGTAGTTGCATTGGCAAGATTTTAGTCGTTTTTTTTAAGAGAGAATTGATCAAATGTTTCGAAAAATGTAGGTGTGTGTATTTTCCATCTCAGAAGATAAAAGTATCTAATGTTCTGTAAATCTGTAAATACAAAAATTTGCTGTTTACACTCGCAACAATTTTCCATCTTTTATCAGTATACCACCATTCACACATATTTTTTTCAAAATACTCTTTTTCAGTCTACAAAATTAGGACACATAGTCATTTATTTCTTTTAAAAGTGTTCATAATTAGTGTATTAATGGTTGGTTGTGTTTTTCTCCACAGGGTTCCAGCTGAACAACGAGGTTCTTCAGGTGATCATCTCACATTACGCCAATCAGCAGTACTCCATTGACTTCGATTCCTTCGTTGGCTGCCTGATTCACTTGGAAATGCTCTTCAGTACGTTTTGCTGAAGATTATTTATGTTTTAAAAAACCACAAATGCATTAATCAGGTACATTGATGATGATTTTATCTGTTCTCTTCACAGAAATATTTAAAACATTGAATAAGAAGGACACGGGGAAAATTGAGCTGGATATCCTGCAGGTGATGCAGTGTGAACGTGGATTAGGATTCTTCTACCTTCTCAATGTAGAGTTTACATTTACAGATGTTTCTTGTTTTGCAGTGGCTCTGCTTGGCACTCAGTTGAAAATCCACTCACCATAACTGCATCAGAAGTCAAATCTTCGAAGAAGATGCAGCAGACCTGAAATACTCAAGAGTAAAAACAACTCAAGGCGGGTATTATCTAAACTCGGAATGGCTTAAAACATTTTTTGGTGCTTATCTGCTGAAAATCAGTAAACTAAATATCTAAAATATATTACACTATTTCAGTGAAAACTAACATATAATCATGAATATTGTACTGAATATCATGGTATTTACATAGTATATGTATTAAATGTCCATTGCAAGTCTACTGAACCCAAGTGTGCAGAACCCAAAGCATTAATTCAGTTACAGACAATCATCTTTTTTTATGGTGAGGTACTTTAAAGGTGCATACTGCCACCTACTGCATTGGAGTAGATCATTTTTTTTGTATTTTTACAACCGCTACTTACTTTTTCAAAACTCTTCTCACAGCAAGAACGACATCAGTCTATGTGGGCTCAACTGCGAATCATTTATCATTGCTTTGCACAAAATGCATGTCAAACTTTCTCACTTCTGACACACACCACCAAAACCTTATTTACTACACAAGCGCATGTCTACATAATGCATTCATAACTGTTAAAAGTTCAAAACCTGGCACAGTACAAATTCAATAAGACAGAAATTTGCAACATTTCGACAGTAATGTCATACTGAAAAGCATTTTGAATGTAAAACTGAAGCAGTTGGGTTCACTATGGGTTAGTCTTTTACTGTAATGTAAACATGGTAATTTAAGCACATTTTAAATGTGAAATAAACTGTGTAAATGTATGCTTACGATTGTTTAAAAACTGAATTAATTATTTAATTAATTCATGACTCATCTAAATTCTACTAATATGTCCAAACAATAAGTAATGCTTTAATAACCTACATTTTCTAAAACACCTTTAATATCTTAATTCCTTCCTAATTCGATGATACTTTTCTTTTTTTCCTTTCTTATACCTATCAATATTCAGTATTATTAAATATTTTGTGTGCTAACTAAAGCATCTAAAGATCCTCAAATGCAATACTCTTTCATATATTTTTTTTTCTTTTATATTCAATTTATCATTTTATCATTTATCAATTTATCATACATACAAAATTATTATACAATCATTTAACAGTTTATTTACCCATTTAATTGGTTCATTAATTGATTAGTCATATATGTATATATATACGTATATATATATATATATATATATATATATATATATATATATATATATATATATATATATATATATATATATATATATATATATATATATATATATATATATATATATATATATATATATATATATGTGTGTGTGTGTGTGTGTGTATATTTTTTTAATTGTTGTTTAAAGGCTGTTTGACTTCATGAATAAGAAAGAAGAGGGAATGTTTCAAGCTATATGTGATATGTGATATGCAGTTTGGTATAACATGACTTGTTGAATTTGTGTTTGTCAGCTGCAGTCTAAGCATGGAAACATACGCAACTAAGATTATTCAATAAACTGCTTCTTTTTATTATCAATACTTCTATCAATGTCTCTTGCTTCTGCTCTTCTTTTTGGAGTCAAGTTTTTGGCTGATAAAAGGGCATCTATTAAAGTAAACCCTAAAGTACCCTAAAGTAAACACTTTTTTCACTCTAAGAACACAAATCAAACAAATAGAATTACTATGGTAATGCAATGCAATTTGTATTTTCCATTCAAAGTAATAATGTAAATAATTAGTTTCCAGTGAAGCACATTTTAGGTTACCTGACAGAACGTTTTGGCAACGTCGATTGGACACTGTAGGCTAGCATAAGCTAATATCCTCAATGAGACAGTTTAAATGTTAAGCAAACATTACTGACTTACAGGTATACTGTGTTTAAACAAGATAAGAGAGCGAGAAAAGGTCTGTGACTCTGTATTGTTGATTTGGAGACTTGGCCTTCAGCCTAATGAAACCTAAATCAAATCATGAAGAATTAACAGAGAATCTCAAAATGTGTTTCTGTAGGTAGATCCCATCAGAGCTGCTTGACGGATATCAGTCAATGAATTGGGCTTTTGAGCAGAGCTCCTGGAAAAGACACCAAGAAAAAAACCCTTGTTTGAAATGCAAAATCAGGCTAATTATCTGATATTAAAAGAAAGCATATAGACACAAAACACAGAGTCATATACCAGCATAGTCATAAAATATATTTACTTATTAAAATGTCAGTTGCTAATCTGACCTGGTGAAACTGAATAAACAGAAATTGAGTAGCTTTAACAACATTAGGATCATTGACTTAACCTCATATAGATAAGTGATACATTTACATATATGAAAAAACGCTAGTACTTTGCTTAAAAAGTCTTTAAGACTTTAAATGAAAATTTGTCCCAAACCTTCCAGGCTGTCATGAAAATGCTTTTACATGTTATATACATAAATGCACTTTAAAATATTAACAACAATTTGTAATAATAACAAAAATATGGCAATGAATGAATGACATCAAAAGCTGATTGAAGCTTATGCAGAGCTTGCTGTCCTGAAGAAACATCACAATATATTACAGCATCATCTTCATAAAAGTGAAAATTAGCATTGTACATTGTCATAATCAAGACTACTTGTGTAAATAGTATTGAACACCTCTTTGGGTAATACCTTTTCTTAAAAGTCCTTCATGTTTCATTGATTTGAATTGTCTGTAATACAGTAAAAATAAAATATAAATTCTAAAATAACTTAATATTTATATAAATCGAAAAATATTTTAAGATTTATTTCAATTCTGAATAAAAAACATTTATAAAATAAAAATGATAATGTTAAAAATATTAAATAAATGACCTGCAGAAGGGAATATTTTTACAAAAAGTCAATGCTGAATAAAAGTGTATAAAGCTATAATGCTTATAATGCTGCAAAGGCTTTATAGCTTGTATACGCTTTATAGCAAGAAAGGGCATATAATGAAAAAATATATAAAGGAAAAAAATCTAAGGAAACTATACTTACTATGTCTTTATTTTGGAAAATATTTTTTATGTACAATATATCATTGTATCTAGTACAATGTGCTTTAAAGAATTGTGTTTTCACTTTGTATCACAGGAATACAAGACCAGAACACCTGCTCCACCCCTCACAGCTTTTTTATCCTGCATCTCTCACTTTAAAACCATCGGTCTCACACAAACGCTCACACATTATACAGACTTGAGAGAAACTTCACTTTGACTACCAGGCAGCATGTCTAACATCGCTAAAGTTCTTTCTAGGAGGCAGGATAGAGGATTGGGAACAAACAAGCAGGCGATTCCCTTCAACAAGCAGGACTACCAGACCCTAAAGCAGGAATGCCTGGCGAAAAAAACCCTGTTCTGTGACCCGACCTTCCCTGCTGAATCCGACTCTCTGGGATACAACGAACTCGGACCGCAGTCCTCTCAGACCAGAGAAGTCCAGTGGAAGAGACCTAAGGTACTGCAGTGTGCGTTTGTTTACATGTTTTACCCTATTATTCAAATGTACAAAATAAAAGTATAAAATAGTAATATAAATATTTGAATGTTTAATGCTTAAATCTGATTAGCTAAAACGTTAAGATCTGCGAAAATTTTCAAAGGAATTCAAAGCTAAAATAGTTTATGGCATATTACGTCACAAAACAATTTTCAGTTACTCAACTCTCTCTTTATTACAACCACTCTCCCACACTTAAATACTCAAAAAAAAAGTATTTATATGCTGTTAGTGCTTTTCTCATGATTTTATCAGTAAAGTGGTTTAGCAGCTTGAAAGCCACATGTCAGTTCTCACTAATTACAGTGCTCTTTTTGAAGATAATGAACTTGCAGTATCACTATTAGTAAAAATGCTGCGGCCGAACGCTGTTGAGAGACACAGGCTCACATATTAACATATGCTTAATCTCTCTCTTCCTCTCTTTCTCTTTCTCTGCCTAATAACTTCATAATGATACATTAGTCTGGAATCGATGGCTCAGGGCTCTTATTTGGTCTAAAATCATGTTTTGGAATTAGCAACAGAGGTATACCACTCAAAAGAATAATTTAAGGGCCAGTCGTCCATTAGTAAAAAAGTTCATCCAAAACGCCAGACAAGTAACCTGCTTAAAACATCAATAACCAAAAATAACTATGCAAACATGTATTATTACATTTGGAAAAAGAAAGTGACAAATAGTGGATATAGCTAGGCTACTGCCTTTTCAAGAGAACAATGTGAAGAACAAATAAAAGCTATTTTTAGTCAGTCATGCCATTACATAACGTAACACTATCACCTCTAATAGTTCTCACATTGTCATTTTTAAAGGAGATCTGCTCAAACCCTCAGTTCATTGTGGACGGAGCCACACGGACGGACATCTGCCAAGGAGCTTTAGGTGAGAAACAAGCCGTTTGATCAGAAAAGTGTTGTTCGGGTGTTAACAGGCATAACAAATCACTGTACCAGAAAGAAACATACATGCAGAACACTCCTTGAGCAAAACACTGAAGCTCAGCTTGATCCTGTGAGACTATATATGTAATAAATTGGTTTGCATAAAATAATCAAGTATCTCATGATATTTGATACATTAACAGGTGACTGTTGGTTGATGGCGGCTATTGCATCTTTGACTCTGGATAATGAGTTTCTGGAACGTGTAGTTTCTCCTGGACAGAGCTTTACAGAGAACTATGCCGGCATCTTTCACTTTCAGGTATGAAAATGCACTGGGACCAAAATGTCTGGAGACCAAACTGAAGATCTGGGATATGAAAATGTAATTTAAACCTTGGGAAATGTACAACATCTTAAACTAAATAGCTTATTTTTCATTGAAATTATTAGTTAATAAGTGCTAAATGGATTATTTTCAATAGTGGTCTCAGACGTTTGGACCTCATTTGAGTATTTATAACCCTATAATTTCCAACAAGAATTCAGGAGACACTGTCAGACTGATTGTTGTTGTTCATGTCTCTCAGTTCTGGCAGTTCGGTGAATGGGTGGACGTGGTCATTGATGATCAGCTGCCCACTAGAAATGGGAAACTGCTGTTTGTTCATTCAGCCGAGGGCTCTGAGTTCTGGAGCGCACTGTTGGAAAAGGCCTACGCAAAGTAAATGGATACACTGTGTTCATACAACATGCCAAATATTCATGACATACCAACCATTGGTGCTGATTTCTTCTGTATCTGTAAAGGGTAAATGGCTCATATGAAGCTCTGAAGGGAGGCCGGGCCACTGAGGGTTTTGAGGATTTCACTGGAGGCATCGCTGAGAGCTATGAGCTGAGCAAAGCACCTCCACATCTGTTTAAGCTCATGCAGAAAGCACTGAAGCTGGGATCATTAATGGGCTGCTCCATTGATGTAAGTCTCTTAACAACTGTGTGCTTACATCAAAAAATAAGTACAGTGTTATTGATGAAGGTTCTATTCCTTGAGTGTCAAGGTGGTGTAACCATTATTCAAGGAGCCACCAAAAATAGGAGTTAGGCATGGCGTGGAGCATCAGACCATATTGCAACAATAATAGTAAAATTTTAGGAAGATTGTATTTGAAATGGCAGGAAAATCATTAATTCATGATTAAATGGCTTATCACTTTTGACCAACAGATGGCACCGTAATCAAATTAGTTTGATGTGTTCTGTGTGAGGTGACAATGGCACACACAATTTGTTGTCATTGTGTCAAAGTTCTGCAAAGACATAGCCACAGATTTATTTTGGCACCATGGCTAAAATTTGTAGCGGCACTGTATGAAAACTCTTACCCATTTTCAGTGGGAAAGTGCCCAAGAAACGTTGCCCAGCAAAAAATTGACCAGTGTACCATTAGACTAACAGATGTATTTCTCCAAGACCAAATACACAAACATTGTCATATCCATTACCATGCTAAAATCGTCAGAAAATTCTCATGATTTAGCAGCATTTATTTAAATTAGATTTTTTTGTAAGATTGCAGACGTCTTTTCTAAATGTCTTTTTGGTCACTTTTGATCAATTTAACGCATTCTTGTCAAAAGTGAAGTTAAATACGTAACATTTGGCAACATCGGCAGATTTAATCTTGGTTTAAAATGCAGGTTTAATCTTGACCTTCTAATGTTCTATCATTAAAATTGTCTAAAAGTCCAGTTCACAGGAGACAGAGACAAAGACGAGTCTGAAGCTGATGAAGCGACATGCCTACTCTGTCACGGGTGCAAAGGAGGTCAGAAACCAAAACTGACATGGAAATAAGGATTTGATAGGGGAAAAAATTATTGGAGCCCTAATGGCTGTGATCTTACTAACAGGTTCTTTCCAATGGATGTCCGGTTCAGTTGGTGCGTATCAGGAACCCCTGGGGTCGGGTGGAGTGGACGGGCCCTTGGAGTGACAAGTGAGTTTTTCCAAACAGATCTTAATTCTTCAACTTAAGTCTTGAGAGCCTGGTAAAATATTTCCAATGTCTTTCTCAGTTCCAAAGAGTGGAACAGCGTCCAACCGGAGGAGAGAGCAAAAGTGGCTTATTCTGCTGAAGATGGAGAGTTCTGGTAGGAGAACTTGCGAGTTTTTTAACCCTCAACAACAAAACAAATATGTTGATCAGTACTGACGAACACTGATGAATCTCCCTCGTCCTGTCAGGATGGCGTTTTCAGACTTTATACAGCAGTTCTCGAGGTTGGACATCTGTTATCTGACTGCAGACAGTCTTTCAAGTGAGACTGTAAGCTGCTGGAACTACAAGCAGTTTGAAGGGGACTGGAGGGTGGGATTCGACAGCCGGAGGCTGCAGGAACAACAAAGGTAAAACAAATTAACCACAATGTGTTTAAAAATAACTGCATTTCTTTTTTGACCACCATCTGATCGTTTGGTTCCCCCTCTACAGATACATTCTGCTCAAACCCTCAGTTTGTGATCAAGCTGGAGGAAGAAGATGATGATCCTCATGATGGAAAGAACGGCTGCACAATCCTTGTGGGTCTGATGCAGAAAGACTGTCGTAAAACAAGCGTTTTGGACGAAACCCAAACTCCACTGGCTTCTATATCTATAAGGTATGCAATCAGTGATACTGTAAAAGAGAAAATATTAACAACAATGGCACCGAAAGCAGTACCACCAACCGTGAAACCATATTTTTTTATTCAATTATTATATTTTCTCCTATTAATTTTCTCCAGTTTTTCCAATAAAAATTTGTTAACTAAAGTAACTTGCATTACAACTAATTAAAGTGTCCCTATTATGAATTTTATTAAAGGTTCATAATTTGGTTTGGGAGTCATCAACAACAGGCTGACAATTCATAATAGGGCCACTTTTTTTGTGGTAAAATGTAGTGAATTATATGAATATTGAACATTAAGTAACATAATTTTTGTTTTCTTTTTTGTTGTTTTTTCAGGTTCCAGATAAGGTGTGTATGACATCTGAACTGGCCACTGTACGATACATTAATACAGGTGTCACTAGGTTCGTTCCTGGAGGGCAGAGTTTAGCTCCAGCCCCAATCAAACACCTGAAGCAGCTCATCAAGGTCTTGCTAGGCATGCTCGGTATATGTTGAGGCTAAACTCTACAGGCCACCGGCCCTCCAGGATCAAGTTTAATGACCTTATACATCAATATACAACAACATTTGCAAGTTTTTTTGATGCCATTTCATCCACTTGTGTTTTTGTTGCAGTTTAAGGGTCGCAATAATGTTAATCTCGGCCCTGATGTACTGCTGCATCAATGATCCATTGCAAGTAGCAACTACTACAAACTACGAGAAGTGAGCGAGCGCTTCAAACTGCCTCCGGGTGAATACGTCATCATTCCCTCCACTTTTGAGCCTAATTGTAATGGAAGCTTCATACTGCGCGTGTTCACAGAGAAAGAGGCTGCTGCCAGGTTTGTCCCAAGTGTTTCTAGTTTTAGACCAAATGGAGATACTGTTGCACAGGTTCTGTTCTGTCGAGAGCGTGTCTAAAACATCTAAAGCATCTGTTTGTCTGACTCTCGTACCTGCAGCCTCATGGATGCAGAGATACAGACGTGGACAAAATTGTTGGTACCCTTTGGTCAATGAAAGAAAAAGTCACAATGGTCACAGAAATAACTGTTATCTGACAAAAGTAATAATAAATAAAAATTCTATAAATGTTAACCAATGAAAGTCAGACATTGTTTTTCAACCATGCTTCAACAGAATTATTTAAAAAAATAAACTCACGAAACAGGCATGGACAAAAATGATGGTACCCCTAGAAAACACTGAAAATAATGTGACCAAAGGGACATGTTAATTCAAGGTGTGTCCACTAATTAGCATCACAGGTGTCTACAACCTTGTAATCAGCCATTGGGCCTATATATATGGCTCCAGGTAATCACTGTGTTGTTTGGTGATATGGTGTGTACCACACTCGACATGGACCAGAGGAAGCAAAGGAAAGAGTTGTCTCAAGAGATCAGAAAGAAAATTATAGACAAGCATGTTAAAGGTAAAGGCTATAAGACCATCTCCAAGCAACTAGATGTTCCTGTGACTACAGTTGCACATATTATTCAGAAGTTTAAGATCCATGGGACTGTAGCCAACCTCCTGGACGTGGCCGCAGGAGGAAAATTGATGACAAATCTAAGAGACGGATAATCCGAATGGTAACAAAAAGAGCCTAGAAAGACTTCTAAAGAGATTCAAGGTGAACTTCATGCTCAAGGAACATCAGTGTCAGATCGCACCATCCGTCGTTGTTTGAGCCAAAGTGGACTACATGGGAGACGACCAAGGAGGACACCATTGTTGAAAACGAATCATAAAAAAGCAAGACTGGAATATGCCAAACTACATGTTGACAAGCCACAAAGCTTCTGGGAGAATGTCCTGTGGACAGATGAGACAAAATCGAAGTTTTTGCCAAGGCACATCAGCTGTATGTTCACAGACGAAAAAATGAAGCATATCAAGAAAAGAACACTGTCCCTACTGTGAAACATGGAGGAGGCTCTGTTATGTTCTGGGGCTGCTTTGCTGCGTCTGGCACAGGGTGTCTTGAATCTGTGCAGGGTACAATGAAATCTCAAGACTATCAAGGAATTCTAGAGAGAAATGTACTAGCCAGTGTCAGAAAGCTTGGTCTCAGTCGCAGGTCATGGGTCTTGCAACAGGACAATGACCCAAAACACACCGCTAAAAACACCCAAGAATGGCTAAGAGGAAAAAATTGGACTATTGTAAAGTGGCCTTCTATGAGCCCTGACCTCAATCCTATTGAGCATCTTTGGAAGGAGCTGAAACATGCAGTCTGGAAAAGGCACCCTTCAAACCGGACACAACTGGAGCAGTTTGCTCATGAGGAGTGGGCCAAAATACCTGCTGAGAGGTGCAGAAGTCTCATTGACAGTTACAGGAAGCGTTTGATTGCAGTGATTGCCTCAAAAGGTTGCGCAACAAAATATTAAGTTAGGGGTACCATCATTTTTGTCCAGGTCTGTTTCATGAGTTTATTTTTTTTTAATAATTCTGTTGAAGCATGGTTGAAAAACAATGTCTGACTTTCATTGGTTAACATTTATAGAATTTTATTTATTATTACTTTTGTCAGATTAAAGTTATTTCTGTGACCATTGTGAGTTTTTCTTTCATTGACCAAAGGGTACCAACAATTTTGTCCACGTCTGTAGGTGCTGAAGTGGAAAAGGTGAATTTACTATTTACACACTTGTGTTAATCCGTCCACCAACCAAAACCCCGTATAGATCATTTAAAACATTTAGTAATGACAGCAATGGATAATTTCGTGATGACAGACAGATGGCACTTAACATTAAGATGAAACAATAGGTCGTAATAAGACGCTTGTACAAATGAAAATGAACAATTTGTACAAAAAATTTAAATAATAATTTTAGTCAAATGTAAAATGTTTTTTTCTTTCCCAGCACTATATATCTGAGAGTGATATGGACCCAAATTTCAAACAACATTTCAATCAGGTTGCTGGAAATGTAAGTAATTTTTAAATGAAGGCCGGTCATTTTCAGTTTGAGATCATAATAATTATCACGCATGTTCTTTTCTTTACTCCGCAGGACTCAGAGGTGTCTGTGTTTGAACTGAAGCAGGTCCTAGACAGTGTTATCTCGAAACGTAGGAATACAAACTTTTATTAAATATTTGTATTAATTTGGGCATGTGTGTGTAGTGCCTTGCAATAGAAATTCTGTGCTTATCATTCAAACTCATTCTGTTTTATGGCATTTTATACAGGAACCGATGTGAAGACGGATGGATTTAGTATGGAAACCTGTCGCCACATTATCAGTCTGCTAGATGTATCCTTACCTCACTGGATCATTTGATAGATATGATGAATGCTACATGGATTAATGCTGAGAGTCAGCCAAATTCATTTGACCTTTAAAATGTCCCCCATATTTCAGTAATTTAAGTACAGTACGTTTACATGTTCACAGTTTTTTGCTGTTGGGTTACTACTTATATATTCATCAACTCCCTGCAGTTCCCTGACAAGTCTCCAGGGGTTTAGGGAAACCAGTTTGGATCTGTTTTTTTTTTTGTTTTTTTAACCCTGTTATAACCCTTGACCTCAGACCAGAGAGAGGGCAGCGGCAAACTCGGTCTTGTGGAGTTTCAAATACTGTGGACAAAAATCCAGAAGTATTTGGTACAATATTGTTTTTGTAAAAACGCCAGAATGAGTCTACCAGTCCTGTTCACACATGATATTTTACCTCAATGTATCATTCATTTCTTTTAAAAGTGTTCGTAATTAGTGTATTAATGGTTGTTTGTGTTTTTCTCCACAGGGTTCCAGCTGAACAACGAGGTTCTTCAGGTGATCATCTCACGTTACGCCAATCAGCAGTACTCCATTGACTTCGATTCCTTCGTTGGCTGCCTGATTCACCTGGAAATGCTCTTCAGTAAGTTTCGCGAAAGATTATCCAAATAAATTACTATAAACTGACATTTCGGCCAGTGGTTTACGGTAACATTTTCATCTGTGCTTTATCCAGAAATATTTAAGGTGTTTAATAAGAAGAAATTGGGGAAAATTGAGCTGGATATCCCGCAGGTGATGCACAAGTGTGAACGTGGATTAAAATATTTTCATCTTCTGAAAGTAGCGCTTACTGATGTGTTGTTTCGTGTTTTGCAGTGGCTCTGCTTGACCCTCAGCTGAAAATCCACTCCCCATAACTGCGTCAGAAGTAAAATCATTTCCTACAGTTGAACCAAAGAAGATGCAGCAGACTTGAAATATGCAAGAGTAAAACCAAAGATGGATATTATCTAAACTATTATCTACTAATTGCTTACATTTAATTTGCTTAGTAATAATATAATGCATAGTTTTTATCATAGAAATCATGAATTAATATGACATTGAATCATAACCACTGCCTGCTATATTAGAGTATGTAAATTCATGGTATCATTAATTTTATTTTAAGTTTTGCAAATTTCAGTAATGCAACCTCAACAACCTCCATCTTAGATTATATATTCCCAAAGCACATTTAATATGCCATTTCTTTCTTACTTTCACGATACATTCTTTTTCTTCCCTAATTTTCCTATTAATAAAACATGCTCTACATTCTCTTTGCATTTACAAACTTCACGTTTATCCATGTTTAGTCATAAGAATTAATGTATTATTAAGTCTTTAGATCCATCAGTACATATTTCAAAATATCCATGGTAGCTATTTATTTGTTCTTGTACCAGCCTCTATATAGCCAAAGACAATGGGAACACGATGGCTATTTAAATACACTAATGACACTGTCGAACAATCAAGACAATAAACCAATAGGCTTGTTTGAGATCTGCTACACTAGCCTGCCATCGGCTAGAGAGATCTGCCAGCAGGGGGCTGAAAGTTGAAAGTTGAGTTGGCTAGAGTGATCAAGTACCATAACTTTCTAAAATGTAATTTCAGTAACAAGTGCTTGACCAAAAAACTACTTGAGTAAGAATAAAAATTCATAAGTATTGAGTACTGAGTTGGGAACCCAAATGCTGGGCTTTATTAAGGAACAAGGTCAAAACAGGCATAGTCGATTATCGGCAAACAGTATAATCCAAGCCAGAGGCAAAGAAAAGTAAACCAGGAAACATGGAAAGGCAACTCTACACTCCTTAAACTCAGTTATGTTGAATGGAGGCTTACAGACATTATTTGGTTACTCCAGAAACGTTAGATTGTGAGTTCTCCATCTACTCCATGCATAATGTTTGGAAGTGGGGTTCATCAGCTCAAAAAACCTTGAATCCTTTAGGGGTTTTTTTTGTTTGGTTTTTTAGTTTTTGAGTTAGATGTGTTCCTAGGTCAACTTAGCATATTTTGTTGACCCTGAATCAACATTTTCACATTTTAACTTGAGGGATTAGCTTCCTACTGAGCAGTTGATAAGAACTTTCGAGATGGTACAAACCGAGCAACCCCTGGCATCTGGGTAATATTGGCCACCATTACTGGATGCTGATGAGCAGAGGGTTTGCTGGCTGCCTGGGTGACCTAAACCTGGATGCGTGTGATGGATAAGCAGTGAGCTCTTGTCACATAGAGCTTTCCCGCAGTGATCTAGAGACCATTGAATTGGACTAAGCATGATGGCTGAAGGAAGAATTGGTTCTAGAGGTTCAGTATTGGGATCTGGTTTGTGTATACAAGAAAAGAGGGTCGGATTTTTGGTTTTTTGGGGGGGTGGGGGGTCAATAGTAAGCACATGGCAAAAACAAATGACATACCATGTTCTCAGGTGGAACTAGTGACAATCCACAATCAGGGTAGTTCACCTCTGTTATTTATTATGGTTGTATGAACTTCTAACAATTCTCGTTGAAAATGAGAATATCTCTGGAATTAACTTTATGGAACTAACAACAGTGAACAATCTACAATCGTTTTTTTGAAGTAATGTATTGTTAATATAACATGACATTTTCTTCCTAACGGTAGTTTACCCAAACATGAAAAATAAGTTGTTGTTCTAAACCTATATTTAGAGTTGTCTTTTGCTGTTAAACACAAAAGAATATATTTGGAACAATTCTGGAGTCCATTTTTGGGTTTAAGGTCCTATTAATGGCAGTATCTCAAATACGTTATGTGTTTACGAGGATATTAAAGCTGGGGATTTTTCTGACTGTTTTATCTGCTTTGTCTTAGGTTTTGTTTTTTTCTTCATTTTTCATTTTTCTTCAATCTTTCACAAGTGAAGAGTGGAGGTGATTGAGGACACTAGCCGCAGCGTTCGCCTGATAGATATGTGATACGTAAACCAAATTCGAACGTGACATTTCAGTCTCAAACAGTAATTTACAGAAAGCTCAACTAAATGACGACTCTAATAAGCAGTCATTCTACTCCACAGCCATTCACGGGCCCCCTCCTTGCTCGGGCCCTATTGTTAATCTAGCCCAGTCTAATGGGAGGGGAGGTCAGTGAGGATCAGAGGGGGGTGATTTGAGCCTGAGGACAAGTTGAGCCGCCCCTTATTTTTAGGCAAATTTAATAACGCCCCAACCATGTTAGCTGTAAACCGCTAGATGATACTTTAAAATGGTTGGATTTTGAGTCAAAGTCCTGGGATCAGTTGAAGCAGGTTCTCACCCTTTGTTGATTTTAGAGTATTATTTTACCGTGGTCTACATTATATTTTCTTAAATTTACCTGTAACATTTTTGATTAAGTTTCTTCTAAAAAATTTTAATTGGTCTTGAAGAAAATTGGCCATTGAAGTTATAAAACTCTATTTTCCTGAAATAAGTGTGATGTTGAGTGCACAAGGCCAGTTCTTTAAGGTTTATTTTGTGTAATAAAAAAAAAGAATCATTAAGTTTAAAATGTTAAATAATGCTTTCAAACCGCTGCAATGTCATTTTTATCTTTTAAGAAGTCATCCATCTATTCTATTACCGTTACGTTCCCAATCCCCAAGGTGTGAGTGGGAGTAACGAAGTAACTTAAAATTGAAGGAAAAATGAAAGAGAAACGTGTAAGCATCACTCTAGTCTGCTGACCCAGAAATTAATTGATAACTTTGTTAGGGGGAAAAAAAACAAACAAACAAAAAAGTTTAAACCTTTTTTAAGAAACAAGAGCATGGGAGCAACAAAAAAAAGTCTTCAGGGGAGGGCCTGGCCAAAATAACAAACCTTTAACCTATTAAATAGCAACCTCCCCCTACAGCTACCCATTTACCATTAAACAGACTAGGTTACAATACCTTTTGATACGCTAACAAAAACAAAAATTATTTAAAGTCAATTATTCTAATGACGCTAAGTAGTCAGCCCGCTCTGCTGATCAACAAATTACTGGTAACAAATTGTTACTGGAGTCTGGAGCAGGGCAGAAGTGAACCTCTTTAAACAAAGTTCACACTGCTCTTAGTAGCACCGTCTGCAGCACACTCCCTGATGAGAATCACCTGTGGGCAACTGCCAAGCCAGCAAGAGTGAGAGAGAGCACATACACAGGTCACAAAGCCACACCCATATCTATATATACACATCCTGGGGACGTAACAATTACCCAAACCTCTTTGTCTGTATTAGGGTTGAGCTGGATCTTAACCCAGCATCTTGAGCCACAGATGGGCAAACTCCCTGAATGAATGAATGAATGAATGAATGGGCCATAGGAACACTCAAACAAACGTTTTGACATTTTTATTGAATTTGTATTGAATTCATCTCTCTTTTTATGTTGATTGTAGTCATTTTAATAGTCACTTACCCGTGTCGTTTCAAACCCTTAAATGCTTTGTTCATCTTCAGAACACAATTTAAGATATTTAAGATACAAAAAATGTTATCGTCGCTTCATACCGTTATGGTTTTCTGTTTTGTTTTTCTTGTGGTTATGAATTTGAATGTTAAGCCAGCACCCACAGGTGTGGTGTTTGGGTGTCTGGCCATGTAGCATACATCAAAACACAGAAGTTAATCATTTCTTTTGAAATTTTTATGCAACCCTTCTTATCTAATTCCTAGTTTTACATATTAATGTGTTTCTTTTCAAATGTTTTTTTTTTCCTTTTCTTCTCTTTTTTGATATGTAAATATAACATATGCATGTTAAAGGTTAAAATAAAGGAACACAACTGAAATATGATACATTTATAGGAAACATTTCCCTTCCTTCATAGAATTTGCTTATGAATTTTGCTTTCTAAAGTAAAGTAACTACACTACATTTTATTCAGAATGCAACAGCTACAATGTGCTTTAGAGAACATAGTATATTCGTTATACATCACAGGGTTGCATGATGTGTAAAACCAGTTTAAAAACAACACCTGCCCCCATGTGCTGACAGGTGGGTTTGACTCCACCCCCTCACCGCTTTACCATCCAGCAGCTCTCACTTTAAAACCAGCATCGGTCTCATAGAAACACACACTACACAAGCTTCAGAGGAGCCTGAGTGCGACTACAGGGCAGCATGTCTAATATCGCTAAAGTTCTTTCTAGGAGGCAGGATAGAGGAGAAGGATTGGGAACAAACGAGAATGCGATTCCCTTCAACAAGCAGGACTACCAGACCCTAAAGCAGGAATGCCAGGCGAAAAAAACCCTGTTCTGTGACCCGACCTTCCCTGCTGAATCCGACTCTCTGGGATACAACGAACTCGGGCGGTACTCCTTCAAGACCAGAGGAGTGCAGTGGAAGAGACCTAAGGTACTGCAGTGTGTGTGTGTGTGTGTGTGTGTGTGTGTGTGTGTGTGTGTGTGTGCGTGTGTGCATGTGTGTGTGTGTGTGCGCGTGTGTGTGTTTGCTTTTTTCCACACAGGTGGAGTTTAGGTAAATATTAAGGTGTGCTTGTTTGATCCTTGTATGTTTTATAGAATTTATTTCTACCTGAGGCAAACCTTAAAAGTACTTTTATTCAGTCACTTGAAACATTATTTATATATTTTAACGGTTATGAAAAGCATGACAAAAACAACACGAGAAATGTGTAAATATATTTAACATTGATATTGCTATTTTATCTTTTGGATTAACCTCACTATGCTCTTTAAATAACGTCACATTTTAAAAAGATGACATTTTTGCATTTAAGGTGAATTAAATATTAATAATAATCTTCACAAATAAAAATTAGATGTTACCGCATGAAACATATTTATCTCTTTTTTAAAGTGTAATTATTCCAATCTATTTAAAATCAGGGTCACACTTCCATGTACTTACATGATGTAACTACATACACATATTTCATAAAATTAAAGTACATTTAAGTAGTTAAGGCCGCCTGATATAAAGTGGGACCGAAATCAGTTTCTTTATGTTGCCTTTATGTCTTTATGGTGATATTTTTGCATTCACGTGACTGAAGGATTTTAAATGATTAATATACATTTAATAAAAAAAATAAAAAAATCTTAACAAGCCCAAAGTGGTGCAAAGAGTCCAGTAACATGACAGAAAGTCAAGTACATATAATGAAAGAAAAAATAAATTTATCTAAAATATGTGCATATGTAGGCATATGTTTTCATGCATGCGCGTGCACTAATAAGCTCACTATGGTAACCGACGTCGGCTCAGGTTTCTCTTTAGGTGTGAGGATGATCTTGTGTGTTTGTTGATACTTACAACATGCAGACTCATCGGGTTTGTTATATAAATACGTTTCTTTTTATCTATATTTTTTCCTTTATGAATACACTGCACATTAGTTCAACTAAACCCAGTTTGTTCAGAGCAAATGCAAGCTATTGTTACGTAGGTGTACCTTTACATAATGTAACTCTATCACCTCTAATTGTTCTCGCATTGTCCCTTTTTAAAGGAGCTCTGCTCAAGCCCTCAGTTCATTGTGGACGGAGCCAAGCGGACGGACATCTGCCAAGGAGCTTTAGGTGAGAAAAGAGGCTTTTCTCAGAAAGGTGTCCGGGTGTGTCCTGTAGCATAATTCATACATTTTTTACCAATTCCACTAACACACACAGGTCAGTATCGCTGAGGCGCGACATCAAAAAAACATGACAAATATGGAATTTCAGGATATTTTATTATTCATTGCTATATTAGTTACCTCTCTCTGCTGGTTGTGTCTGTTTTGTTGACATGAGTAAACTGTCCTCCACCCCAAACCCACACAGACCGACATTGTGCAGCGCTAATAACCAAGACGCAACAAATATAATCACTATATCAGAAATTATGTCACATACTGTATGTGGCTTATGTGATTAAAAAACCCATTAAATAACAATTACTTTTAACATTTAACCATCATTTAATAAAAAAAACACTGGCCAGTTTAAAGACTGTTTAGTTTTCTGAGGTCCACTTGGAATGTTATCAAGATTTTTATATTACAAAAAAACCCCAAACAAACATAATTAAGAAGTAATAGGCTACTTTTTGTCCTATTTTGTCCTTGGCACTGCAATGTTGAAATGTTCACTGGAATCACTGGAAGGTTCTTTGACGAACCAATAATGGTGACGCTAGATTTAGCAATCACATATTAAAGTTACCTCACAATGCGTGTGCTTTTCTCATGTTGTGGAAAAACATATTGTGAGACATGGGAGTGGTTAAAAACATATGCTTGAAGGTTGTAGGTTCAAACCTCATAATAGTCGATCCATCCATCATCACCATTGAGCAAGATACAGTATATACGCCCAAAATACTCTTTGAACAAAACACAGAAGCTTGGGATGATCCTGGAAGGCAGTATTTGTAAAAAATGAATGGCAGTGGCTATTTACACTAGATGCTATTTACACTATGTTAAAATAGCTGGATTTTCTGCTATATATACTACTTATTGCAAATGGTGGCAAGTATATGCACCTCAGTATTGTAGTATAGTACATTATAGAACAGTATGCAATGATTTTAACGCAAATTATTAAATGGATGCCATATTACTGGGACAATAAAGCCCTCCCTACATGTAACCTATCCATATGCGAGTTTGTATTCAAAATAAATACTTTCTGTGCATCTGGAGCTAAAATTATCAACCATCTTTTGTCACTATCCCACTATCACTATCCCAGTCACACATTAGTTGGCGGAGTTTGTATAAATAGCTTCTGCCAACAAGGCGGGCTGTTTGGCATTCGGTAAATTAACTGGAAATCGACTACCATTAAACAATAAGCTCAATGCAGAAATATCTAATTCATTTGCATTTGAATTGATTCATTTGCAGGCGACTGTTGGTTGCTGGCAGCTATTGCATCTTTGACTCTGGATAATGCAATTCTGGAACGTGTAGTTCCACCTGGACAGAGTTTTATAGAGGACTACGCCGGCATCTTTCACTTTCAGGTCAGAACTTAAAGTGGGATCAAACGTCTGGAGGCCACACTAAAGATCTGGGATTGAAATTGAAAAAAATCACTTAACATTAGAAAAAATATATTTTTACTAGCGGTTTCAGACTTTAATCTGAAGTATTAATTACAACACAAATGAAGGGAGCACTGTCAGACCGTTGTTGTCTCTCAGTTCTGGCAGTTCGGTGAATGGGTGGACGTGGTCATCGATGACCGGCTGCCCACCAGAGATGGAAAGCTGCTGTTTGTTCATTCCGCCGAGGGCTCTGAGTTCTGGAGCGCACTGTTGGAAAAAGCTTATGCAAAGTAAGTCTGTGCATTTTCATTCATCAAATTACCTGTTACTTCCAACGTGAACTGCGATGCTGAACAACACTAAGTCATCTGAAACTGAAACCGTTGGTAAACACTGTGCCAAACCACAGCCTACAAAATACACAATGTTCATACAACATATCCATGACATCACCAACAAGTGGCGCTGATTATTCCCATGTTTTGAAGGCTTAACGGCTCATATGAAGCTCTGTCTGGAGGTTCGACCACTGAGGGTTTTGAGGATTTCACTGGAGGCATCGCTGAGAACTATGAGCTGAGCAAAGCTCCTCCATACCTGTTTAAACTCATGCAGAAAGCACTGACACTGGGATCATTACTGGGCTGCTCCATTGATGTGAGTCACCATCAATTTCTATTATTTCACATAATTTTAAACTTATAATTGTGTTCTGTGGCATACTTAAAAAACACGGTTTAGACACCTAAGCTTTTACAGTATTAACAAAAGGGATTCAGGATTTTCATTTCTTTTTGAAAACGAACAATTTGCATGTGCTTTGTGGGTGTTTTGCAGGTAGCTTGCAAAGAATACTTGCCACATTTGCAAATAGGTTGGACTCGCCCATATTTAAAGGAGGATTTTGTGTCTGGAAATATCAAATGTTAGCTCACTTGTGGCTCACACTAAATACCGAAGTTTCAAGCGTGACAATCATTACCATTGCAGTAATACATAATAAGTAGGCATGCACTTACATAAACTTAATGATTGATAATATTCATTTGTATTTTGAAGCTGAAAACCACTATATTATCACACACACACACACACACATATATATAAACATATTAAAACATAAGAACAAAGAAACACATTCCAAATTAAACAAATCAGCAACATTAGGTTATTTTAACAACATAAGTAATACTATAATACTACAGAAATGTAATAATCATTTAACATATGACATTATTTTTAAAATAAAATATTTATATTATTATTTTTAATATTAATGTGAATGACAGACAGATGAAGGTAAATTAGGCTGCTTTCCTTTTTTAAGACAGACTGCATGGTTCCAATGTAGTGAAACACATCTCAAACGCTTAAAAGTATTTGAATGTTGAGCAGCGAGCCTATTGGCTACCGATGCAGCTGTGACATGTGATTATGTCATTTTGAGTTAGATCTATTGGACTACGCCATGTAAAGTTTCATGCAAGAAGAGAGGGCTTTTAAACCCACCCGTCACTCTTTCCAAAAGCCAAAGCAGCAGTGCCATCTCGAATGAGAGCACTTTCAGCTGTCTCATCTCAGTCAGCTGAATATATGTAAGCATATAGTACATGAATAGGGCATAGAATGTTTTTTTTATATCTTATGTGAGGTCATTAAAATTTTGGGGTACACTATTCCTTGGGTAAAGATTCTGAGTTAATATGGTACTAAGCACTGCCTTTACAGTGGCTGAGCACGCCAATGAGGCAAGCACTCAAACGACACTTCAAATCGAGTTCTATTTAACATAAAACTTGTCCCACTCTGTATTTTCTCATTTGTGCTTGTAAGCCCTACACACTACTGCTTAGATGATTGTGGTCAGAAACATTTTTTGCTGAATAAGGTTTCTCGTGCTCACCAAGGCTGCATTTATTTGACACAGTAATGCAAAAATACATTAAACAAACGTAATATTGTGAAAGATTATGATATGAAATAACTAAATGTAATTTATCATTTAATCATTGAGCAGATTACCAGTTCCTATGAGACAGAGGCAGTGACGAGTCTGAAGCTGGTGAAGGGTCATGCCTACTCCGTCACGGGTGCAGAGGAGGTCAGAAACCAGAACTAACACTGAAGTATGGATTTGATAGGAAAAACTCAAAGGAACTCTAATGGCTGTCATCTTACTAACAGGTTCATTCCAATGGTCGTCTGGTTCAGTTGGTGCGTATCAGGAACCCTTGGGGTCAGGTGGAGTGGACGGGCCCTTGGAGTGACGAGTGAGTTTCCTCACAGATCTTAATCCTTCAACATCAGTCTTGAGAGTCTTGTAAAATATTTCCAATGCCTTTCTCAGTTCCAAAGACTGGAACAGCGTCCAACCAGAGGAGAAAGCTAAACTGGATTATTCTGCTGAAGATGGAGAGTTCTGGTAAGAGAACTTGAGTTTTCAACCCTCAAGAACATAACAAATATGTTGATGAACACTGACAAATGTCTCTTGTCCTCTCAGGATGGCATATTCGGACTTCATACAGCAGTTTTCAAAGTTAGAGATCTGTAATCTGACACCAGACACTCTTTCAAGTGAAGATGTGAGCCGCTGGAACTACAGCCAATTTGACGGCAACTGGAGGGTGGGATCCAGCGCAGGAGGCTGCAGGAACAACCCAGGTAAATTAAATCAACTAAATTGTGCTTGAAACAAGGTTTAAGATGTTTTTATTCATAGTCTGGTCATCTGTTTTCTTCTCTCTAGCTACATTTTGCTCAAACCCTCAGTTTGTGATCAAGCTGGAGGAAGAAGATGATGATCCTCATGATGGAGAGGATGGCTGCACAATCCTAGTGGGTCTGATGCAGAAAGACGGTCGTAAAGACAAGCGGTTTGGACGAGACCTGAACACCATTGGGTTCGCTATCTATAAGGTAACTATTAACATTACAGACGACATCACAATCAACACCACAAACAACTTCACAACCAGCAGGTCCACTAACTTTACAATCACAATCACACCGTTTTAGTTTCATCCCCATTTATTGTCTTTCAAGATGAAAAAAGTCTAAACTAAAATAAACTAGTTATTCCCCTGAAGTTTGGAAATTTTACTTTTCCTTACAAATCAATTAATTGCCTCTAAGCTCATGGTAGGCCTATCTTCAAATGTTAAAATATGATTTTACTTCCAGAAGACAACGGTACTTTATTTGACACACATTTCCATTAACAGAACCATTAACATTAACACTAAATAACAGAATATTTTTGTGGTGAATCGTATTAATCTTAACACTGAATAATACAATATTCTTTGGTGTTTTTCAGGTTCCAGATCAGGTGTGTATGAGTTCAAGATGTTTTATACATAAGGGTAACCGGACACCACAAATGCAACCAAGTGCTCTTAAATTTTCATTCTACCTAGAAGACTCTAAAAACCATCTTCATCCATCTGTGTTTGTGCTTCAGATCAAGGGCCGCAGCAACATTATTCTCGGTCCTGATGTACTGCTGCGTCAGAGGTCCATCGCAGGAAGCAACACCTTCATCAACCTACGAGAGGTGAGCGAGCGCTTCAAACTGCCTCCGGGTGAATACGCCATCATCCCATCCACTTTTGAGCCGCATCGCAAAGGAAGCTTCGTACTGCGCGTGTTCACAGAGAAAGAGGCTGATGCCAGGTTTGTGTTTAGTAAATTTGTGTTTAGTAAATTTCAACATGTACTTTAAAAACATGGGTTCATACAGTTCTTATTTCAAACCACATGGTGGGGATGTTACATAGGTTCTGTTCTGCCTCGAGTCCTCCAACAAAAAACCACCCTAGAAGTCATTTGTCCAAGTACCGTATACGACCTATAGTTACGTTTTTAAGTTAAGCGCCCTCTAGCGACAGTGTTGTTTTGCGTCTGTCGTCGTGAAATGACGTATGACTGTCATTACCAATCAAAATGTGCGCTTTGTTTCACTGCAATGTGTTTACACTGATCTCACGGTAATTAAAACATATTTTACTGGGTGTAATTAGTATTAATAACTCACACTCACGCACCTAAACCTGCCCATTACAAAAATCCAGCAAAATCATAAATTATAGAGCATTGACGTTTTATAGCATGTGCGCTCTTTGGGTTCAAATAACATCTTATCGTTTAACACAATGCTCTACAGACTGAACTACACAAGGCCCAAATTATGACGCAGATAAAATAGTACAGCGTAGAGGCGGCAAAACGCTCTGATGGGTCGTATTTCTGGGATTTGTACAAACAACCCATACAGATGTTTGTCAGACCATTAAATCATTACTGTACCCTAAACATTTTTGTATTTGCACCCAAATGCATGATGGATGTTTCTGACTCTCTTCCCTGCAGCCTCATGGACACGGATATCAGTGCAAATGTGAAAAAGGTAAATGTATTATTTAAAAACAAGTGCGTATTAAGAAGATTTCAGATCAAAAAAGACTTTTCCTTAATTATTATTTTTTTCTTTCCCAGCAATACATATCTGAAAGTGACGTGGACCCACATTTCAAACACCTTTTCAATAAAGTTGCTGGAAGTGTAAGTCAAATGGCTGGTCATTTTTTTAGTTTTGGGCCGATATCATTTTTTTCCACGCACGCATGAACTTGTCTTCACTCTGCAGGACTCTGAGGTGTCTGTATTTGAACTACAGCAGATCCTGGACAGCGTTACCTCAAAACGTAGGAAAATACATTTTCACAGTTTTATTCTCATTTGTGTATATATCTGAATTTATATTAAAAGCACCTTGAAATTGGTTTTTCACACAGGAACCGATGTGAAGACGGAAGGATTTAGTATGGAAACCTGTCGCCACATTATGAGCCTGCTAGATGTATCCTTACCTCACTGGATCATTTGATAGATATGATGAATGCTACATGGATTAATGCAGAGTATTTTGTCAGCCAAACTGTTTTTTATGTTTTAATTCAGATTAATCTTCTCAGCTCTGGCCATTCATTGTACAAACGCAGAAAACAAATGAATCACCTGTTATAACCCTTGACCTTGAACCAGAGAGATGGCAGCGGCAAACTTGGTCTTGTGGAGTTTCATATTCTGTGGACAAAGATCCAGAAATATTTGGTATATGATATATATATATATATATATATATATATTGGTGTAAATTTAAAGGTGAATCTGTAATATCAGCTGATAATCAGTAAGGTACAGATCATTTGTGCATCCTAATAACACCTCAACAGCTTTGTGGGCACTCAAGTTTTTATGAATTCTTCAGTGTATTTACTGATGTTAAATATGTATTTTCTGTCATGCTTTACCAGGAGGTTTTTAAAAAGTATGATACAGACAACTCAGGCACTATGAGTTCACATGAGATGAGGGAGGCCGTGAAAGGAGCAGGTAATGAACCTATGGTTAGACCACAAAAGACAATATTAGTCATTTATTTATTTCAAAATTGATCATAATTAGAGTATTAATGGTTGTTTGTGTTTTTCTCCACAGGGTTCCAGCTGAACAACGAGGTTCTTCAGGTGATCATCTCACGTTACGCCAATCAGCAGTACTCCATTGACTTCGATTCCTTCGTTGGCTGCCTGATTCGTCTGGAAATGCTCTTCAGTAAGTTTTTTTATCCAGTTTAATGTTTCACGTCGCTTAAAATAAATAGCTGTGAACGGGAATTACAAAAATGTGTTTATGCGTTGTTTACTGCAACATTTTTGTCCGTGCTCTATACAGAAATATTTAAAACATTCGATAAGAAGGACACTGGGAAAATCGAGCTGGATATCCTGCAGGTGACGCACAAGTGCGAACAAACGTTTTTGTATCTTCTCGATGTAGCTTTTATTTACAAGTGTTTTCTTTTTTGCAGTGGCTCTGCTTGGCCCTCAGTTGAAGATCCACCCACTTCGCACCAGAATTGCACTAGAGGTCAATTCATCATTAAACTGAAGAGGATGCAGAAAAGTCACAAGCAAAATTTTAAAACTAAATATGGGTATTATCTAAGCTTGGAATTGCTTAGAGAATGCAATTTGTTTATGGCGCTCATCTGCTGAAAATAAAACAATTTGTCACCTAAATTCACACATAACGACTGTTTTCTTTTAATGTGAGTTCTCTTGAGATTTATACATGAAAGTGGTCATGAACGCTCTTACATAAAAAAAAAAAATTGGATACGATTGCTAGATTTTATAAGGCTGAAACTAGCCAATACTTAGTCAATGCAAATTTACACTGTACACTGCATTTATTGTCCCGAAAATGATCGTAGTCTAAGGCTCTCCGACCCCCCACCCCCTTTCCACAAGAACATTTGATCTAGTCCCATTATTAACAACACAACTGTATGAATGTAAAACTCCTGTATCCTATACTCTTCAATCTTGCCATTGATTCATGATCTGGCGCTTTCCTTGTTTTTTCCTCCTTTAACGCCTACAAGGTTGTCATGCCGTCGCGTTCATTTTGCTTTCAAATTATGTTTAGGTCATATCAAACGTAACAAATATACTTAACCAAACCATACAGATCACGCACCCACTATAGAGTTTTGCACCGATACCAGTAACGCCCCGGGTAACGCCCACTGCATGTAACTCGTTGTCGTCCGGGGCGCGCTTTCACTGTTGTTACGGAGAGGTCCAGAGATGTCAGGAATCGCAGCGAAGCTCCAGCAGAACCGGGCGCGGGCAGCGGGCATCGGAACCAACGCTCAAGCCGTGAAATTCCTCAACCAGGACTACGAGGCGCTCAAGCGCGAGTGTCTGCAGGGCGGACGCCTGTTTCAGGATGACACGTTCGAAGCAAGCGCATCCGCGCTCGGGTTCAAAGAACTGGGACCAAACTCCTCTAAAGTGCGAGGGGTTGAGTGGCTGAGACCAAAGGTGGGCGAAAGGTGTTAAATATTAAAATTAATGTCAATTTACTTAATATGCATTACATAAAAAATATATTTTTGTTACACTGATTAAATCTAGCTGCAGTATCCGAGGTTCGCACGGTTAAAGAAACAAATACTTCCCAAACAAGGTTGACTTCTTTTTATTCTTGTTTGCTCTAGGCAATCTTGCTTTCAGCATCTTGTCGTTCAGTGTTTGGTAATTGTATGGTCCGAAGCTTCCTGTATCTGGGTGTGTTTGACATTTTCTTTTTTTGAGGCACTGTGATCAGAAACCTGCTGGTCCACAGTTTTGGGTTGATACAGATAGTATAAGCATAAGTGTTTTAATACGTGTTTTATAACACCAACCAGTCAGCAGTCGGGAAAGATTCAAAAAGAGTCTACTCTTTAATGACCATGCATAGCTTGATAAACCACTTCAGAACCAGACAGGAAGTTATGTTGCATGCTTATGCTTTTGTGATCCATAATGCATTACTGCTGGCCACGAAACCTTTTAGAGTGAATTAAAGTGCATATGATCCTCACAGCTTGTATAATGGATGCTTATTGTTGTGTTCAAAAATGGAGTTAGTTTGACTCACAGCCTGTTCTATTTTTAACAAGTAAAAATGTATTTATTATTATTATTATTAATTAATATGAATGAATAAGATAATATTTAGCCGTGTCCCACGTTTTTCAACCCTGTTACCATGATATCCACCCCATTACAGAAAATATAGTTTATAATATTGTAATTACTTAGTATTTAATAAGGCATTATAGTTCAAACTTAATGTGATTAAAATTATTACATTTTTTTTGTTCTGTAATATACCACGTATGACAAATAAAGGTTGAACAATAAAAAAATCAACACAAAATCTAGTTAAATGTTATTTAAACTAAGCTTGCAACCCTGTTACTTGGCACTTTCGTATCCTATAAAGAGCAATTTTTCAGCAATGAACTCATCTCTTGTAAAGCTAAACCAGTGATTTATGTTTTCTGAATGTTTTTATCATCCAGCAACTGACATCCAACCCAATGTTTATCAGCGGAGGAGCGTCCAGAACTGACATCTGCCAGGGGGCTTTGGGTGAGTTGATTTAGCTGTAATGTATTTGCCATTGCGGAGCTAGTTTATAATGAAACTTTAGAAATCGAGACAACAAAAGATCGTATAGTATTGCCCCGTATAGAATGACCGGCAGAAATGAGCCATTGAAACGGTTAACCACTAAAGCAGTTTTTCTGGTTGAGGAAGTTTCTATGGAAGGCGAACGGAAGACATTGAAAATCGTTTGAATTGTACAGGGAAACACCCTCATTCATTCTAATCCATATTTCTTAAATGATGACCGCCCATTTTTCATTTCTGGAGACCTTGCTCTTAAAGAAATAGTTCACCCTAAACTTTGGTCAAAAGCTAAATGAATCAGCAGGACAGAAGGGAATCCCTGTTGTGCAATATGGGAAAAGCGAAACGTTTGTCTACACAGCAACTCCCAAACACACACATAGACACTGTTAAACCTGTTCTGTCCCATACAACACAAACACTGATGTCCTTTCATCCTGATCATAAGCCACTGTTTTCTCACACGCAAAAATACCCCAGGTGTCAGGTGACTGCAGTTTTCCGCTAAAGTCAGTGAATCAAACGATGCCACTGACTCTACTGCCGACAAAGGAAATGTCTGTCGTGCAAACGAGTTGCAAAATGTGAAATAATTGGAGAGGTGTTGTCTGAAACATGCCAGAACAACTTAAAAGTTATGTCATATTTGTTTTACCGATATTGTAGCATGTCATTGTTTTGTGTGTTCTCAGAATGAGCTGTAAAATCGAATGAATAATGAAATGAAAATGCAGTTATTGTTAGATTTTAGTTTTCTGCTGGTTTTCCAGGTGACTGTTGGCTTCTAGCTGCCATCGCGTCTCTTACCCTCAACCAGGACGTGTTCGCTCGTGTGGTCCCGTCTGGACAGACTTTTGACGGAGACTACGCTGGAATATTTCATTTCCAGGTTCATTGTCTCTTGTTCATGTAAAAAAAATATTACAAATACTATCATATACTTATATAACTTATTTTTTGATGAGTAATATGCATTGCTAAGAACTTAATTTGGACAGCTTTAAATGTGATTTTCTCCATCTTTGTATGTGTTACCATACATTCAGAAACAGCAGTGGTGTTACACATCTACATGAAGTTATACTTTGAAGACGTTTGTCAGATGTTCCATTAAAGTTTACATACATCTATTGTCTCTCAGTTCTGGCAGTTTGGTGAATGGGTGGACGTGGTCATTGACGACCGTCTTCCTACAAGAAACAAAGAGCTGCTGTTCGTCCACTCCGCCGAGGGCTGCGAGTTCTGGAGCGCCCTGCTGGAGAAGGCCTATGCAAAGTGAGTAATCAGGAGGCTCGACTCACTAGCATGTGAACCAAACTTCCTCTGAGATAATAATGAAAATCGGCTTCCTGTCCTCAGGGTGAATGGCTGCTACGAAGCTCTGTCTGGTGGCTCCACCACCGAGGGCTTTGAGGACTTCACTGGAGGCATCGCTGAGGTCCACGAACTAGCAAAAGCAGGTCCAAACCTCTTCAAAATCATCCAGAAGGCTTTGAGCTGGGGCTCGCTGCTGGGCTGCTCCATAGATGTGAGAAATTTACTATTTAAGAGTGTTTTCAGTTGCTCAACCTTATAATTACTAGTGTGTAAGTGGAGTTGTTGTGTAACTGTCATACTGATAGTCAGGCAAAACCAGTTCTGTTGTGTATGTGTTAATAATGTTTGTTTCGTTTCGATTTGATTTAGATCACAGACTCAGCTGATTCAGAGGCCATTACTAGTCAGAAACTGGTGAAAGGACATGCCTACTCGGTTACAGGAGCCGAAGAGGTTAGTGGTCAATATATTTTTCATTTTGAACACAAAAAAGATGCTCTGAAGAATGTTGGTAGGGAAACAGTTGACGGTACCCATTGACCTCCACAGAGTTTTTCCATACTATACAGAAGACAGTGGGTACCATCAATTGTTTGGTTTAAAAACATTCTTTAGAAAATCTGCTGAAAAAGAAACTCATGCAGGTTTATAACAACGTGAGGGTGAGTAAATTAATATTCCTTTAAACTGGTTTGCATAGAATTTATGGTTGATTTATGTTAAAGGTGGAATACAGGGGCAACTTAACCAAACTGATCCGCATCAGGAACCCCTGGGGGCAGGTGGAGTGGACCGGAGCCTGGAGCGATGGGTGTGTAACCCGGTGTTGACCTCAACACACACACACAATGTTACACGACTGTAACTAACAAGCATGTAAAGCTTTATTTCTGAAATCCAACTGAGGTTTGGCAGAGAGTAGCCACACCCCCCTGTTGCTGTGAGTTGTTATAGGAACTGTTATAGAAGCCCTTATGCCCTCGGGTGTAGGAAGGAGAGGATAATTGCCGTCCATCCTTCTCCTTATGCAGTGTACACCTAACTTCCTCATTTCACAACAAGATCAGGAGATACCCAGCTCTGACGCTTAACTTTTTTTAGCTTAAAAAAATGTGTCATGGTTTTAAAACTGATAATAGTAAGGAATGTTTCTTGAGCAGTGAATCAGCACATTGATTTCTGAAGGATCATGTGAAACTGAAATTTAGTAAAACAAAAAAGCTTTAAATAATATTTCACAGTGCTGTTTTTAAGCACCCATATTGTAGATAATGAAAGGTTCATGTGTTTTGGGAGTCCCCAACAGATTGACACGAATACAAGGTCAAAAAAACACTTTCATTGTCTTATAATTGGCTTTTTTTTTACCTTACTTGCTCGACGACTCACAAACGATTCGCTCAATTATTTATTTTTTCAAACCCCCGCTTTGCATGATGCTAGTCTGCGGTGTTTGCTCGTTTGGTCTCATTTTCATCTCACCATGCCTGTAATGGCTGATGAAGCAGGGTTTGTGAGCGTAGTTCACGTTCAAGTTTTCATTCACTTAGACAATGCATTTTCAAAAATCCATAACAGGGTTGCTTTAACTCAGCCTTGGTGAGCATAAGAGTCTTCTTTCAAAAACATAAAAAAGTCTTACCGACCACAAACCTTTGAGTGTTGCTAGAGACATGCAAAAGTTTCAAGCCAAATGCAAAAGTCTAGCCGAACAATGAGAAGGAAATTCAGTAATGGCATGTGATTGGTCTGCAGGTCATCAGAATGGAGGCAAATCAGTGACAGCGAACGTGAGAAACTGAGCTGCAAAGCAGAAGATGGAGAGTTCTGGTAACTGGCGCATGTGTTTTTGTTGATTTATTTATTCGTTAACTTATACATTTTAGATAAGGTGTTTTTAAGGTCATTGACAGGATATTTCCCTGCATGCCAGGATGTCATTCTCTGATTTCCTGCGTTATTACTCGCGGGTGGAGATCTGTAATCTGACCCCTGATGCTCTGACAGATGACAGCGTTAATAAGTGGGCTCTGTCCAAGTTTGATGGGAACTGGAGGAGAGGATCAACTGCTGGAGGATGCAGGAATTACCCAAGTAATGAACGGAGTCAGCTGTCTGATAAACATATGATAATGTATTATATTATTTCAAATATTTGACCAAGAATAGAAAAGAGTACTTGTCACAATGCAGGTTGAGGCAAAGAAAGGCAGATGTGAATGCAAATGCAGCTCAAACATTGTTTAGTAAAATAGCTCGAAACCGAAACAGAAACTAGAACTTGGTGAAAGTAATCTGCAATCATGTAAATAAACCAGAGCATGAAAACTAATGGAACAAAGAAAACAAGATCATGCCAACTGAATGTCCAAAGAAAACAAAACTAAATTTCTAAAAAATAAACTGAACATGACAATACTAAACAACTGCAAAAAAAAAACAACAATAAAAAACTAAATAATACTAAACAAAAATGACAGTAAAAACAAAGTAATACTAAACAAAATAAAGCAATACTAAACAAAGATAACTACAAAACAATAATATACAACAAAATATGCAACAAAAAAACCTAAACAACAGCAAAAAAGTGAAACAAATACAGCAAACAACAATAAAAAGGCTAAACAAAACTAGCGAAAATACTAAAAACAATAAAAAGGCTAAACAAAAAACAACAACAAATGAAATCAACAGCAAGAAACATAAGAAAAAAATTTTATATAAAATAATTCTGAACAAAACATCAGCAGAAATTAAAGTAGGCTAAAAACAATTGCTAACAAAAACTAAACAAAAAATTAAACAATCAAAAAAAACAACAAACTGACAGCAAAAATACTGAAAACGATAAAAGCAAAACCAAATAATAAATAATGCTAAATAAAACCAACACAACAGCAAAAAAGCAAACAAAAACGACAAAGCAAAGCGAAACTAGTAAACACTAGTAAATAAATGCAACAAAAAAGCTAAACAAAAGAATGCTGCACAAAAACGACAGCAAAAAGCAACCAAACGAAATACTAAACACAAAACAACTTTGTTTTGTATTTTAAAGTACGACAAAAAACGTGTGCTTGACCTTCATTATGTTCCCGGCAGACTCGTTCTGGATGAACCCTCAGTTTTTGATCAAGCTGGAGGAGCAGGACGACGACCCGACCGATAACGAAGTAGGCTGCAGCTTCGTTGTGGGTCTGATCCAGAAGAACCGCCGCAAAATGAGGAAAGCCGGAGAGGACATGCACACCATCGGCTTCGCCATCTACGAGGTGTGCCTGGAAGTAGACCATCTAGACAATCAGAAGATCTGGTCCACCTTCCTGCTTGTTCCCCGCAAGATCTATTCATTATTTCACTTTTTCTTATTATTCTCCACAGGTTCCTCACGAGGTATGGACTGCAGATGGTGGAGCGGCAAACCCACTTTTTGCTACATAACCAAATAATCTAATTTCATTGCAATATTCTGTGGTAGTTTGTCGGGCAGAGGAACGTCCACCTGGACCGTAACTTCTTCGTGAGACATGCTTCAGCGGCCCGCTCTGAGACCTTCATCAACCTGCGCGAGGTTTGCTCTCGCTTCTGTCTGCCTCCCGGAGAGTATCTCATCGTACCCTCCACCTTCGAGCCCAACAAGGACGGAGACTTCTGCGTTCGCATCTTCTCTGAGAAACAGGCAGACTTCCAGTGAGTTCCCGGCCTAAAATAACCAGATCCCTTCCAATGAATGTCTATTTCTGCTGACCGAAATGTGTTTGTTTATTAGAGAGCTTGATGACTCTGTCGCCTGCAACGTTCCTGAGGTAAAGTTCTCCATGTGTCTAATATGAATGTAAAACTGTATTATGACACGAATACGCATTGTATCGATTTAATTTTTCATAGATTAATGTGAAGGAGGGTGATATTGACAGCCGGTTCAAGAATCTGTTTGGACAGCTTGCTGGGGCAGTGAGTATTACAGGATAAATGCTTTAATTATGCTCTTTTTGTTCATATTTATGTTTATAAACCATATACAATCTTTTCTCCACAAGGATGCTGAAATCTCAGCATTTGAGCTGCAAAATATCCTGAACAAAGTGATATCTAAACGTAAGTCATTTAGCTTTTTATATTACATTTGTACAGTACATAAGACAATATTGAATTGAGTATTTTATTAATAAATAATATATCATTTAAATAAATTTTTTTAGCTTAAATCTGTAACTTGTTTTAGCTTAAATTTGTCAAATATTTAATGAATAATGTAATTAGTGCTAATCCCGATTACGATTTCAAATCGAATTCAAAATAAAAGTTTTTGTTTGCATAACACGTGTGCATAGTGTGAATATTTATTATGTAAATATAAATGCACACAAACGCATGTACATATTTAAGAAAGATATGTTATGCATATATATTAAATATATTTATAAATAATAGAAATTTATTGAAATATTTACGTAGCAAAAACTTTTATTTTGAATCTGATTATTTGCAATTATTTGACAGCGCTAAAATTTATATTTAATAGGTATTACCAATAAATAAAACAATATATAACAAAAATTAATAAACATGTTTTCACTATAAAAATCTGTGAAATATATAGTAACAAATAAAATAACATATAACATAACATAATATATATATATATGACCTGTTTCCAATTCTTTCTTTTGTTTTTAAAGGTAAAGACATTAAAAGTGATGGATTTAGTTTGGACACTTGCCGCAACATGGTGAACTTACTGGATGTATCCTTTTGAATCAGTACACAAGACGAAACGGATCAGTTTTATAAAAATAATTCAATAGACTGCTTAAATTATTCATTTCTGCACTATTCCGGTCTGTTCTTTTCTTTACTGGTGTCTCAGAAAGACGGCAGTGGAAAACTGGGCATCGTCGAATTTAAGATTCTCTGGACTAAGATTGAGCTGTACCTGGTATGTTTTCATGCTTGCTTTCATCTTCATTATTTGTACAGTCCGTCTTTGAAGGCGGCAGACTGTTAAACCAAAACGCATTATACGAGTCGGCAAATTTGTAAGAATTTCGAATTTTGTACGATTAGTCTAAAACCCCAGCGACGAGTGGGTTTAGGAGCGGGTTTATGCGTTGGTTCTTACAAAATCACACAAATTGGCAACTAGTAAAATACGTACGAATTCGTACAAATTAGCCAACTCGTAAAACATGCACGAATTGCCGTGAGAACGGACTGGTTAAACATAACATTGCGGTCCGTCCGTGTTTGTGTTCGGTCAGGACATCTTCTGTAAAGCCGACAAGGACAAGTCCGGCACAATGAGCTCCACGGAGATGAGGGAAGCCATAGGGAAAGCAGGTCAGATCTTGCGCCTTTAAGGGAAAATTTCGCTCAAACTTACAAACATCACGCATTCACCCTCTCGTCGTTTCTACAGGCTTCTCTTTGAACAAGGCCCTCCACCAGATCATGGTCGCGCGCTACAGCGACGACGAGTTCACCATCGACTTTGACAACTTTGTGGGCTGCATTGTGCGCCTTGAGAGCATGTTCAGTGAGTGTCCGGAAAACGACCGCATTCAAACGAAGACCGATATGCGATGTTCTGCGTTTACTTATCAACTTTCTCATTCGCAGAAACGTTTAAAATGCTGGACAAGGATAAGAGCGGCACGATAGAGCTGAGCTTTTTTGAGGTTTGTGTCTCCGTCATGCGACATGCCACGTTTATGACACGTTTTTTGTTCCGCTGACATCTTGGCATCAGCACGTTTTTGAGACCTATTTTGCATTACAAATATTTACACCAAACTGCAGGCCAAAAGAGAGCAGCATTTCGTAGTTAATCGTGGTTGGCCGTACTACAAATGGAACGTCCTGTTGAGTGCATTGCATTGTGGGATGCAGTTTTCTACCAGGAAATTAAAAAAAAAGGCAGAGGTAATGGCAGTGGTAAAAAATAGCACCATTTGTCACAATTCTTTGAAAATAGTCAGAATCATAAGATGCTAACTCGGAAATGTGATTTTTCCAATCCCCAATTTAATTGCACTCCTGACTTTTTTCCTCTGCAAATCTAGCAATTCTCATTTTATAACTTGCAGTTTTTATTTTATATCTCTTTTTTTTTCACAATTTCTCAAATTATCAGAATTGTGAGATAAAGGGTCACCGTTGCCTAACCCATATTCTGTGCGCATTAGCGCCTTTTAAAAAGTCTTCATTAACTCTTTCCTAACTTTCCTTTCCTAGTCACAGTACATTCAGCATCTGGCTCATACTCATCATTTTCAATGACTTCATGTTCAATATTTTGATCACTGGCAGCTCATTCACCACATCCGGCATCAAATGGCATAGACATCTATATTGTAATTGCTCTACAGTAAAGCCGTTCAAACCAGGCCAATTTTTGCTGATGATATTAGCTTGTGTTATGCCTTCGCTAATTATGAGTGACACATCAGATCATCATTGTGCATGTAACAGAGCCACTTTGAGGAAAAAAAGATGCATTGTGCATATTGAATCATCAAAAATTGACATACCTCAGGTAGAAGAATAGGAATATAACATATATATATATATATATATATATATATATATATATATATATATATATATATATATATATATATATAAAAGATATATTTAAAAACTGTATTTTGTCTCACTCTAGTGGCTGAATTTTTCCATGCTTTGAGGAAAATGGGCGGCAGATTCTGGACGGCTGGGTGGAGATCTGAAGTTTCTTTCACGCTGCACAGACACTGACATCCCTGGAATATCTCACACGTGTCATAAAAACAATAGTTCATGTTCTCCAGATTGAGACCTCCGTGAAAAACGGATGGATTTCAAGCTCCTGCGCTGCGTAATAGAATTCATATTATGGCGGTTCACTGAAGGGTATTTACTAGTACAGATGACAAACATATATGAAAAAATATGTCTCTATTTAAAAAAAAAAATGTAATCATAAGCAAAAGTAAATAAATCTTGTGACTTTTAAGAACAGTGACCTTGAGCATCATGTCTTGCTGTAAATACAACTAAGTTTAACTAACTTATAAGCAAATATTTTTGTGGAAGAAACACTATTTAAGCAAAAACCACCAATTTTACTTAAATCGTTCATGTGCAATTGTGTGTGTTATGACAACAAACAAACTCGTGTTTGCAGCGACGCATTTATTAACGGAGGTTAAAAGCATAAATGTGAACTGATGGCACAAATCATGTAATAAAAAATATCACTTGATTTAAAATACTGGGTAAATTGTTGTGTTTTGTGTCGATTCTTCCCTAAACAGGCCAAATACACACCTTAAGGAACACTGATTTTAGCAATTTAAACAGCTTGATTTCAATTTCAATTTGTTGTGGTACTTTAATATCGGTATTAAACACTTTTTTTAAATTAAAAGCAGAGACGGTAATCAAATCGACAATAATAATAAGCGTCCCCATATAAATATGTATGTACTGTATCCTATATATAAAAGAGTTCATTAGCAAAAACAGCCACAATTAAACATAATTTTTTAAGTCATGTATTTATTGTTTTATTGTGTATGTTAGCTGCATTTTTTTTGACCTAGTAAAAATAACCCAACTGCAGAGATTAGCTGAAATGCACAACGGAAAAAAACACGATTTGTGAAAATTGTTAAGTTATCTGTTTTTGCAAATGAACTCTATGTACTCTGCCTGTCTTTGTTAATTTGGTAAGTAATGCTCTTATGTTTTGCCAAAGGCATAAAATGTGGTTTGTCCACTTACTTTTTATAATACAATAATAAAGACGCATGTCAATAAACATAACGCGGTGAACTACCACGAATGGCCTTCAGAAGGCGGCAGAGAAGCTCTGCTACAAAAAAAAATCAGTTGCACGTGGTGTTTACAGAAGCCACGCTATCTGTAATCTACCAGTGAAACTGAGCGGCACCCATATGCAGGCCGTAAACAAACAGTTTCACGCCAGAGGCTTTCAAATTCAAATCAAATTCAAATTCAAATTTTATTTGTCACATACACATACATACATGGTACGACATGCAGTGAAATGTTTTTTACAACCGTCCAGCATCAAAATAGAAAACAGAAAACAGAATTTAAATATATATAAATATAAAATATATGTATAAAAATATGTATAAAAAAGTGTGCAAAGTTTAAAAAATAAAGTGTAAATAAGTGTAGAATATAAAATATAAAGTGTAAAATGTAAAAGTGGCTGTGCGAATGTCCAGTGCAAAGTGGCTAGTGCAATTGTCCAAATGTAAGTGGCGAGTATCTGGGGAAGAGGGGTAAACATGGGAATCCCGGTGATTAGGTGCTGGGTGTTCTCTGGTTCAGACTCCGAATGGCCTGCGGGAAGAAGCTCTTCCTCATTCTCTCTGTGTTTGCCTTCAGGGAACGAAAGCGCTTTCCTGAACGCAGCAGAGAAAAGAGTCCATTGTTGGGATGGCTGAGGTCTTCCACGATCTTCCTGGCCCTGGTACAGCACCGCTTGTTGTAGATGTGCTGCAGCACAGGGAGCTCAGTGCGGATGGTGCGCTCAGCTGACCGCACCACCTTCTGAAGGGCTCGCCTGTCCTGCATGGTGCTGTTTCCAAACCAGGAGGTGATGTTTCCCGTCAGGACACTCTCGATGGTGCAGGTGTAAAAGTTCCTGAGCACCTGAGATGGGAGTCTGAAGTCCCTTAAGCGCCTCAGATGGTATAGACGCTGCCGGGCTTTCTTCACCAGGGTGTTGATGTGACAGGACCAAGACAGGTCCTGCGTGATGTGAACACCCAGGTACCGGAAACTGTCCACTCTCTCCACTGGGGTCCCGTCGATCATGATGGGATGGTAAGAGCGCACCTGCTTTGTGCTGAAGTCCACTATTAACTCCTTTGTTTTGCTGACGTTCAGGAGCAGATTGTTCTCCTGACACCATCTCTCCAGGTTGTTGATCTCCTGAAGGTAGGCCATCTCATCGTTGTTGGAGATCAGGCCCACCACGACAGTGTCGTCAGCAAATTTAACGATGGTGGTGGAGTTTGTAGTGGCCACACAGTCATGTGTGTACAGCGAGTACAGCAGGGGGCTTAGAACACAACCCTCAGGGGCTCCAGTGCTGAGAGTGAGGGAGGATGAGGTGTGTTTTCCCATCCGTACGGCTTGTGGTCTGTCGGTCAGGAAGTTGGTGATCCAGTGACACAGGGATGGGCTGAGTCCCAGGACCTCCAACTTCGAGGTGAGTGTGGAGGGAACTATGGTGTTGAACGCTGAACTATAGTCCACGAACAGCATTTTCACATAGTTCCCTTTCCTAAAATCCAGGTGGCTTGTGGTTGTGTGGAGGAGGTGTGTGATGGCATCCTCCGTAGACCGGTTTTGGCGGTAAGCAAACTGAAGTGGGTCCAGTGTGTCCGGTAGTGATGCGGTGATGAAGTCTCTGACGAGTCTCTCGAAGCACTTCATCACTACAGACGTCAGAGCTACAGGGCGGTAATCATTTAGGCAAGATGGTTGAGGTTTCTTCGGCACAGGAACAATGATGGACTCTTTGAAACATGAGGGGACTATAGACTGTTTCAGGGAGAGATTAAATATCTCAGTGAACACCGGTGCTAGCTGGTCAGCACAGGCTCTCAGAACCCGACCTGTGATGCCGTCAGGTCCTGCTGCCTTCCTGGTGTTCACTCTCCTGAATGCCCTCCTTTCGTAAAACGTTCGTTCTATGTTAATAACAATACATACATACAAAAAGGTTTTCGATTTTTTGGCGCATAGCTATAATTTCACCGCCAACAACACTGCGTCTGACTCAATACTCCAGTTTCCGTGACTTAAAATGTATTATGCAAAAACGGAAGCCAATATGTGGTATGGCGTAACTACGGTTTCGCTGAATAGCACTGTTAAATACACGATGTAACACAAGATAAACAACTTACATTGTTACGAATGCCCGCAAAGGGCACCAGAGCGCTGATTGATGAATGCTGACCAAACATTTAATTCAAAGGAAAAGCCACAGCCTGTTTAACGTCTTCAACAAAAACGAGAACATCCCAACCCTGACCGAAGTTAACCATGTTTTTATCACAATTTTATTTTGTGCGATTTCTGAATGTTTGAGACCATCAAATCAATCGCGCATAATTAATAAAATCATAGCTGTAAATAACTGTTTTTTTGTTTGTTTGTTTTTTTGAGGAAGGCCACAGCTAAAGCATTAGTGGATCTACATTATATGTAAGCTCCTGTGAGAACTGTACACGTGCGACTAAATATCTATTAATATCTCTGAGTTTGAAATATCCTCCCGAGACCCAGCTATACGGTTTTTGGACATTATATTTCTACAAGACATCACATGTCACTGTTTTAAGTCTAGATGTCCTGTACAGAGCACATTCAGAGACACCAAACCTGTTTCATAAAACAAGTTTTAATTTAATTTAGTCAGAGAAATTTTCAACCAAATCAACTCGCAATAAGTTAGACTTAATGAAATAAACCTGGCTTTGGTAAACTCGTTTTATGAAAAAGGCACAGGACATTATTTTCAGGACAGCATCTGAAGCAAATGCTCTGGGTTTTCACGTCCGAATATGACTTCCTGTTAAACAGAACAACGTCCACTGTAGACGACACCTGGGACTGAAAGAATGTTTATTATGCATTTTGGGAGACATAACAGTTGAATAGAATACATCAGAATTCATGTTATTACGAACATCTGGCCAGTTATTACATCAATTTGTAAAACAGATACAGTGTATAGACAGTTGTATAAAGTATAAAGTATGTAATATTATTTTCTCTCGAAAGAAAGAATCTGAATCCTTGAAACAAGTCATTTTTAAAGCAAATCTGAAGTCGCTTCGTGTTGACTTCAGCATGAAACATTAGCATAGGCCCACAGCCCGCCCACTTGGGTTAGTCTGAATGAAAATGCAAACGAATTCTTTACCACTAGATGCCAATTTTGGAGCTATGAAAATACCAGTATTCTTGGTAACAACTGTAAACAAAGCAGCACTGCCCTAACAGATATGCTTCTTTAACAGGCATATTCCCAGCAAACACACGATGTTCCCCTTAAGTCAGTTTGTTATTAAACCAAAATATAACATTGGGTGAATGTTCTTTTTAGGTTGTTTTTGCAACCATAAAACAATGCTCCAGTAATGTTGCTGGATTGTTGTTTTTAAACCTATAAATAACCTGTACAGAGCGTTCCCTCGTGGTTATTTTTAGGGTAACTTTTGCAACCAAAAATATAATGTTCCCAGATGGTTGCGGGGTTTTTTAAAAAACCTAAAAAACAACCTTCCGTTTAAGAAACGGCTGTACACTCAAAGGCTAGGGAATACCCATAATGCAGTGCATTATTAATTGCGATTGTCGCATGGTGTAATACAGCGTAATACCACACAGGTGCAAATTCATTGTACATTGATTGTCAAACCGTGTAACTTTATGCGTAATTTCCGTGACAGAATTCAAGATAAACCCTTTAATCTTATTACAGTGCCAAAGAGGCGGTCTTTGCGATGCACTCAGTGTTCGAATTCACATACTCGTTTTCATCAAAGACTATAGAGATACAAAGACGGTTTATTCCTATACTGTAGGAATGGGAGAAAGTGCAACTACATTCTAAAAATTACTAAATTCACAAGGGTTTTTTTGTCTGGACGTAATCTTCAACTAGGACTTTTGGGTGTGGTGCTGGAGTCAACATAATGGTTTGCATACGGTAATGCTGTTTTTTTGTTTTACTGTAGTTAGTAGGTCAGTCATTTAGCGGCTTTGTCGCTGTTCTCACGATGAGGTAATTCTCGTCTTTACTGCAGATGAAGAAAACTCGAACACCGTGCAGTTAACTGCTGGGAGGAACAGATATGTTAAGTCAGATTCAAATAGTCTGGATAGCTTCGAGCAAATATTTACTTCAGTTGTCAGCTCTAAACGATTCATTAAAATGTAAATGCTACTTAAAATATAACCCGCCACGAAATAGCTCTTTTAAATCATCTCAAAGCTAAAAGACATCACCTACGGACACCGGCCGAACCCCCACTGGACACGGTAAACCAAATCACCTTCTGCAGAGCTCATCGTCTTCATCACGTTCAAATAAATCACGACCCACTGGAACTGGAACTCATCGAAAGTAAAGGCAAAGAACTGAAGGGAACAAGCGATCAGTTTCTACGAGAAATTATTAAACACAGAACATTTCCTTATGCTGTCATGAAGAGACACAAGCATTCAAATATAATTGTTGGTGAGCTTTGCATCGAAAGGACAACTCTACGACTCCAATATCACTCCATGGCTCTTTTAACTATCCATGAGACATCCTACAAGCAGTGACCGTCGTACATTATATATGAACAGCATACACCCCTCTCCCTCCCTCCTTATACGCATAAGCCCACATGGATCTTACTCCAACCTCTGCGTATTTGTTTTGTCTCATAACTTTCCACTTCTGTTTACGTACCTATATTTCTTTTGACATGCTATATGTGCACAAACACTAACATGTGAATGATCAAGTCTATCTGGATTGTTGCAATTCTCTAGAAATATGCATATTTTTTCCATTTTATTTTCCCACAAGACATTAATAATTGCGGCAACACTTAAACCGATGTCTTGGAATGTGCTTCAAGCCCGAGGCGAAAAAAAAAGAAAAGAATTAACCACTGAACGAAACTGAGGGCAGTTTCTTTTTTACAAGAAACACACATTTAAATAACGATGACTCATCCTTCCTTCATAACATCTTTTCATTACTACGAGACACAAATAATATAATTATCGCTGGAGACTTTAATACTGTCATTAACACTTCTCCCTCACCTTTATCATTGACTTTTATCTATAGATTCAAATTGGCTTATTTGTATATTTATAACTATATATATATTCATTCATTCAGACATTTCTATTTGTTTAGACTTATGTATATATTGAGATTTACTTTTATAGTATGTGTGTGCTGTGTGTATATATATATATATATATAACAAAGACACACTTGGTCAATATGGTCAAATATCATCAAAGAATGTGAAAAAGATGATAGAGTGGAATCATATTTCTTTGTCATGACATTGTGGCAGTGTTGGGGAGTAACGAATTACACGTAACGGAATTATGTATTTAATTACAAAACAAATGAAACCACATTACAGTCACTCATGAAAATGGTAATAAATAACAGAATTACATTGGAATATCTTTTTCAACACCTATACAGACACAATAAATTTCTTTTCCCAAAATGCATCAATTGCTCTAAAACACGAGACACCAATGTTTCAGGAGTTTAGGACACGCGTTTATTCAGCATCATTTTCTTTTTTCTTATTTAGGTTTACATATATGCTTCGTCTTTCAAGATCAACAGGTTTTTTCCTAATGCACTGTTGGATGCCATCGTTTCCTGTCAAGGGTTTGATTAAGCCTGCTTGCTTGAAAAGTTTTCAAAATGATTAACATTCGAAAACATTTGTTAGAAATTCAGAGAAGTTATCAAGAAGTCACACTACTAAATAGGGTAACATGAAATCTGTAATATTTCCAAAGTAACCTTTTCCCAACACTCGGCATATGAGTGTGCGCACGCTTAGGTTTCGGATAAAAACACACTAATTACTTCATGTAACAAAACCTTTTCGACAGCAAGTGTCCTGTTCTCGAACAGAACCGAGTACCGTTGTTTTGTTTGGCAAAAGCAAGAGAACATCAACAAGAAAATGATTTAATTATTAAACGAACAAACAAAAAAAAAAGGTGCGATAACATAGTTTTTTCCCCTGCGAACTAATAGTTTTTCTTCTTTAACACGCCTTAAACTTTAAATAATAAAAAATATACATACATGTTTTTACATGTAACACTTTTGTCTTTGTTCCTGAGGATACTGTATGTTTCCAGCGGTTTCGTTTGAAACGGATAAAATGCTCACGCACATACACACGCAAAACGGTAAACTCGCGTAAAGTGAACCAGTAATTCAACGTAAAAAAAAAACCACACACAAAATAACGCAGTACGTCCTATTAGTTGGAACGTTTCCACCTCAACACGGATTGCTGGTTGAATAAATATCTGTCCAATAAGACGTCATTTGATTTGTGTTTGCCGTAAGCACTGCTATCAGTCCCGAATAGTAACAGCGATTGTACTGCGGCAGTGTCACTACAAACTGTTCCATATTTGGCGGTTGCATTGGAACGATGCCCAAACGTTCCAAACACATGCCAAGATACGCATCCTCGATATATATGGCCTTAATGTGCTTCGATTCCTGTAAAAATTTCTGCGGCAGGTCTAAAGAAATGATGTAACACATGCCCAGAGGATACGGCGGATACGTGTCTCTGGAGTACACGTCGTAGGGGATGTAAAACTTGTTCTCGGGATTTCGAATGACAATATTTCCGTACCACACTAGCCCGGTCATGTAGTTGGTTGGCACTGGGTTCAGACTCACAAGCATGTTTATTAGATTGTTCATATTAAGTAGCACGTCAGCGTCCACTTTCACAGCGAAGGACGCCTGTAGACAGCTCTTGTTGAGCCATTCCATCATCATCATGGTTTTAATGGTCAGGTTCTTGTAGGAATCCAGGAAGTTGCTCTGGAGAAGGTCTTGGTACTGCTGGCTCTCATTCTGGAGTTTTTCCTGCAACGCTTCTTGATCGTTTCCACTATGTAGGCCCATAATAAACAGCACCAGCACCGCTTTGTCCCCAATGAGCTTTTCTCCACCCCATGTCCTCCTGATGCCACTGCGTGCCTCTGTGTCCCAAGGGGGCACCGGGACTATAATCACCACGAAGGGCTTTTGCTGTTCGCATATCTCCGGTTGGTCAATGATAAATTTATATTTTCGGGGGTAGGCCACATGGTACAACCCTGGATCTTCCATTTCGGGTTCCTCATTTACAGGATCGTTACTTAGTGCTGCTGTGCTTTGTCGTTTTGGAAAGGGATACCTTTGTGGTTCTTTCTTGTTTTGGCCAGCTGTCATAGGAGAATAAAAGAGATACAGTAGTAAAGCAGTTCCTGGAACCAGGAGAAAAACCAGGAAACTCTTGTTGGACATCTGTCTTGATGAGGTACAACTGAAAGAACAGAAAGAGAGTCACAGGCAAGTAAGTGTCTAGTTTGTTTTTATGTGGTTTGAAACACTTTTAAACAATTTAAAACCAATTAATTGACAGGAAATATCATGTAGTGTAACTATTAAGTGAATATCACAGCGTATCCCATTACTTGGGACGTGTCCACCCAGCCCAATTGCACAGCAATTCGTACATATTTTATGAGGTGGCTAATTGGTATGAACTCGTACAACTTCACTAGTACAAATTCGAAGGATTTTAGCTAAAAACAAATCCAATCCTGAAAATTCTGAGTATCTGCCAAGAACAATCAAATGCGATATCAGCACCTTTTTTAATTTTTTTTAATCAATGTAAAATTTCTTTGCTTCTCTTTGTTGACCTGATCATCACTTTTTTTGTTTAACGCAATCTACTACATATAGTCAGCTTTTATTTTAATAAAAAAAACAAACAAACAAACTGAAAATTGGTTAATTCAGCAGCAAAAGATACTCGGGGGCGCACAAACATTTTATAAAAGCTAGCAAAACATTTTTATTTACAAATAAAAGTGGGGGACTAAATCTGGTAAAATGTTACACATTGCTCCTTGTATTGTTGCAAAATACATTAATGAAAAAAAACAATAGGCTACTTATTATAAAGTATATATTATAAAAATAAGCAACGTTTCTTTTAAATGTATTGCACAGTAATGAAGGCAGCAACATGTGGTAGATAACCAGAACAAAGTATTTTAATACGAAAGTCTCCAATACAGACCATTGATGCGGACACAAAGTGCTTATGTGCATCCTGTGGATAAGAAACTTAAATTTATTGACTTGAATATTCATCTGTACCTGACATTGAGCTAAGGAACAACTTCAGAAAACTTGAAATATAGTATACGAAAACTTTATTGTGTTTTATAATGTTTTTGTTCCTTTTGTGAGGCTCAGGCAATAACACAGAATATTATACGCATTACGCACAATATCCAACTTGGATGCCCTAAACCTAACCTTACCCATGAATAATGCCTAAAATGAGAGGAAATGACAGATGAAGGACACTGATGTATAAGCACACTGCAAACTATAAACTGGTTCTTCAAATCTGAATCAAAATATTGCCCCAGGGTCAACAAAGATGTTGATCTAGGAACATGTCACAATCAGCAAAATCTGGTTCTGCGTGTTGGTCCACCTCGATATGAAGTGCTGGTTAAATTAACGTCTGTTCAATGCAAGTGTCATTTCTGTCAAACTCCATCATTTGACTTTGATTTGGTAAACAATAGGTTTCAAATAGTTAAAATATTAACTGCTTCTCTGCTAATATTAACACTGTCGTAAATTGTACCTTTAGGCACACAACAGTTTGTCACTTGTACCCATAAAGGGACATCTTTGTACCTTATTTACCCTAAAAATGTTCATAGTAGAGGGCATATTACAACTTAAAAGGTAATAAAGTGAAGTTTCGGGGTAAATAAGTTTAAAAGCCATCCCTTTAAGAGTACCGAACCAACAACAAGCTGTTGAACTATAGCCTAAAGTATACTTTGATAAGCTACGCATTGAACTGTACAAATGCAAAGTATACTCCAGCAAACAGTGTCGATGCACTTTGTACTTTGGAAAAATGTCTTTGTACTTTTCTAAACTAAAGTTGCAGCTCTTTCATAACTCTCCTCACACATGGCTTACCAATCCAGATTTCTGATTGTTGTTGTTGTCACTTAAGTTTTGTTTTCTTCTGTGAAACAGCGGCCAGCGTTACCACTTTGTGGAACAACTGATTAATGCGAAACTAAGTCCGTGCACAAAATGTGCATACGTGACCTGTTACAAAAGCCAGATGGTGAGCCTACAGAACCTGTACGCCATTTTGGTTGACAAAATTTGTGCCAAACCCATCCTAGGTTTTAAATGTGAAATATATACAAAATAGTAAGTATGTACCAATTTTTCTGCGGTTTGTATATCTGCAGTCTTAGTTTTCTTGTCTCTGTCTGAATTATAAATATAAATTACTATAGCCAGAAACTCACTGCGCCTTTAAAAATGGTCCAAAAGAGGTGGGAAGACCAAAAAGTTGACAAATGTAAATTACTGCCACAGATATTTAGTTTCTCTCAAACCAATGCAGAATATTTGTGCTAGCTGTCTGTTCACAGTAGCCTTTGGGTGTGATCAACTTGTTAACACAGAATGTGACTGGACAACACAGTTAGCTTCCATTCTTGCTAGTTCTTTTTATATCGGTGAAGGAATTTAAGTTAAAGTAGTGGGCTTTTTTCGGGATTTTGGGAAGTCTGATTCAAACTAGGGGCCAAATGCTCCAAAGTAGGGCTGGGAGATATATATATATCATTATATCATATATATCCACGCGCATCTCTCCAGTAAAGCCGGCTCTTTGATTGGAGTAAATCTCCATTACCTGTTTTTAAATGGAGCCTTACTCCAGCCTTACTCCAAGTCCATGACAAAACCAAGAGTCTTGAGTACTTAAACTCAAGACACAATCATTGTCAACAAATGTATATGTCAAATGCATATGCAGTTCACATACTACACAGCCAGCATTCGCGAGATCCACTAATAGTGCAGATAAAAAAGGAAGACTCGCTTTAAGTAATCATATAGCATTCTATTTAAAAGGGTACGGTTCTAAATTAATTAAATACATCCACACATCTTATTTGAAATGCTAGGAATTTCTGACATACCATTGGGAAGCTCCAACACAGTACGCTCAGCCTGTCACACCAGAAACTCTAGTTCCTCTAATGTTTACTGAGAGATGTTAGTTTTCTGAGACGTTCATTGTCCCGTTTCTTAAACAGAAATTAAGCGTTGTGACGGAACAGAAATCTGCCATCTCTGTCATACTTTTAAGTAGTCTCAGACTTAGCCTATTCTAGAATTTAATAGGCTGATTTCCTGGAGAAAGACTAGAGCTACTTCAGGATTAAATTGGGGATTAAATTAAATCCACCAGGAGGCAGGTTTAACTTCAGATTAACGCTGTGTTTACTGTCTGTACATAAAATAGACTGTATTGATATAGTCTAATCTCTAATTGTTACATCATTTGAATTCCATAATTCATAGTTAAATTCTTTTAACCCCAAAAGTAAACCGTGCTTCCTTCGAGCTGGGTGTCTTTAAAATAGGCCCGTAATCAGAAGCACATTTTAAACTGGAATACAATTAAATTTAATTCACGTGCGTTATATAATCCTTTCTGGATTGCAATCCGCCATCAAAATGATTTTTTGTCATGTAATTATTCCAGATGCTGTGAGAATAGGCATATGGTGCTGCTAACGCAGAATAGTTTACGTATGTGATACTCTCCAAAACCAGGTGTGACAAGGAGGGGACGAATTGTTAAATAAAATCGATCATTTCTGCTCTCTTTACACACAAAAAGTATTCTCGTAGCTTCGTAAAATTGCGGCTGAACCACTGACGGCACATGGATTATTTTAATGCTATCATTGCTTCTGAGCCTTGATTGTGTTAGGATCCTTGCTCTGTATGGAGGGTCATCAAACATATCTTTATTTTGTGGTTATGAACAGAGGTCTTATAGGTTTAGAATGAAATGAGAGTAATAAACGGCCAAAATTTCCCTTTAAATGTCATGCATTGTGCAATTTTTTTGAAAGCTTTTGTCAAATTACACACCAACGGCAATGGTTCAGAAATGGAAAAAAAACACTTTTAAAGTTTGTTTTCCAGTTTTCTATGATTAAACTGAATAGATATGGGGAACTCAACGTGGCTACGTGTCCCGGTTGTTGAATATTAACCGTATTCCAAATATGGTCAACCGAATTTTAGTCACTTTACTTAACGCTAATGTGTATATATTTAAGGGGGAGTATCTGAAAGATACATAATGCTGAAACTTGGAATGCGTCTCGTTTCTCTCAGCTGCGAGGAACAGACCTGTCTGCCTGCTAAAAATAGTCAAGTTGAGGCATGTGGTCCCTCTTCTCACACATTGTTTTCCTGTCAACTAACCAAAGTTTGCTTCGGCTGGATTGTTAAAGCTTTAGAATTTCCTCATGCTATAACATGTGGAGCATAGTCATAGACCAAGTAGTATCAAGCTTTGCTAAACGGCACATTTGGCAAAATAGTTCATACTACCTCAAACTTTAAAACATTTGAGGTCTTAAAAAAAATCCTCACTCGTGTATAACCTTATTTTGTTCCACATCGTTTAAACTCAAACACAAAGTTAACAATTAATCCTGGTTATTCATACTCTAATGCGTCACACAATACATTCCCAAACCCTGGATTACTTTTGTTGTTGTTGTTGGGTCGTATTAGCAATCATGAACCACAAAGCCGCATTTGATTTTCAACCAATGAAAAATGGACACAAAGTCACATTAATCAGTTAACAGTTAGCCAACATAGCAATTAAGTGCACGCACAGGTATGCATCAACTCGTCTAAGCTGGGGGAACAACATAGTGGAATATGGAAAAAACTGTTGCGTTTTCCATTAAGATCCCAATATCTCGAAAAATCTAACCCAAAATATCTTAAATATTTTAGGCAAAATGTGCAATAAGGCATGGAAAAAACGGTGATGCACAAAAGTACATATTTTTATGAGAGCAAGTTGGTATAATATATATATATATATATATATATATATATATATATATATATATATATATATATATATATATATATATATATATATATATATAATATAGTTATAGAATGTAGTTAAAGTTCTTAGATTTTACTAAAAGACATAGTAATCTCTTATATATATATATATATATATATATATATATATATATATATATATATATATATATATATAGTGATGATATAAAATAATGATTTCTAAAATATTCATAATACAATCTTTGGTTGAGTTGGCTCAGAATGACCCATGTATTTAATTAGCAGAAATATACTTCACTAAATATATATGCATCTCTGACACTACTGAGTCGTAGACAAATTAGCTCATAATTATAGTTGTTTTTCAAACTATAACGTATATTTTGTATTAAAACAAACGTGCTGTTTCTCCCGAATTACGAAAAACTATCAAATCTGATTTGCCCTTTTAGATGGAGATGCAATCAGACAAAAATCATCTGAACAAGACAAAAATCTCATTTTATCGATGCAGGTACCGGTCAACGGCTGTATGCCAAACACGACAAAAGGTGCAGAGAGACCCCAGGCATGAGAGTGTCATTTTCATCAGGTTTGGCTGGTAAAACGATGACACTCACAGTTATTGTATTGAACAAGCAGACCAGGTGTGAACTTACACTTGCATTTTAAATGAGGCTGAAACTTAATGCTTCTCACTAGAAACCAAAGGTTTCGTGTATAATGGCATATAGGGAGAATATAGGTCAACTCTCTCATACACTTGCCTGTTTGTTTTGTGTTGATGTATTTTCCAAATGACACCCTTACACAAGACTTTTTTTTAAAATTAGGGTTACAAAACAGTTTCAGTATCATATTAAATTGATTTATTTGAAATGGTTTCCTAATTGTTGGCCCTGGCCTATTGTCATTATTGCCTAATTCAAAAATACATGTTGTATTATTAAAAGTATAGGGTAGTAATAGTAGTGCGAGTAATTACTCGTTTCATTAATGGGTCATATAAAAACAATTAGCTGACAAGCGTTTTTTTAATATATTTACACTACGGACTTATAAATGTAGCCTATGGAACTACAAATTGTAGTTTTGTGATAACATCAAATCAATATTCTATTAAAGAAATCAATTTCCGTAAAAAAAACACGTTCCCGAAACAGCTCCTCGCATTTCTCGCGATATTAGTTCGCGGTAACTTTGGCAACCACGCCAACTTAAAACCCACCGCTTGTTTCGCCCTCACTACTGTGCCGCGCGCTATAAAGTACTACAGATTAGTGCTGGACTACGAATCAAACTCTCGACGTAAACGTGCGTTTCTTACCTCGGGCGCGGTGACACCAGGTGAACGCCTCTGAACGCGTTTGAGATGTGTGATGAAAGAGGTTCACGCTCCTGGCGTTTCGACAGGTAAATTCAGCACTTTAATACAGTCGTGCGGTAAAGTGTGTCAATCGATGTTTGCTCCAGCAAACGAGAGCCTCCATCTGTAAAACAACAGGTGTTTCCGGCCCCCAACCACACCCTCGCTCGAGAGTTGCTCTTCCTCCTCAGGTATAAGCTACCGTCTTTTCATGTTGCCTAGGCCACCTATTTCCTTCAAGTACATCATGTGATTGTAATTGTGAATCTATAGGTATTAATGTTCCTCAGCTATATATAAAAAATATTCTAATGTTTTTTTATTATAATAATAATATTAATAATTCATTTTTATATTGTAATATTTTGTGGACAGCTGGTGGTTAATATCAAGTCACAGTAATGTTTTTAATGTAATAATATATAATAACGTGTTTGTCCACTCTGTGGTATGGTATGTGTTAGGTCTACAGTTTGAGTTAGTCATTTGTGTCAGTAATTTAATTATAAAAGTTATTTTTATGTAATTATTAATAAAAAACATATAGAAAAGGGTAATGGTTTTCAGTATAAAGAAGTGCTACAGATTGTTTAATGGCACCATGCACAAAAATTTTCAACAACAACTTTTCCATTTCCAGTTCAAATGATCCTTTAACTGGGTAAATTAGATGGGATATTTCATAATTACTTCATTATTCTGAAAAACGTATTTGTTGTTGACCATACTTCATTTTTTTCATATTTAGAGGAGAAAAAGACTGTTGAGCATTGCACACAATTCTTCTTTAATATATTTCTAATACGTGTCTACGTATACACTGTATCGCCATAAGTATTCGTCCTTGACTGGCATATGAACTTAAGTGGCGTTCCCATTCCTAATCCATTGGGTTCAATATGACGCCAGCCCTCCCTTTGCAGCTATAACAGCTTCAACTCTTCTGGGAAGGCTGTCCACAAGGTTTAGGAGTGTATTTATGGGAATTTTCGACCATTCTTCCAGAAGCGCATTTGTGAGTTCACACACTGATATTGGACGAGAAGGCCTGGCTCTCAGTCTCCGCTCTAATTCATCCCAAAGGTGTTCTATCAGCAAACAGAGTTCATTTCACTGGAACTAAGGGGCCAAGCCCAGCTCCTGAAGAACAACCCCACACCATAATCCCGCCTCCATCAAACTTTACACCAGGCACAATGCAGTCAGACAAGTACTGTTCTCCTGGTAACCACCAAACCCAGACTCATCCATCAGATCACCAGATGGAGAAGCGCGATTCGTCGCTCCAGAGAACGCATCTCCACAGCTCTAGAGTCCAGTGGCGTTGTGCTTTACGCCACTGCATCTGACGCTCTGCATTGCTCTTGGTGACGTATGGCTTGGATTCAGCTGCTCGGCCACGGAAACCCATTCCAGCTAATTAAACAAATCTGAAGGCCACATGACGTTTGGAGGTCTGTAACGATTGACTCTGCAGAATGTTGGTGACCTCTTAGCATCCGCTGACCCCGCTCCGTCGGTTTATGCGGCCTACCACTTCGTGGCTGAGTTGCTGTCGTTCCCAAACGCTTCCACGTTCTTATAATGCAGCTGACAGTTGACTGTGGAATACTTAGGAGCAAGGAAATTTCACGACTGGATTTGTTGCACAGGTGGCATCCTATCACAGTTCCACTCTAGAATTCACTGAGCTCCTGAGAGCGACTCATTCTTTCACAAATGTTTGTAAAAAAAAAAAAAAAAAAAAAAACAGTCATGCCTAGGTACTTGATTTTATACACCTGTGGCCATGGAAGTGATTGGAACACCTGACTCTAATTTGGATGCGTGAGCGAATACTTTTGGCAATATAGTGTATATATATTACTGCATTTATCCTTAACAATATTATTATCACCATTAAATATAATATTACAAGAAGTCAATGGTTGTTGGTTAGCATTAATGGAATGTGAAGAATTAAGTAATAATGAAAGACTTTTACTTGGGATTGCATCAAAAAATAACAGCACAGTTTTCCGGCTTCACAGGAATGTTACACTTTCTGAATATGACAAAAGCAAGCCATGTTCATTAAGCAACTGACTTTTGGTAAATATTCCATTGTCCCACCATGACTGATTAAAGACAGATTATATATATATATATATATATATATATACATACAAGATTTTTGTATATATTTGGTGGCAGTAAATATTTTAAAAACAAGGTAAGACCTTTGCTACCCTCTAGTGGCTGTAGAGCAGTAGCAGATTTACATTCTTATTCTTAAATTCTTATTCTGAGTTATTGTCTATGCAGGCTACAGATCTGGTCTGCTTATGTCATAAGAGTCCATTTTTGGGGGGGATTGATTTTTTTTGTTGTTGTTGATTTTGCATAGAAAGGGTCATATACAACTGTCCCTAATCTCAAAATCATCTTTATAATGAACAGAACTGACCCTTTGTTTGGATAGGACAATATTTGGTCAACAACTATTTGAAAATCTAATCCCAGGGTACATTTCCTTTAGGTAAGGAAAGTCAATGTATTGTTGGCTGTTGCTACAAATGTACAAACAGTATGTGATAGATAATGCTTAATGGACCTTTTTATCAACGTCAATATGTTATATTAATGGTTAGTGTATAATATATATTTTATATTTAATATCACTAGGTTATTTAAAATAATCACAAATGGATTTTTAAAGGAATAGAGATGACAAATTGCTTACTCACGCTCAGGTCATGTTGATTGTAGATGAGTTTGTTTGGTCAGATTTGGAGGAATGTAGCCCTTGCTCTGCAGTGAATGGGTGCCGTCAGAGTCCGAACAGTGCTTGATCTGTCCATATTTCACTTCTGATTCAAACAAGATGACTTTTTCACTGAAGAAAGCAATGTTATGGACTCATATCAGTCAGAAGCAATGGTTTGAAATGTGAAATGTTTTATTAATGCAGTTTTTCAACATTATGGGTATTATGTTTTTATCAGCTGTTTAGTCTTCTGACGGCACCCATTCAGAATCAATAATTGTATTTCAGTCAGAAGTACGTTTAAAAATCTTTAAATAAATAAATAAATAAATAAATAAATATATATATATATAAAAATGCATGTAGATTTTCACTTTATACAACACTAGTTGATGGATTGGATTTAATTGAATCACTTATTCTTGTAATGCATTTATTAGCGGTTTGTATTCTCATTCTGACGGCACCCATTCACTGCAGAGGATCCATTGGTCAACAAGTGATGTAATGCTTTCACTAAATCTGTTCTACAGAAGAATTGAACACCTTTGACTAAACATTATGACCCCAAATTTCCGGGTGAACTATTCTGTTTAAATACAAATATTTCATGTTAATATAAGGTCATTAAATCTTTATGCATAATATTTTAAGATGCCTTTCAGAGTATGCTTTTCAATTCAGCTTCTTTTTTAGGTATTTGCATTTTATGTAATATTCATTTCATAAAACGTTCACATATTTAGATTTCAAACAAATACATTTTATACATTTTTTTACAAACATTATTTGTGTCCTGAAGGCATAAGAGAGTGTTGTAAAGAGAGCGTTGTTTTCCATTTCAAATTTGTAGATCAAGTGTATCGCTTAGTATGCAAATGTATCAAACAATAACGACACAAGAACACAGCTACCAGGGTTAGACAAACAGGCCGCTGTTGTAAAAAAATACATTAAGCTGAACCTGTAACTACATATATTCTCATTTCTAGAAACAGAAAATTAGACTCCCAAGTTCTTTTCAGCAGGGTATTTTGGTTGCTTGAATGTCCATCCAATAGGAAATCAGCTGAGTCTGGCTATCTGTTAGTATTGCTATTCGTCTAGAATAGTAACAGCGATTGAATCGTTGGGGTGGCTTGACCACAAACTGTCCAATATTTGGTGGTTTCTTGGGTGCGATTCCCAAACGCTTCAAGCACATGCCCAGATATGCGTCCTCAATAAAAATAGGCCTGATGTGCCTGGAAATGTGCAGGATCTTCTCTGGTAAGTCCATAGAAAAGATATAACACATGCCCAGAGGGTACGGAGGATATCTGGATTTAGGATACACATCGTGAGGGACATAAAACTTGCTGGCTGGATCTCTCAAGACATTGTTTCCAGACGATACTAGGCCGGTGATGTAGTTGTGTTGTAGTGATTTCAGACTCACAAGCATATGTAATAGGTTTTTCATATTCAGGAGCACATCAGCGTCCACTTTTGCTGCGTAGGACGCCTGTGGACAATTTCTGTTGAGCCATTCCATCATCACCAAGGTCTTAATGGTCAGATTCCTGTAGGAGTCCAGGAAGTTGCTCTGGAGAAGGTCTTGATACTCCTTGCTCTCATTCTGTAGTTGCTCTTGCAGTGTATCGTTACCACTTTGTGAGCCCAGAAGAAAGAAAACCAGCACCAATTTGTCCCGGACGAGCTCCTCGCTGCCCCATGTTATCCTGATGGCGTTACGCGCCTCGATGTTCTGCGGGGCCACGGGGACGATAATCACCACAAAGGGCTTTTGCTGTTCACACTTCTCTGGCTGGTCGAGGATGAATCTGTAATTTTGAGGGTAAGCAACATGGGGGTTGCCTGTTTTTTTAGCCATTTTTTGCCACTTTCTTGTTTCGAGGATCGTAGCAGTGAAATACAGCAATAAAATATTAAGTAGGATGAAGAGGCCAACCAGTAGAAAACTCTTACAGAACATTTGAACGAGGCTGAAAAGAAAATGTTCATCATCAGAAATTGTTTGTGTTTTATTTTATAAGATTGTTACAAAAAAAAAAATTGCCTTTTGTTTCTCACAGATGAAGCCAAAGTCTGTACATGTTCTGAATAACAATGCCTTTTAAATTGACAAACTATCACTTTAAATTTTTTCAAATTGGGTCTTTGTCACCGAGTTATTAAAATGCAAAAATGCAGTGCTTCTCTAAGGTAACAGGCAAATGATTCTGACCGCTGTGCTTGGCTCCTCAACAAAATCATGCCACTTTCGGACACTAGTGGAAACAGCTGTAAATTCTACACGCTAAAACAGCAGCATTGTCTGCTATTTATACTATTGTTGCAAATAGTGGCAATTCTCTGCACTTCGGTATTGTACAAGGTACATTACAAAAGAAGTTGCAATAATAACATACTGAGTGTAAATTGTCATTTCAATTCTAATTTTGAAATGCCACCTTATTGGTCTACAATAAAGCCCTCCCTGCACCTACCCTAACCTTACTCGATGCTTTAGTTTCAACTGTTTGATTACCTCCTTTTTTAGTGAGCATAAATATTTTTATGATGCGATATGGAAAAAAGTTTTAAAGGCGTCAAAAAGAGCTCAGCGCGCGCTTTACCATCTACGTCACTGGAGCTAATGAATCAGTCGTTTTTTTAATAATATTGACTAGGCCAATCACACGTTGGTGGGTGTAGTAAGTGTAAATAGCCTCTGCCAAAAAGGCAGGCTGTTTAAACAAAGTGTAAATAGCATCTAATTGGTATTTACACTTAGTGTAAATAGTCTCTAATCGCTATTTACACTTAGTGCAAATAGCCGCTGCCTTTAACATTTCCTGATACTGTATTTTCCTCAAAACTAAAGACATACTCTATAAAGATGGGTGTTTAAAGGTTCTATTTAGAACCGCATCTTCCTTAAAAATCCTAAAATGGTTCTTTGTGTCAGACTTTAGGGTTCTTTCCCGCCTTTTGTGTTTAAAATTTGCCAGAAGTCACCTTCAGTATTGATTTTCTTGTGCTCAATCAGCCTTTCCTATCAATCATGTATGTGAGCACCTCTGTTCAAGTGAGGATGCTTGCTCCTCTTCTCTACAAAGTAACAGAGATACTGAGTTTTGCTTATTGTGGCTTTCATAAACATAAAACTCAATGTGTTTCAGAAGGTGTTGATCAGATGCCACAACAACATTATCCATATTAACGTGGCATATAATTACACCAAAATAGCCACATATTGATGATCCCCATAGATATTACACTAGATCTTTGTTACATCTATTTCGAATTTAGTCATGTATTCATCTGATAACCGTTGTTAGAGCACTGCCATTGTTACTACAGTTTCTTGTCAATAGAAAGCACCTAATATGATAATGCTCAATATATTATTTAAAAAGGATATTTATTACACCATTAAGGTCTTACATAAGACTTTCAAAGCACGATTCTTTATTGAACGTTAAAAATTGTTCTGTTTGGCAAAAAGGTTTCTGCCAAAGAATCGTAACGTGGTACATGTTAGAACCATTTTAAAGCTGTATAATTCACTCTTAAGAAGCCACTGAAAAACACAAAATCAAATCTATGAAATGTTTGAACATACCTTATCTTGTCTTGAAACAGTGATACTGTATATCTCAGAGTTACTGTATCCGGGCTCCTCCTTGTCTTTTCTTCTGACCTATTGGATCCTTTAAAAACACCTGCTAAGGTTAGTGAGCTGGCAAAGTTCCAGAATCACTTTGTTACTCAAAAAGATCATGTTACCATCCATCTTTTAATCATTGTCCTCCATCTGCAAGTGTTTTCTTTTTATGTTTCTGATGCCAGCTGGAAGATAAAAATAGGAACAAGCATCTTAGGATAACCGCTAACGTGGATTCTGGATGTAATGTCTTGAAGATCCCGTGGCATTATAATATTCTGGAAGCTGCCACCTCACCTTACCAACATTATTTGCATGACATGCAAAAAGCAAGATGACGGTGACAATGTGACCTTGTCAGCACTTCAGCTGGACAGAAGTGAAAACAACAACGATCATGTTAATTTCACTTTTTATTTTAAAATCTGTTCCTGTTGGTTCGTGCACAGACAGAAGATCTTAAATAGTTAATTTAAAATGAATACATTTAATTCTTATTTTTAACAATTTTATTCTAAAACATATTTAACCTGTTAGCCCAACCTAAAAAAAAAGCACAGCCACTAAAATAAATATATAAAAATACAACTGCAAAGAAATTCTGTGTAAGCTTGTTAGCAATCTTCAATATTCAGTAGGTACAGTTACAGAAACCACAAAAAAGACAACATTTGAACAGAAATGTTATCCAAAATAATAACATTTTGTTTCAAAAATCTTAAATTCTAAATGTAATGCAAAATAAAGAAAAAAAAATTAAAAATGTACATTTGTAACTATTTACTGTATGATCTATACAGTCTTTTATAAAATAAATAAAGACAACCACAAATCTATTCCAATTTTATTTGTTTTATGGGACTCTTTACATCCTTCCAAATATCTATTAGCTGCTGCGGGGATCTCAAGATTGTTGTAATGACTTTAAGGAAATCTTCTCGATTATATTGCCACATATAGTCTCTAAACTGTGAAGGGTCTGGGGGAGACAAAGGTGCAACACCTAATTGTTTCAGACAAGCACCCACATATGCGTCTTCTATGTTAAAGGGCTTTACTTCCTTGGAAATTTCCACAATTTTTTCAGGCAGGTCATTGGAGAAAACATATCCCATTCCCTGCAGGTAGGTGGGGTATTTTTGTTCAGGGTACAATTCCTCTGCCACGTACCATTTCGAGCTTTTGTCTCTGACGACAGGCCGGTCCAGCATCAAATATCCTGTGATGTAGTTCTCTCTGGGTGTGTTGGGTGACAATAAAAGGCTCATCAAGTTCTCCGGGTTTATGAACATGTCAGAATCAACCTTCATAGCATAAGTTGCTTGAGGGCAGCGAGTGGCCAACCAGTCCATGATCACCATGGTCTTTATGGTCAGGTTGAAGTAGGAGTCCACAAAGTCGCTCTGCAGTAGATCTCTGTGTTGTCGACTCTCTTCCTTCAGCTGCTGTTGAGCTTCAGCTCCTCCAGACAAACCCACCAAGAACAGAGTCAGCACTGCTTTTCCCTGCACTGAGCTCTCGTTCCCCCATGTGCTCCGGATGGCGTTACGAGCAGCTACGTCATGAGGTGCCACGGGGACCATAAAGACCAGGAACGGATCCCACTGACTACATTTATCGGGTTCGTTCAGGATGAAATGATAGTTACTTGGATGAGCCACATGGTGATAGATAGGAATGTCTGTGGTTTTTATAGGAATTTGTGTAGGGCTGTTTTGAACACCGTCGGGTGCTAAAATGTTTTGATTTCCACTGGCTGACAGGAACTCAGGCACCACATAATAGGAGTGTATCTGATTTAGCACTTTTTTATACAAGGTGTCAGGGAACACAGCGGTCTTCAGAAGGTATTCAGAGATGTAAGTTATGGTTGTCAATAAGAACACTGATGTGAGCAGTACAATGAATCCAGTTTTTTTTGGACACCGAAGTGGAGCTCTCCCCGGACCCAAACTGCTTGTAAGACAAAAAAGCAGGTATTAAATAAAATAAAGTCCAATAATAAAATCTTTTTGCTGACACAAATGTGGGATCGATAAACATTCCTGAGCGTCAAAATCAAATTAGAACAGTTAAATTTATATTACATAGGTTATTAAAAACACCCTTTAACATAACATAGTCGAAAACGTGGTAGGGACTGTTTTGTTTTAATCTGAAGAGTCGGAACAAAGTTTTTAGAACGCTACAGTATGCCTGCTGAAAAAAAAGAATGGTTTTCACTACAAATAGAATTATTATTAAAACATTACGAACCATCCACTTTTAATCTTTAAAACCGTTATTATTATTTTTATATTCATTGGATTTTATTGTTTTATTTCATTTTTGTAGTGTATGTTTTGGAACATATTCCGTTGGGACTTTCAACGAACCACCAACAGAAGGTCCGGTAGAGACCCACGGGTCATTACAGTCTCCATTACCATTACAAGATTCACCACGCTACACACGAGACAGGTGATCGACTAGAATTCAGAAAGAGACCGTTCAGGTGAGCGGGACTTTTAGGGACTCAGCAGACGTTTAGAACAGTGATATAAACGTTCCCTCTCCACGGCTGTTCGATAGCCTAAACTAATACCGCTGCTTCGCGGATTTTCACGTTTCACGCGGAATTTCGCGCGAAGGCAAAATTTTTACCTCAGCTGACCCAACAGCAACGTTTCTCGGTTTGAACGACGCGAAGGCTTTCTTCATACATTAATAGACCGGGTGATATAAACTTTACCGTGACATTAATCTACACGTTCCTATAAATTTGCAGCATTAGGGTTACTTTGTAATTAGCTTTGTAAGTTTATCAGTGACTCGCCGTCTGTAGCCCGTTTCTTCTTAAATGCGATTATTTTAAATCGAACTTCTTATGCTTTTGTCCAAAATAACTGTTTCACATATGGACATCTGTAAAATGTCCACATTTAACAAATTCTGTCCTAATACGACTTATAAATTATATCAGTGTAGTGTTTCTTTATTATCAAACCCACGAGTGTGGTGGCACCATCCATTTAAATAAGTGAAAAAAAAAAGTTTTAACGTTGTCTTTTGCTTAACACAAAGACTTTATCTAAATTAATTTTCTAAATGAAATTATAATAGTTTTATAGAACAAGGAGGGTTACGTTTATGTTTTTGTACAGTAGTTTTCCCTGAATGTGTCAAGTTATGGTCAGATTAGCATGTTTTCATATCAAGGCAGTTCCAGCGTACCGCACCATTTTGGCATCTCAGATGACCACAAAATATCCTCATAACTGCGGTTACGTGCTTTAAATCATAAAAGGCAAAAGCAAGTTTGACCTTACCTCTTCCAGCCATATCCGTTGTAGAGTTTCACCTTCATGTCTTGGTGTGTGAGCATCTGGATTCAGGGCAATCGATGAAAACCTGAGAGAATTATAGGTGGCCCCACCCCCGTCCACCTCATACAGGTGTTAACTGGGGATGGGTGGGCTTGGTTTTTTTTTTTTTTGTGTGTGTCAGTTGCAACGCTAATGACGCAAAACAGGCTTCGGCCGATTGCTGTGTACAAACCTCACATTCCAACTAACTAAACCAATAACAATGTACAGGCTTTAGTCATTGCACTCTTTATTGGACTTATGCATCACAGTCCTCTATTTCATGAATTTAATTCCGGTCACGTTGACAGACGTCCTGTGGTATGGTAAGACACATTAGCATTAGTTCAACTTCATGAGGCTGTAGCCTCAACGTCAAAAAAAACAAAACATGTAAAAACAAACATTTACGATAGAAACCTATTGAACTAAATCTGGTAAAATATACATACATGAACTGACAATATACATCCAAATGTATTTCATACATTGTATTTCGTCAATGACGACCTTACACTATAAGGCACTTGGTATTGGTAAAAATTCGGTAAAATATCCTGTGCAAATATAGTTCATTACAATACTCAAGCTGACCGTGACAGGCCATAGTCTTAGCATTTATCCATTATGCATGGCAGATATCAGATCAGAGCTATATAACATTACATATGCGGTTCTCGTGCAAAACCGGGCTCAGGTTTTTACACTTTTAATAAGAAAGGTCAGCCATGCATAAAGGTTTACCAATCTGCTAGCCACAGAACTAAAAACGGATTACGAATAGTGGATTTTTCACGGTTTTGACACAGTCGGTGTCTCGTCGGAGAACACATACAAAACGTAAAGCGGCACCATTAAATGGCTAATAATGAAAACACAAGCTGATGGTTACTCATGGCAGTCAGGGTGCACATCTTCGCTTCATTTGCTAAATTATTATTAAAATGCAGCTGCGTGTCACGACTCGGTTACTTCTTGGCTTTACGAATCACCGTTAATCAAAATTTGCAAACAAGACCCACATGTTTTCTAGCTGGTTTTATAGATGCAATATGGACCATTTATTTCAAATAATCAATATTAAAAAAAAAAAATTAATTGCACATGCTCATTTTAACCTATTTTTATCATTTAGATTGATCTTTGCCTTCTAACGCTCATCTGACGTTAATTTAACATTAGCAAATTAAAATTAAAAACAAAATAACACTTTTAAAATTAATCTTTTACTCTAAAAGTAATCAGCGATGCCTAAATTCACTCGCAGCATTTAAAAGCTGTTTTTTTTTTTAACAAATGACCATATCCGGGCTATTGTTGGGGAACGTGGGCTTAAGTTTCTTTGTTAGCTCACAGCAGGTGCTTTTTAGCATAATTCTGAAGATGTATGTCTTATGTATGCTTTCCATGTCACATCCTGTTCTCTGTTTGGTCACTGTCAATAGTCTGAGGCTCATTCAGATAAATCAAGGTGCGTACTAATACTTACAAAGTGCTAATTTCTAACAATTTCTTATCAACATCACATGACGCTCTGATGTCTTTGACGATTTGCTAATTAATATTGTGTACAGATGGTGCAGGAAGTAATGAAAAAAATCAATATTTGAATTAACTTACAGGTGATTACCCTTCAAGCCAGCACCTCCAAAACGAACATTTTCAATTCCTTGTCAAATTAAAATGCAAAAATGAGTGGCTAAATGCCTGTTCACACGAGGGACAATAACTATATTAGCATTCACGTAAATGGACAGTAATGTTCTGTTCGTTGTATTCAAACGCTCTAGTTTTGTTGCTTTAAGTGCTGGAAACTCAGGTGGATCCTAATTGGCTGGATCATTCTGAAAGTTATTCCTACTATATTATTTCATTCATTTAAAACTTTATAGTTATTGTAATTGCTGAGAATGGTCCATAAAGCCTTGTTTAGAATAATTTTTGGCATATCTGACTAAAAGCAGTTGAGCTCCTCTAGTGTGAACGCAAATAAACTGGATTCACACCTAATTCGTGAACAGTTAAAAATCAGATTAACGGTTCTTTTTCAAAGTAGTTTTTTGGGGACCGATCTCGCAAAATGACACCTTAATCCGATTTGAAATCAGATCGGTGTGCAGTGTGAACAAGACCCACGAGTCTCTTTACGTGGTCGCCACTTGTTTCAAGAACAGCATGCCCGGAGGAATCACGACCCACGAGTGAGGGCCTCGTCCTGCTCCCATCCTGCCTTCATCTTCATCATCAACATCCTCTTCTTCCTCAACCGCTCTTTCAGCTTGACCCACGCCGAGACCGAATGGCGGCAACAACAAGGGGTGCAGGATAGGCACCTTCCCAAGCCCAAGAGCCCCAGAGCTGGGGTACAGCGCCGGCCCGGCTCCTAAAAGCGGACTGAGCCTAGACAGATCCAGGGGGTGATTGCTAAGGCCCCGGCGAAGGCGTGAGCCCCAAACAAGGTTGTCGCCGCACCCGGAAAGACAAAACGAGCCGCTCCTGGGTAAGAACGGTCCATCCGTCGGCCATTCATCGATGAGGCACCATCTGATTCCAGCCTGTTGGTTCTGGGCGAGGCGGTGCGGTCCTGCACTACGGCGTGTCCGTGGGCCTTGATGTGTTTGCGGAGAGAACTGGGGTCGGTGTAGCGCTTCAGACAGCCCACCATTTTGCAGCAGTAGGGTTTATCTACGTAGTGCGTGCGAGTGTGTTTGAAGCGGTCGCTGGAGTTCGAGTAGCGCTTGTTGCAGCCTTCGTAAGGGCAGATGTACGGCTTCTCTCCTGAGAGGGCAGAAGAGCAAGAGATAATCAGAGGCTGCACCAGAGGAATGCTGAGGTCAGACAGTCACAACCAGATGGCACAGGCATGTAGAGACTGGTCATTTAGTCATTTTGTGTGGGAAAATGTGGATGTGTGTGTGGTATGAAAGGTACTGTTTGAAAACTGGGCTGTTTCGGGTCACCATTGACTTGTGACCCATAAAAGCCTGGTAACAAACCTTTTTCAAAATATCTCCCTTTGTGTTCGCCAGAACAAAGAAATTGGTACAGGTTTGGAACTACTTGATGGTGAGTAAATGATGACAGAATTAAAATTTTTGGCTGAACTATTCCCTTAAATTGACTCTTACAAAAAAACAAAAAGACCCAAAAACGATAAAATGAATAGCAGACCACATCACAGCTATAACAATAATGGCAGAGAAATTATATTGTTGGAGTTTCTTTCCAGTTTTTTTTCAAGCTGATGAACGATACAAACTTGACAGTAGTGTTTTAATCAAAGACTATGGATTTTAGCCTAAGATTATAGGTATCTTTTAGGATTTTCACATTTTGTCTCAGACGATCAAATCGTGGCTAAAATCACACAATGAGAGCCGAGCTTTACCTTTTTTAGTTTAGCTACTTTTTAGGAAAAGCAATACTTCTGCTTTACTTTCACTCGCCTGGGCTTCGTTTTTAATAGGTTTTTGGCAAATGAAAAAGCCATTTTACACCAAACGTGAAATAAATAAGCCTCAGGCTGATGGTAATGTTAATTCATTTCTGTAAGGTGGAAAACCTTTTTTTTTGTATCAGTATAGTTGGAATGGATCATCAAAGGTCAGTGGCATTTGTGCTATTCTACACTCATTAACGTCACAAGTACTGAATCTGTTTTTATACAAGTGAGATGATAAATAGAGTCTAGAGTTACAGTAAGATCATATTTACACAGCGAACACCACGCTTCTGCACCCCCCTCTCTCAATATGGGAACAGGAAAGCTGTCTGTCAATCCACAGAAGAACAATGTATTTGGAAAATAACTCTTTACTAATTAATTTGAGAAGTAATCTGATTACCTAACTTGCGTTACTTGTATTCCATTACCCTAAACACTGCTTAAAATAAATATTATCCATTGGTGTGGATGTTCACACAGTTATTGTTATATTTATAGTTGGTGTGAACAGGCCTTGATTCAACAGATAATTATACATTTCTAAATAAAAATATATATTCAATTACATTATACAAAAAAAAAAGAATTTATACAAAATTTTTACATTTAATTATTGTTAGTTTACATAAATCATTTTTGCATATATTTTACATTAAATATACTTTTTATTTGATTAATTTTGTTTTATACTTTCTAAATGTTTACTTGATGTTGCTGTTAAACACCTGAAACACATCAAGCATTTTCCTGCTTTATTTTCTAGCATTGGCATTAATATGCAACTCTAAAGTCTTTAAAGCCGTTGTTTGTCTAAGGTCTGATATCAAGAGGTGTCAAAACATACTTGCATACAGCTGGTATCTACAGTATATCTAAAAATTTTAGTATCGTTAAAACCTGTTATTTAAATGTGAGCAAACTGGTTTTTACGTGTGTGCCGTATGCATTTTTGGTGTCTTTTTTACACACAAAAGCAGGTCTATATTTCAAATGCGATTGTCTCACCTGTGTGTGAGCGGGTGTGTATTTTCAGGTTCTCCAGGCGTGAGAAACTCTTGTGGCAGGTAGGGCAGTGATGAGGTTTCTCGTTGGTATGAGTACGGATGTGAATCAGCATCTTGTACCTGCATTAAACAAATGGATGTCAGATTAGTGCTTATATACTCTATGCACACCGTCCAAGAGCAAACATCTCGGACTGAGTGGAATTCCATCTGCTTCGGGATTAAATCCTATCGATGTGTGGCTGACCTGGCATTAAAGCCTCTGCCCTTGCGCGCGCAGCCTTCCCAGTGGCAGCAGTATCCCGAATTCTTCTCTGGTTTCACATGCGAGTCATTCACATGGTCCACCAGATCCTGCAGGCTCTCGAACAGCAGGTGGCACTACAGAGTAACGATAGAGAGCAGAGCAGGAGCAGGGAGGAAGATTAGGAGCACAAATAATAGAATAGATTATTCTGTTTTGAAAAAAATGTATCCTGGCTCTTCCAAGCCTGGTAATGCTGGTGGATAATGGCAAATATATATATATATATATATAGGTCGGTTTCACAATGGATATATGCAATTTACGGAGCTTCAAAATAATGGCCACTATCCACTTAAAGTCTATGGTATTTTCTTGCAAAGATTTACTCCTCTTTAGAACAAATTGCAGTGCATCATTACCTGTTTCATGATATATTTACGCTTGGAAACATTATTTGAGTTAAAGCCTTTAACCTCACGATCGTGGTTCAAAACAGTAATACCAGCTCTCTCTCACTCACTTTTAGCCAGCGGCAGGCCAGCTGTTCGTCACTCGAGGGCTCAGGGGAGTGCTGACCAATCAGCATCGAGGAGGGCAGGCGCAGGGGACCCTCTGCACCAATGGGCAGAAAGAACTGGAAACCCGGAGGAGGTGAGGCGCTGTCCTCATGGTACATGGTGCTTTCGGATTCCTGAAGAAGTAAAAGAGCTTATGTATCAGTAATGCATTTATGAATCATGTCCGATTCATCTTGGTTGAGTAGCAGGAGACCACCCCATTCCCGAACAAGTCCAGACATGTTCCTAAACCTGTATTTTTGATCTTAAATAGGGTTTAGATCAGGACCCTACAAGCGGCCCTTGTTGTTTCTGAACAGAAGCCGATAAGACTTAGCGAATCAGCGCGCTGCATTCAGGTCGGGTTACAAGGCTACTTTTACTTTGAAAAGATGCGCTAACTGAGAGGAGTTTCATCAAAACTGAGTAAAGGCGATTGAGGATGGATCATTTCCAACAACTTGATGAATATGTGATATCTTCAGGGTGTAAAAGGAAAATAAAATAAAAATAAATTATTTTAAAAATAAAAATAAATGGTGAAATGTTTTCACAGAAGCTTGCAAAAGCAGAGCATTACTATGGTGAGGGAAAAGCTCTGTGCATTGCGTGTAATCACATCCATACAGTCTATGATCACAACAACAACGTTTGTCTGGCATCTACATTGTCATCTGAGGAGATTACAAAGATTTTTTAACTTTTTAACATGAAATCTGTTATCTGCTACAAAACAAACTTAATAAGTAAAAAAATTTTTTGGTAAATTACCTGTAAGTTAATATAACTGCAGTTGAAACGATTTTTGCTTAGAATGCACAATAAAAACAATAAACAATGTTATCGGTTATTTGCAAATGTACTCTTCATATATACATACAATCAGTCTTTTCAGTCTTGTTCAAAATCAAATAAACTCTTTTTAAAATGTTGCAGAGTTTGAGGTGTAAGTTACTCACGGAGGCCAGGTGAGGCGCTGTGGGGCTCCAGCTAGCGCCACTGTCTATAGGAGAGGGTGGTGAGGGAGAGGAAGATGGAGACAGACTCAGATCTACCACCGTGGACGATGAAGAATCTGACATGTCCTTGTCAGCTGCATCTGGAGGAGAAACGAGGTTCGTTTTTATACAACTCAGACTGTTGTTGACTATAAGATTATAGATTAGTGATGGTTTTCAGTGATTCTTTTCACCTGATGCATTCATTTGAATCATTTTTTTCAAGCACACTGATTCATTTAGGATTAAAACAAGTGACTCATTGAATCAGTCATTGAATTTATTTGTTCAAAACCTCTGAAGAGCAAAACATGTACCCAGATAACCTTCTACTTCTAGCAGATTTTGATTTGTGCCTCTGATGAACATTTTAACGTTGCATGAGGCTACAGGAGAGAAGCTGTAATGTATGTGAAATACACACGTTTAATCTTTTTTAAATGTCACAAAGACAGTATTTATTTAAAAGAAATGCATATTAAGCGAATGCGCTTGTTTTGGATGCAGCCATCAGTCACTGAATCGTTCGTTTAACATTTTGTTCAAAACAGCTGATTCATTCGTCACTCTCAGAAAGCTATCACTTTTTTATAAGGTCCATATTGGTACGTTAAAGGTAATAGCTAAAGTGTACATATACCTAAAAGGTACAGAAGTGTACCATTTGAAAAGGTACCGCCCCAGTGATAGCTTTTGTACCTTGACTGTCTTCATGAGCAAGTCATTGAATCATTCACTGAACCAATTTTGTGAAAAGGCTGACTGATTTGGGAAGGAATCCCAACACTGATTTGTTCAAAAACTTGCCGAAATGAAACAAGTGTCTGAATAATCCACGTTACTGTAAATGAAGCTCATAAAATGCATTATCATTCCGTGTATATGTATATGACCGTATGCGTGCTGTAACCGTAGTTGTATGTGTTTCATCTATAGTTTAGTTATGTATTGTTTTGTGCGGTCGGTTGACTAACCAGGGCTTTTGGCCTTGTGCAATGCGCGTGATATTCGAGCACGAGAAAAGTGCAGCGGGGCACAGATGGACGTTCTGAGCATCCTGTCGCGGCCAGAGGGAAGCTTCAGGTCCAGGGGCTCGTCCAGCGACAGCATGGCTTTGATCCACCAGCCTGAGAAAATCAAACCATATTATATAGACTGTGCATATTAATTTTTTTTCTCCCCATTACGACTCTTCGCAGTGGCACCAACACTGACAGCTGTGATTTTGCAGCTTATTTTGTAGAAGGAAATACCCTCTCTCTCTCTCTTTCTCTCTCTCTCACATACGCAGACACACTCCCACACACGTGCGGCTCCGCGTTCACTTCAGCAACTGTAAGTCATTTACATTTCTTTCTGCCAGACAAGTCACGCACGCACACACACACACACACAAGCAGTTCATCACACCAGCAGCCCCACTGCAGTCAAAACATGCACAACGCATTACAGAGATATATAGATCTGAGTTCTCTGCTTTCCTTCGTTCTTTTCCTCCCGTCTCGGTTTCCTTCTGTGATGCAGAGGAAAAGTTGATGAAGACTAAGCCTCTGATTCCACATCTATGTGTGTTTGCACTAGAGAGTGGTATAAGACCACTATAAGTTAAAATTCTGGTTGATGATTATTTTCAGTGTTGGGGTGATGCATTAAAAGTTAGCTAACGCAAGTTACATAATCAGATTACTTTTTTTTAGAGTAAGTAGCGAAGTAATGCATACTTATACATTTCCAAATAATTCTTAAATTAAATTGTATTCCCATTTATTCACTAACTCCCCACTTGTCCCCCGTATATAAAATATTTACTTTAAAGGGGTGGTTGACATTCACGCCAAACATGATAACAATAAAAATAACTATAAATGTTTTTTTTAATATTAGTGAATTAATTAATGAGCAGAGTCCACACCACAACGATAAAGATAATGCTCTGTTCCTTCTCTTATGAACTTTCCTGGTTTTTTTTTGGAGCATCAGAAAAACACAATGGGCTCTGATTGGTTAGCTAGGTGTCTAAACGTCCGGCCCCTCAGCTTTGTTGGATTGTAAACAATGAAGTCTTCTATATTGCTTATCAGTTTAAGCCCGACTGAGACCCAGAGAATATTAATGAACAGGTTCGCGGGGTTTCTGGGTTCTTGATGTAACTGACCAAGTTAGTAACTCGTGGTCCCCATGAGCTGTTTTTGTAGGCATTAAACTGCCAGAATGTAAAAAAAACGAAATCTCTGTTTGCATTGAACTTTGTTTAGGCTTAAACAGCAACTCACGTTAAAAAAAGTGAAATCGCAATCAATCACCCCTTTAAGTATTTATTTTCCATAAAAAGTACGGGTTACTTTTATATGGACTAACACAATATTGTAATACTTAAAAGTAATTTTCTCCAACACTTTCAGGTTATGGCCGATATTAAAGTTCTTTACTATTTCGTATAAATAAATATATAAAAACCTTGAAACTAAAATAAATTATTTAAAATGTTTAAAGACACAGTTTATCCAAAAATGAAGATTTTTAAGTTTTTTTTAGAAAAGTCCTTTCAACGTAAAAGCTTTTGAGACTGCTCTTAACCCCAGGTTATCGTCATTCTAAACACAACTTTTAACCCTGGGTGAAGACATTTTACACATGTCATTTAAAAGCAGTGTTAGCATCGCAATTGCGTCTGTGCCTGAGATAAAGACCTACGCTGCAATATATATTTTTTAAATAACCAGCAATAAACATGCAAAAGCATTTAAAGACGTTGCCTGCTGTTCGTCCAATCAGTGACAGTGCCACCTTAAATATGCAAATCATAACGTTAACGTTTAGGAATGTAAAGTGTGAAATGTGTATTAGTGACTACCCAGGATTAACATTTAACCCCAGGTTTAGTATGAGCAGTGTGAAACGTGATTACGGATAACCCAGGGTTCAGTTTATCCAAGGTTTAGGATAACCCAGGATTAACGATTTCAAGTGTGAAAAGCTCTATAGTGCCTGTTTATCAGAACAGATTTGAAGAAATGTAGCATTTATTGCTCTGCAGTGAATGGGTGCGGTCAGGATGAGAGTCCAAAAAGCACAATAATCCACACCACTCTGGTCCATCGTTTATCATCTTGTGAAGTCAAAAGCCGTATGTTCGTAATAAACAAACCCATCGAGGCATTTCAACTTCAAACCATTGCTTCGGGCTAACATAACAAGTCCGTAAAATTGCTTTCTCCAGTAAAAAAGTTGTTTCGTCTGAATCAGGGGAGAAATACGCACAGATAAAGCACCTCTTACAAGAAAAACGGTTTGACTTTGAAGTAAGTGGACAGTGGCGTGGATTGCTTGTGCATTACTGTGACGTTTTTATCAGCCTGATGGCAGCCATTCACCGCAGAGGATCTAATGCCAAACTTCTCTGAATCTGTTTGTATAAAGAAATAATCTAATTTGTATCTCGGATGGCCTGAGCGCAAGTCATTCTTTTTTTGGAACGAAGCATTCCTTTTAAGTCATAAAGTGACTTTTAAAAGACACCTTTCTGGACCCCACTGAACGTCCTCTCTCGCGTAACCATGCAATTATTTTCTTCGCTTATGCTGGAATGAGGAAGCGCAGCACCTTCAACACACCCCCACATTCATCATGACCCAAAGTGTTATGTTTTTTTTTTCTTACAGAGAACATTCCCACCGTTGAACACTTGTGGCTTTTCATTTTCAGCTCCTGCGTGCTTTTTCCCCCCGTTCCTCTGATTCCCTCACTCTGTGATATTACACGGTATTGCAAAAGGTTTGAGAGCAGAAGACTTCCCCTCGTCTCCATCCCTCCCTCGCTCTCAGTCTCTGGCATGGGGGTTTGTTTTCAGTCTAACTTCTTCCTCGAGCTCCACCCTTACTTTCTGGGCTTTATATACACCCTTACACTGAGACATACTGTACGAACACCACAAATATTGCACGTATTTCTTAATGTTGACCTCCTGGTGAAATTTAACAGGTTTTAAAATGGATTTTGAGCAGCTGCTTTACAATGTGTTGTAACCACAACCACAGCGACGGCGAGGTGGTGTCTTCGTAAGGACAACGTGGAAAAGCGCCAAAATGTCCAAATGGTGGAATAAAATCTTTATTTTTTTACATTTTGGAGAAATATCTACTTTTATGATTTTGTTCTCCACACAGACACACTCTTTCTATTCTGTTTCTCATTCCTCCTCATCTGCGAATGTCTCGAAATTCTGGCCCTTTACCTCCTTTTGTTGACTCACACCGAAAAGCAGTGGGTGATCATTCCTTTCCTATTTCTCTTTTTCACTCCCTCTTTCCAAAACTCAGTGATGCAATCCCATTATTTAGCCTGCAATCTCAGTGTCTGGCATGAGAAAGAGACAGAAAAAGAAAGATAGAGTGCTGGTGTATTTCACCATGAGTTTTTCTTTTGACCTTTTTGTCGTATGGATCTTTAAATATTATGTACATTACTTATATATCCCAAGTAATAATTTCTATATATTTAAAAAAAAAATGTCACTTGAAAAAACATGGCATTCGTTTCTTTTTTTTTTTGTTTTGTTTTACAATTTATGTATTTAACAATTTTAATTTGGTGCCATTTTAAATGATCCGCTTATAAAATTTCATAGTTTAACTTATTCATCAATGTATTTAAATGCTATATATTACTCATATTACTATTAATAATTTATACATAAAACAACTGTAACTATATTACATTATACAACTTTATATAATTAATCACTAAATATTTAATATGCTGACAAAAAAACAAACATTGTATTTATATGCCACTAAACATTATTTGGAATTATGTATTTAAAAACATTTAATTGCTATATATATATATATATATATATATATATATATATATATATATATATATATATATATCTCAAATCATTATTGGTTTATATGTAATTTTTCAATGACATTACCTGGTAAATAACTAATTTATTAAGTTAACAGTGTATGCAGTGTAATATATAGTATATAATATGTGTTAATTAAATCTAAAACAATATTTAAATTAATTTAAACAACAATTTTAAGTAATATAATTCTATGTGCATATTTGGGTTTTCTGTTTTTGCAGTTATTATTAATATTTTAATTAGTATTTTTTTAAAGGAGCCCCTTAAAAAACGCTCTCTGCCATTTATCCATAACAGGATGAGGGTGGAGAACAAAACACAGCTAAATAATGAATCACTGATGAGGAAGAAACAACAACATCCTACAGAAGGCAACGAGCGCCACATCGCTCCCCCTCTCCCTCCTTCTTCATCGCTCCTTCACTTTCCACCCCCTGCGTCTGGCAACAGGACAAGGTCAACACAGTCTCCCCTCCTCTAAAATTCCCATTCCTTCTTCTCTCCTTCTCTCTCTCTCTCTCCGTATAGTCTGTCATCCAGACACACACACACACATTCCTCTGGCCACAGCAGATTCACCCAATTTGTTTCCACTGCGCTTTTAAGTGTACATTAGAAATGCAAAGAGAGAGCCAAGCTCATAAACAATAACAAGAACCAGCTGCGGACCCAATGCAGCAATCGTGCGCACTTTCTCCGTGGACGTGGAGCGAAGAGGAAGTCTGGGAGAGCGGCGGCGGCCGAGAATCAAATGGACGGTGCGGATTAAGTGCAATTCTGAAATTTTTCAGGCATCGTTTTCTCCCTTCTCGCGCTCTCATATTTCTCTCCTCTCTCGCTCTCTTTTTCCATGCCTTTCCTCCTCCCCTTTGGATTGCTCACGATTCGTGAAGGCCTCCAGGAACTCTGTCCAACCTCAAACTCAAGCCAAAGGGGGGAGAGATTGAGAAAATAGAATGAGACGTAAGGGTTGATGAAGAGAAAAAGGAGGGCGGGAGCTCAGGAATTCTCTGTTTCTTTTGGAAACGAACAGATATATTGCTCAATATCGTGTGTTTATGCTGCGCAAGGCGTCCTTGTATAGGTAAAGTTAAATAAGGAAGTAATGGAGATGAAGAATTCCAGAAGCTGCCATTGGTGGTTGGTGTTTCACAAGAAAAGAATGTGTGGTTTCATCTCTCCCTTCTGTCTTTCCTCACCCATTCTCTCCAGCGAACCCAACGAACCCCAACGCAAAGGCGAAGACCGCATTATAAGTCAAAACTGATGCACGGCGACACATCCCTTCAGCAATCGCAGCAAACAATGTCTCACGACCCGCTGGAACATTCATACGCATACTCCCTCAGCCGCACATTCATCCACAATCTGTCTCTCATTCCATTCCTCAGACCCTCTGTTAATGTTGCAGTTTGTTGCATCAGGACTGGGCTTGGCGTTGCACCGAGAACCTCCCAAAGCACTGCCATAACCGCGATAGACACTGAGCCGGACGTGGCAAACGCCCACATATTCGGATTAGCAGTCATCAGTAGGGGTTTTCAATAAGCGATTTTTGAATGTACATTTGGTCCCCTCCAATGGTGATTATTCGCATGCTTCTGCGAGACGTGCGAGCGTTCATGAGCCTGGATAAAGGCAGCGGACAAACAGAATAGTTCGCAAATGAAAACGTGTACGTGCATTTTAAAAAATACAAACATTACAAATGGCTTGATTTAACACCGTATGACCCATTTAACAGGATTTTAACAGGATTCTCTTTGGGGGGGTTTTTTAGCGAAAAAGGAAATATAGTGTGTTTATTTGTAATCTGTCGGATATTTTTCCTGGAGCTTAAGTGGTCAGACATAAATATGTTGCTTTTTAGTTAGCAAGGTAACATTTTAACCTGCTAGTTTAGCGTAAACAGAAAAAAATTCTATTTAGTCTTAGATGGCCCTGATATTAATACATAGTAAACCCCATCATGAGGAGAAACACAATGGTCGCATTTCAAGCTGAAGGGGTTAAATTAGCAAAATAAACAATTAAGCCTACTGCCTTAATGTTAAATGGTTATGAAAAGTTTTTCTGATTAGCTATGACATAATATCACAATAGCGATGGATGGGATCTTAGTTGGTCCTGACGTAACTATGGAATAAACATAAGGGTCTTGTATCATTCTGAAGGGATTCATTTAGCAAGATAACAATTAAGAAAACAAGCCTACTAGCTTACTGTTAAATGCTTACGAAAAGCTTTTCTGATTAACTATCGCAAGATATCACAATCACACAGGATGGGATTTTAGTTTGCCCTGACGGAAAAATAAAAGAAGCCCACAGACACCAGGGTCTTGTAACATGCTGAAGTGGTTAAGCGAGCAAGCAAATGGTTTATCGACATGAAATGGTATCACAATAGAGCAGTTGGCCCTGATATAAATACAAACTAAACCCTTGTGTCATGCTGAAGGGGTTAATTTAGCAAGCTTACAATTTAGCCTTCTAGTTTAACGCTGAATGGATCTGAAATTACTTTTAAAATAGGCTACAAGATATCAAAATAACACAGAATTCAATCTTAGTTTGCATTAAATAAAAAAATATGTATGAAGCTGGTCAGGACACGAACCGCAAGGGTTTTGTATCGTGTTGAAAGAGTTAATTTTGAGATAATTAACTGCGAAATTTTCACATATGCAAAAAAAACCTAGTAAACTAGCACGGGCGAGAAATCGCGTGAGACGATGTCAAATAAAAACGGCGCTTTTTGCACAGAAACATTTGACCGCGGAATGCCAGGACTGACCAATCAGCGTCAAGCGATCCAAAGCGCCTCGTGAGATGACACGATTTCAGAGCATCTGAAACACAAACGAGCTCCCACCCACCCGCTCAGGTGTCCTCCGTTAACACCTGTAGCTGCCCTGACGTGACTGTCATAAGTTATATAACACCAGGTGGTCCCCGTCCATCGCGGAGCCTGTTTACCAAACCCTTTCCCTTGTGGCGAGGTATTCGATATCTATTCAACATTAAAGAAACTGGGTCAGACTGTCTGGGTAAAACTTACGCAAAATAACGCGCGCGTTCGCGCAGCCTTAACGGTTTTCTAGACGTGAGCTGACACGGATCGTGTTTGTCCAGATGTGCGCGACGGCTTCAACGTTACCTCAGCGAAGACGCTCCGTCTGGTTCCGAGATACGCGACGGCTTGTGGAGCGCGGTCCGTTCAACGCTCAGCGGTCAAAACGCCAGATGTCTTCATCAAAAACACCCCTGGATCCGGCCGAGCGTTTCCAACTCGCGTCTAACACGACGGGCTATACTCGGACTGAGACGCGAACTGTTGCCGTTAGGGCAAATGGTCGGGAAACGCGGAATCGTGTCAAGTTGCGATAAATCGTTTTAAAATAAATACATTTCAAAGGAGCATCGTTTGCTTACGACGCCTGTCTACTGTCTCCCGGCTCCTTCCTCAGTCAGAAAAAGAGACGGAGGGAGAGGGAGGAGAATAAGACAGAGGGTGGAGGACATGAAATGATGATTCTTTATTTTCCTCCAGATGTGCGCTCTCTCTCTCTCTCTCTCTCTCTCTCTCTCTCTCTCTCTCTCTCTCTCTCTCTCTCTCTCTCTCTCTCTCTCGCGGATTACTGTATTATTCTCCCTCCGTCAATCCCGCCCTGCCTTGTGACCCCGCCCCCCACGGAGACGTACGTAACGACGTCGTCCTCGCGGCGTGAAAACTGTCTTGACTTCGGTCCAGGTGTCTTGTCGCAGGCTATCCTCGGCTCAACTCTGGTGTTGCTTGCATAACGGGGGGAAAAAGGCGAGAAAAACATCAAAACTTACTTTAATGCTTACTTTAATAACATATTTTTAAAAAAATGCGCGTAGCCTACGTTCAGCTGGCGTCCTGATTGGTCCGCCAAATGTTTAAGAAATGTTAAGAAAAAATGTTAATGGTATTAAACAATTAATTCATGGACCATGATGTAAGGTACTGTAAACTTTAAGAATACTATCAGGCCTTGCACATGTTAAAAATTTAACAATAAATAAATAAATAATTAAATAATAATAATGCGAGTGGTTTTAGTACTTTTTTTTTATAAAAAGTCATCTAGTAAATAAAAGCGCGCCATCTGGTGGACGCATGAGGAGCAAAAAGATTAGAATCGCCTCAATAAAGCTCTTTTTTGTGTTTTAATTGGTCCCTCGAGCGAGCAGTTGAATCTTCCTCCACAGATTGCAGGCCTCACAGTTACACATCACTAGCAATGAAAATGGGCAAAATACATGGAGAAAAATAGTTGTTGTGTCTTTGGATTTAAGTACCGAAATGCAAAAAAAGTGTTTTTTTTTTTATAGCATATTGTCAAAGATGCACATGTGAAACTAAATGCGTATGCATATGTAAGCTATATTCAGCTATAATTTGCCATAATATAAACACAAAATCCAGCTATAACGCACAATTCCGAGTTTATTTCTCTCACCGTGAGGTATAAACCTCAGAATGACAAGAAAAATAGTCAGAATTGTGCCATGCTACGTGAAAATGCAATTTTTACTTTGATTCCGTGACTTCTATGGTCCGCAAACTCATTTTCCTGAGCGCTGATTGCGAACATCCCAAATGGTCTGTTGGTCTTAATTAAGACTGTATTAAATGTCCAAAACAGAAAACATGGTAATTCTGGCATTTAGTTATTTACTTAAACTTTAAATGTCTAGTCAATAAAAGTGCGCCATCTGTTGGTCACTTGAGGTAAGGCTACTAAAATTAAATTCACCACCTTCAGTTGTTTATAACTAAACTCAGCTTCACTTCTTCTTGTTCCCCTAAGTAAAACACTAAATCTTCCTCCACGGAGGAAGATTTTAAACCCAGCTACCCAGAAACGGTCACAAATAGGCAAAGGTTAAAGGCCATCTGATTGGAGAAGGCAGCTGCTCCCAGTGCTGACGCTTGTGCTAACGCACCCACCCCCGTGTCCTCTCGCCGGGGGGTATATATAGACTGAGAGGGGTCCTGGACGGCCCCGGCAGTCAAAATGAGGCTTTTCCTCCCCGTCTGCTGCCTGCTGCCTCTACTGGCGCTCACCACTGCAGGTAAGAGAACTGGATTCGAACGCAGGTGCACTAACAGCTGCTGGGCGACTTCTGCATGCGTGCAGCTGAAGTGTGAAGTTAAAGGTTTTAGTGACTGGGCAATCGAGATAAGTAGGCCTCAAGATAAGTGCCTGAAGTCCTGGATCAGGTCGCACGTCCTTGGTGGAGATGATCTTCCCTGGGTCTGCCTGCTTTTATTCATAATTCAGGAGAAGTGTTTTACAGAATGTGTGGTATAACGTGGAGTTTCCAGGCTTTATGGTTTTTGTGTTGCAATTGTCTCACTGAGAATCATCGGGTACAGCATGTTCAGTTTCTGGGTGGCGTGTATTATTTGCCGGCAAAAGTGTTTCTGGCAGTCATTCTCACTGATTTGGTTGAACAGAGCCCTCATTTTCTTTTTATTACTCTGCTGAATCTGGTATGAACTTCTGGCACGAATGAGTCTTATAGAAAAGAAAATGGAGGTGACATCTAAAATTATAGCAAACTAAACTTTTTTTTTTTTTTTTTTTGTTAGTTGAAATGACATGATCGTTATCTGGAAATAAAATTAAAATAAGAAAGCAAACGTGCTTTCTTATTTTCATTAAGTTTAGCTCGGTGTATAAAAAAACAAACTCTGCGATCAAAATTAATACTCACTGTACATTACAACTAAATTACAAAACAAAAAACAAATGGTTACTAAAACGTCCATTAAATAAAAGGCATAAGTCTCATAAATCTCAAATAATTTAAAAATGATACATCTTAATTATACAGCACACTTTTATAGGTCGATGAATGATTAGTGTCCACAATAAAGAAAATAAAATTCAAAAACAAACACACACATACACTTCTTAAAGTCAAATTTTACAATTACCACGAAGTTGCACGACATGACCTGAACTAACCTTGCCTTGTCGTAACGTTTTAAAGACATTTATTGGCTTTTGACGCATTCATTTTACTTTTTTTTTTTCCGAAATAGTTTTCCGCATGTTGGTTGCGCCACACGACTTCACCGGTAAAACATATATTTTTAGTAGGAAAATAATAAAGCATTTCAAAACGCTTTCTCTACAGCGCGTTAATTCTTAAATTATACCACCCTGCCAAAAAGTCAAATATAAAAACATGCTTACACAAAAAGGTGTATTAAAGTTATTGTAGCTATGAATTGCATTTCAAAACAAATCTGAATGCTAATTGTTTTATCTTTTTCTTTCAAAATTCCTATTCATTGAATGGATGATAGCTGGAATCCTCTGACCAAAATTGCAATCTGTAAGAGAAACTGTTGGTGGCTTTCTCGTCTCCCGGTATGGTCGAAGAAAACCAGTAACTCCTGGTGAACCAATTAGAGACTGTTGCTTCCTCCTGCTTGCTTTTAAGTGTTATCCTTGTCTGTCCTTGCATTGTTCTTGTTCTCTTTCTGCGTCTGTGCTGTCAGGTGGTCAGGCCTAGAGTGCGCCATGAAATCAGACACTGTTGCGTGGTCATGCTAGCAAGCTAACACGCCCCCTTGTACTTTCTATCCACATATATACGCTTACAGTCCACAGCTGCTGTCACAACGCTACTGTCTCAATCACTATTTATTTCTGTCTTGCAGGCCTTGTAGGGGCAACCATTATGTTAACAGAAGGACTTAAAGCCTCTGTCCTGCCTTGCTACTGTATGTGGCCCGTTTTAGCGCCGGGGCTTTCCCTGTTACAGTCCAGTCACACCAGCCAATCGTACCTGCGTCGCTTTACAAGCGTACACAATACTCACGTAAGCAACTTTGACGTACGTGCATTGGGTATATTAAAACACATAGCCATAGTCATAAGAGCCATTCACTCCAGCATCAGACTTCACTCGTCGAATGATGAATTGATTCACTAAAAAGAATCGGTTCATGAGAGTAATTCATTACAGCTGCAGACTTAGCTGATCGAAGGATGAATCGATTTAATAAAAAGAACTTGCTTGTTAGAGTCATTTACTTGAAAAAGCAAACTTCAGTTGTCAAATGATAAATCGGTTCACTAAAAAGGCTCTGCTTGTAGAAGTCATTCATTCGAACATCAGACTTCACTGGTCAGACGATGAATCGATTAATTCGAGATTCAAACTTCAGGGGCTCAAAGTCTTTATAATTAGCTTGACTAAAAAGAACCAGCCAGTAAGAGTCATTCACTTGGGCATCAGACTCAAGAATCAAACCTCACCGGTCAAATTATCATTAGATTCGGTCTCAAAGGGGTCATTTGTATAGTACTTTATCATGTTTTTCGTATGTTTCGCTAAGAAGAAACAAAATGAATCACTGGGTGGTAAGTTGTTCTATATTCACTGATTAACTAAAATATCTGCCATCTTTCAGCATGGTGTTTCATCTGCATTGGAAACATAATGGAAAATGAATATCAGGAATATAATTCGGTCATGTACTTTTTTTCCAGAGAGGAAGAGTCCATAGTCAGGTTTTGCCTATAGTGAGTAACCACAGCTATCTTTGATAAATCACTCTTCTAGACACAACCACATAAAATAGTGGTTTGACAGTCAGTGCAATAAGAAAGTAACTGAAGAGAAATGTCATTTTAGTAGATAAATGCAGAGAAACCCTTTTCAGCGGAGGCTATTTATGTCATGAAGACCTAGGACTTGGGATTGAGCACCTGTCTGTTTCTGTCCTCACCTCAGAACATGCTGTCGAAGGGGGAAGGGGCTGGTCTGCATTAGACCTTGCTGGAAAAATGCAGATGATCTTGTATCATTAAATATATGGATGGTTGGTTTCATTTTAGGGTAATTCACCAGTGCTGGTGGTATTATTTCAACAAGAGACACCTGAGACACTGGAATAATAATACAGACTAACATTTCTTCTCTACTGTGACTAAAAGCTCCCTAGCCATTGTCTATAAAACAATACCTGGGTGGATAGGCATGGTCCTTGGAGAGTGTAGCATTGCTGCTCTTCCTATCACTAGAGTAGGCTCTAATTAAATTAAAACAACACGGCAGAATATGATATGGCACAGAATGAGCTGTTGAACTTATTATAAAATAGTACAACACTTAGGTTTTGTAGCACATCATAGCCAGCCTTTCTATTTCAGTGACATTTAAAAAAAGTTGTGAGGTCCAATAAAGTTTTACATCATTAGTGTTGTGACAGTTATGTAATCATAATCCTGGACTAGTAAAGATGGCAAGCTAGCAATAAAGAGTAACTCATACCGCAGTAACATGTCCTCAGGGCTTTGATTAGACTCACGGATACGTTAATGACACTCTAGCACTATACCTTTGGCCTAAATACAGCTCTCCTGTGAGTGTACGTGTGCGTATAAGTGTGCAAAACATATCGCATTTACACTGACCAGAGCCAATTCAATTAATTAGAGACTTCTAAGGAACACATAAGCTTGTCAGAGAGCATTTTTACAAGCAAGTGGTCAAATGCCAAAGGTGGAAGAGGTTTATCTGAACTAACTATAGACACGGGTGCCCTCTGCTGTCAGTATGGTGTTGAAGTGCTGCGTAAATGTATATGGTTAAATCAAATGAGAGTTTGCCATTTGATAGTAATTTAGCACTAAATCAAAAAAAGTGCTTTTGAATGTGCATTTTTTACATTTTAGTATGGATTCGGCAAATGAAATGGCTGTGTGCAGAAAAGACTTCAATCTGCGAAAACGTTTACTTGGCAAACTGATTTATGCGTCATTATTTGCTTGAAAGCAGAGCTGCGCTTTTCAGTGGAAGCATTTGACATTAAAAGTAGAGGCTGAAATCCAGTACAAAGACTCCATGCTAACACCTCTATCAGAGCCGTCGCGCCGGAGCACCGTATGAAAAATAAACCTTGCTCTGATGATCCACATGAACAGAAAGGACTTGGCGTTCTCTTCTCCTGCCAGCTCTGCTCCCTATTTCAGGATGTGATTCACATGAAAAGCATTTAGCTCTCATCGAGAGCATTCATCTCCGCATGAATCACAGAGATGGGTCATCGCTACAGACTCAAATGTTTGTGCCAACAGCAGCTCTACCACCAAGTCACATTGTTCAAATCCAGCTATTACAGCTACACCATTTTATATTATGATTTTGTACATGTTTGAGCATAGTAATCATGGTTTTATTTTGTTTACTTGAGTGATGTTGTTGATCAGAGGTGCCCAATCCTGTTCCTGAAGATCTACCTTCCTGCAAAGTTCAGCTTCAACCCTGATCAGACACAAAGACTTTCATAAACACTTGATAATTACAGGCAGGTGTGTTGGAGCAGGGTTTACACCAAACTCTACAGGAAGGCTGATCTTCAGGAACAGGACCATTCACATGTTAATACATGATACTGTCTCCAAAACAGAATCATATATGCTAAAAAATGGACAAAGCATCGCTATTTTTGCACATTATAGAAAAGTGAGTCTGCACAGTAGCAATTTAGATTCATTTGGAGTCTGAGTCTGCACTTTAACGATTCATTTGGAGTTTCTGCACAGTAGCTATTTATTTGGATCCAAAGTCTTGTCTGTGCAGTAGTGATTGATTTGTAGGGTGACCATATGGGCCATTTTGATGGGACACATCCTTGACAGAATTTCTATATTGCCTGAAATATCCAGGTTTTGATATCGGCAGTTTGTGTTTTGCAAGTGACATCTGCGAGACTTATAGAGAGCAGACAGCTTCTGATTTTGATTCATACTCGCTGTATATTGATGTCATACAAGTATCAGCCTATGCTGCACCATTTGAAGTGGAACAAACAAATTAATGACCATAACGTGTGTCTGTTTGCATTGCCTTGAAGATCTGTAGATGCCTCCTTCTCACGTTTTGGCCAATATTATTGTTTGTCTTCCACAGATGCAGTGGAATCTGAGACTGAGCCGCTTGTGCCGTTCCATCTGAAGTCTGAAGGCGAGCTGTTCAACTGCTGTGATGGCACAGAGGATATAAGCCAGAGCTCCTCCAATGACACTCCTGCACCAAACAGACCTGTGTGCCAACCCTGTGGCACTGGCGCACAAATTGGCTCCACCGCAGAAGATGTCAGCTCTAATGAGGATGAAGAGGAAGAGGTTGTTTCAGAAGACAGATCAGAAGAGGTGACTCAAGAGGAGACCTCCTCTGAAGAGATATTTGAGGAGGAGGCACAGGAAGAAGAGGCAGATGTGGAGTTAGATGAATCTAATGAATCGGTGAAGGAGGACGTTCTTGAGGAGACACATGAAGATGTGAAGGGGGAGGAGATCTTAGAGGTAGACAGTGATGTAGAGTCACAAATGGTTGTTGAAGAATCTGTGAAAGAAGACAATGAGGAAGATTCTCAGAATGATGAAGAGGTAGCTGAAGAAGAAGAGGTTCTTCAGACTGAAGATGAAGCAGGTGAAGAAGAGGACCTTGCTCAGACTGAAGAGGAGGTAGTTGAGGAAGAGGAGGTTCTTCAGACTCAAGATGAGGCAAGTAAGGATGAGGAAATTTCTCAGACCGAAGATGTGTCAGAGACCGTTTCCGTTTCTCAGCCTGAAGATCCAGTGGAAGAGAAATCAGAAGAGGTAACAGAGAAAGAGGCTGAAGAAGAGGAAGCTGTAAAGGAGGAAGAAAGAGCTCCTGAGGTAGTGGAAGAACAGCAATCTGTTGAAGAACCAGAAGCAGCTGAAGAAATGGTGGAAATAGAAGCATCTGAGGAACTAGTTGCAAATGTTGTTGAGGAGGTTGTTGAAGTAGCACAAGAGAAAACTGTGGAACTTGTCGAACCAACTCTTGAACAGATTCAAGAAGTTATTTCTGCACCTGTTGAAAAAACAACAGCAGAAGAAGTGTTGGATGAAGTACCAGCAACCAAAGCATCTGTTAAAGGTACAGTATTGACATGGTTAGCATGAATGATATTAGACATTTAGAAGCATGATAATTGCCGAATTAAAATCGCTCCGTACATTTGGAAAGACATTTTAGAAAATCGCAAGTTCTGAATTTTGCACACCTAAACAATGATAAATGCGATGGCACCTCCACCATTGTTTTGGAAATTTCATGCACAATATCCAGTCACTTAAATATGAATCCATGCAGTCAGGAATTTTGTGAGTGCAAAATTTGTGCAAAGGCAAATTTTGCTCATATTCAATTTGGTCGTGTAAATTTGCTGTTCACAAACAGAAAGTTGCTTGGTGTAAAAATTACTTCTGAGAAAAAAAAAACTTTGCTAATGTGACTGCACTCTTATTTATTGTAAAGTCACATATATTTAAAAGCTTCAGAATCAACATAAAGCCTCTAGTTAAACTCCCATTACAGTGGAAATAACCAAAGGGAAGGCTCTATATTGTCATCTCGTCGCCAGGGGGCAGAAGAGGACACTACTGTAGTCAGTTCATTGTGCTCCTCCACCTGATACTTTGGTCCAAGGTGGCACAGGAATAAACCCACCACCAAAATAGCCTAACAGAAATAGTCCTTGGCACAAGTCCATTGCCATCCATAACAATATGTTCTCTGGCTTGCATGGAGGAAAGTTTTGTAATAGGGAAGAAATGCTTTAGATGCTTTTAATAGTGCTCTGATTGTGTTTGACTGCCTTCAAATAGATGGCTGATGTAGATGGACCAATCATGACAGTTTTTTGTTTTGTTGGGAACAATTAAAACCAAACTAAAACGGCAATAAGAAAAATAACTGAAATGCAATCAACAAATGCAGAAGTTAATATGGCTGGTAAAAATAGCATGCCAGAATAAAACCATAACTAGACCACCACCATTTCTGTTGGTCTAAGATGGACTTTTTAGCTTTTAGCTGTGCACTAGAATAAGTTTCCTGTGATTGTGATTCTTGTGTAAATACAGATGCAGCTTGTTTCCTCAGGGATCTTGTTTACTCCAAATGTAAATCTGGCAATGTTCTGTTGATTCCATAAAAGATTTCTTAGCTATAAAGAATAAAATATATATTAGAAATATGTCCATAGAATAAAAAAGGGTTATTATCTAAAAATTAAAAAAAATAGTACAGTGTATACTGCAAAATGATTAAAGGCTTGTTTTCTGGGTCTACAAGAAAATGTTATTATATGGGCTTTATGTTTCATGCTAATTTTGACTGGCTGTTTTTCTCTGGCAGTGGAGAAAACAACCCCCTCAGGTCCTGCCGCAAGAGATCGGTCTCACATCGAAGAGACGCTGCGTCTGGCAACGGCTGAACCTTCACGGGAATTTGTCGGTGAGTCATGTAATGAAAATATATATAGAAATATAAATATATACAAAAGTACTAACTTTCGGGCATATACGGTATGCACTATATGAGGCCAGTTATTTCATTAACCAATCACTTTTTAGCTTCACCAAAATTTCTAAGTGGTAAATGGAGATCTGTAAGTAGAAGAATGAGTCAGTTTCTATCATAATTTCATTACCTTCTTCTAGATGCTCTGAAAAAGCTGCAGCATGTTTACAATACTGCAATTAAACCCATGGACAAGGCCTACAAATACAATGAGCTCCGGCAGCATGAAGTGTCAGGTAACATCTTCAGTTTTAAAACATCACTCCAGATTATTGCTCTTCTACCATAAGATGTATCTAAATGGACCCCTATCCTCAGTTGAACTCTGTCTTTTCTTCACAATATCCAGATGCAGAGATCACCTCTAAGCCAATGGTCTTGTTCCTCGGTCCTTGGAGTGTCGGCAAGTCTTCCATGATCAATTATCTTCTGGGTCTCGATGAATCTTCACAACAGCTTTACACTGGTAACCCATCAATCTTCAAGTTAATGATTGTACAATTTTATTTAGTCCTCCTTTGTTCCTTCATCTGGATCTCTTTTGCTCTCTCAGGGGCTGAGCCCACAACCTCAGAATACACTGTACTCATGCACGGTGAGAAGTTTCGCACCATTGAGGGCATTGTCATGGCGGCAGACAGTTCCCGCTCTTTCTCTTCCCTGGAGAAGTTTGGTCAGGGCTTTCTGGAAAAGCTGGTGGGAATCGAAATGCCGCACAAACTCCTGGAGCGTGTCATCTTTGTAGACACACCTGGAATCATTGAGAACCGCAAACAGCAAGAGAGAGGTGAGAATACAGTACTCACAAAGACTTTGTTTGAGTTTGGTATGTACAAGACAATCATAAATTGTTGTAGTTAATTGTGAAATTTAGACATTAAAATAAAGTGTGCCCCAAATTTTGAATAAAAATGCATTCATAACAATTCTTGAAAGACATGTGTGTGCATAGACATTTAAATGCAATCCAATAATCAACTCTATTAAACTGCAATACTAAACAAAGCAAGTTGGAAATATAGACTATCATCAAAAAGTTCAGCATTTAAACAAGGATGCATCAAACTGATCAAAAGATTTTCTGGAAAAACGCACCACAAAAGTATTAAGCTGCACAATTGCTTTCAATACTGATAATAATAAAAAGTGTATCTGAAGCAGAAGTTATCAGATTACACTTATTCTGAAAAATATTAAATTCACTATAAAGCAGCTAATCATTAGCTTACTTTTTTTTAAAAAACAGACATAATATCAGTAATGCATCTTAATTCAAGACGTTTTAGATATTTCTAAAAAAAAACTATACTACTAAGTAAGAAAATATCAGTTCTGAATAAAAAAATCTACTCTAAAAGATAATACAATGAGTACTAATACTTGTACAGTGAATATTTAAACATTTTAACTTTCTCGTTGTCCTTCAGGGTATCCCTACGGTGAAGTGTGCCAGTGGTTTATCGACCGGGCCGATCTTATCTTCCTGGTGTTTGACCCAACCAAACTTGATGTGGGATTAGAACTAGAAATGCTTTTTAGACAGATGAAGGGACGCGAGTCACAGATCCGTATCATCCTCAACAAGGCCGACAGTCTGACAACCCAGGACCTAATGCGCGTGTACGGCGCCCTCTTCTGGAGCATGGCACCCTTGATCAACGTGACAGAGCCACCGCGCGTCTACGTGAGCTCATTTTGGCCGCAGGATTATGCTTCAGACACCAACAGGGATCTTTTTAAACGCGAGGAGATCTCTCTGCTGGAGGACCTAAATCAGGTGATCGAGAACCAGCTGGAAAACAAAATCGCCTTCATTCGGCAGCACGGCATCCGCGTGCGCATCCATGCCCTCCTGGTCGACCGCTACCTGCAGACGTATTACGAGAAGCTGGGCTGGTTTAGTGACCCACACGAGGTCTTCAGCGATATCGTCGGTGACCCTGACAAGTTCTACATCTTCAAGTCCATTCTGGCCAAGACCAACGTGAGTAAGTTCGACCTGCCAGAACCGGAGGCGTACCGGGACTTCTTCGGAGTCAATCCTCCCAGCGGCTTTAAGCTCCTGTCTTCATACTGCAGCTGGTCAGGAGGATGCCTGCTGGAGAAGATCGAGAAGGCCATCACAGACGAGCTGCCGGCTTTGCTCAGCAGTCTGGCAGAGAAACGGGAAGCCAAGGCAGAAGCGGCTGCAGAAACCAAGGAGAAAGCCCAAAACCGTTGGAGGAGACAGTAACAGAAGAATGGTGGGAGATTACAGAAGAGTATAAGTGACACTATTTAGATGAAATTCAAAAGCCAGTTAAACACAGTGTGTACTCTTAGCACTCTGTATAAAACCGACCTGAATGATGGGATTCTGCGTGCTATTTTTCTTCCTTTTCCGTTATTCTGTTTCTTCCTTGTTCTAACTTAACTCAGCCAGCAAATTTCACTTATTTATACTATGTTCAAAATAAGCAACCTGTCATAATAATTTATTTATTGAATGTCATTTTAGTGTGAATTATGGAAGCTTGCTTCCACCACAGGATGAAAAAAAAAGAATAAAAATGGTAATTGCCATTGCCAATTAACCTCACAACTTTTTTTCCTCGCAATTCTGAAAAAAAAGTCAGGAATGCAAGATGTAAAAGTCAGACATTTTTACTTCAGATCACACGTTACAATTTAAATTAGATCGAATGTTGCAATTACCTTTTTGTTTTATATTTTGGATAACACTTTATTTTAAAATGTCCTTACAGAGTGCCTACCTAGTAATAGCTGTTGTACTTGCGTAAAACAAAATGCACTTACCATGTAAGTTACAGAACAGTTTGTACTTACAGAGTCTGTTACACAGCTACTTTTTTAACCAAAAGATTGCCACATACGTGTTGCAGACTTTGTACAATTAAAGTATGTGTATTAACATGCACACCTTTTCTAGCTGCACCTTGATTTAACCATTTAGTGCACAGCTTAAATACATGCAAGGCGTTTCTAATTACGTTAAAATGACAGAATATTACAGGTGCATGAGCTACTTACGCTAAAGTACAATCTAGATCAACTTTATTGTAAGTAGCTGCGTAACAGACTCGATCTGTTACAAATGTGTAACAGTAGCTGCCTGTTACATCTAAATAATTACGAGGCTGATACAGTTACACGATACATAACTACAAGTACATTTTATTTCATGTAAATACAACCTAATTACATAATTACTCCATATTACGGCACCTTAAAATAAAGTGCTACCATTTAATTTTACTCCTTGTTGGAAACAGGCTCCCGTAGGGAATTTGCCATATGTGGTGAAATGTTTATCTTCATTACTTCAGTTCCACTTGTACATATTTATCGTATTCCTTTGTACAATTTTACTGCTGTACGAGTCATTGGTAAATGAAATGAGTTTTTTGTTGTTGTTGTTGTTGTTGCACGTTTCAACTGTGGTGACATTAAATAGCCTTTCTTGCTGATGAGTTATACAATACGAACATTAAACATGACACTGGATACTTAAGTCAAGAAAATGAACACATTTAGATCAAATAAATAAGCGAGTGAACTGATATGATAAATAATATTGCAGCAATTCTAACATAAAGTGGCCTCTAGATGGCGTGGCACATCATTAAACTCATCATAACCGTGAAGCAACCTTTGCTCTCATAAAAAAAATACAGTTTATGTATTTTATCTGTTTATGTATTTTGATAGCAGCAATCTATGCATATATCTATATAAAATACAGTTTCGAGGGCCATTTGTGTAAAACATTTATTTTATAGAGCTGCACCACATGAAAGCTCGCTTCTCTTAAGTGTTTATGATTCCTAATAAGGTTAGAAGTGTGAATGTTGAAATATCTGCAATAAGCCTAAGTATACAACCGATAAGAGTTTTGCACTGAATGCTGTGTAGCTAGTTATACTCTTGTTCGTTTAATAATCCGCAGCTGTGTGTTCTGAGTCAGAGACCACGAGCGGACGCTAAGAAATAAAAGCTGGACATGCCAATCAGTCAAAACCACGCTCTTGTGTCATAACCTTTCTCGTCTGACACAACGCGACGTCTTAGAAGCTGGACGCGATGAACGTCTGACACAGGAAGCGCCGGATGATTATCGCTTGGATGTTACTTATCTGATAGATCAAAGGTCAAGACGCACCCAGAATCTCAGGTATGTTCCTAGATGAGGGAACACTTACATGCTCAAGTTTACCTAATGGGAACATTCAACAATTCACACTTATAGTGGTCTTAAAAAAAAGTGAACATATACATACACATATACATATATATACATATATATATACACATATATATATATACATATATATATATATATATATATATATATATATATACATATATATATACATATATATATATATATATATATATATATATATATATACATATATACATATATATATATATATATATATATATATATATATATATACATATATACATATATATATATATATATATATATATACACATATATATATATATATATATATATATATATATATATATATATATATATATATATATATATATATATATATATATATATATATATATATATATATATATATATATATATATATATATATATATATATATATATATATATATATATATATATATATATATATATATATATATATATATATATATATATATATATATATATATATATATATATATATATATATATATATATACATATACATATATATAATATATATATATATATATATATATATATATATATATATATATATATATATATATATATATATATATATATATATATATATATATATATATATATATATATATATATACACACCCACACATACAAAATATATACCATAAACTAAGAATAACTGAAGACTGTATTCCTGCCCCCATAGCCCCGCCTAAAAAAATTAATTGAAAAATTTCCATGGCTTTCCTTTCATAATTACCCGATACAATTTTAAAATACCCTATAATTTGACATAATTTCAACTTACAAACAGAAATGGCAATTCAGTAAAATATTCCATGGTTTAAAAGGTTCTTTTATGTGGCTTTCCAGGCCTTACTGATTTATTTCTTTATTTATTTTTAATATAAATAATCAACAATTATTTTTAAATGAATAATTTTTTTATAATAATTCATTTAAATATTTATTAATTTGCATAATGAGTGTTTAATTTAGCATATTTAAGACATATACACACACACACACACACACACATATATATATATATATATATACATATACATTTAAAAAGTAAAAAAATGTAGTGTAAAAAATTACATTATAAATTATTTTCTTATTAAATTATTTAATTATAAATTAATTTTAATTATTCATAAAATTTTCTTTCTTTGTTTTAAAATTAATCCTGGCTCTTTCAAGCTTGGCAATGCTGACGGATGGTGATCATGATTCGGAAGCTTCATAAATGGGATTTATATATACACACACAAGTGCTGTGCTGTAAAAATGTAAGGAAATTCCAACACACACACACACACACACACACACACACACACCATAAAACAAGCAAACATTAATAAAGGTAACATATTGTGTTTTAGTACTCAAAACATCCTGTTTATCCTCTTTCTGCTTCTATAATTCTGTACTGACTTGCTTATATAACTGCTACGAGTTACTCAGAGAACAAATTGAATAAATACTAGATGTACCTGTTCTTTTGATGACATCACGTGGAGTCCACGCCAAGAGAGCATCAGTCAAACCTGAGAGTGAAGCCTCTCTCATGCGTGCGCGCCGCCGCCAAAGAGCCCTGCGTGCGCGCTCCCCAGCTTCTTGCCACCCCCCCTCCCCTGTATTTCAACAACATTGTAGTTAAGTTGTGCGCCCCGCCGACCGCCCACAACCATCTTTTCCGAGAGAGCGCTCAGAACATGGTGGAGCTGCTGGCGAACGCAGCGCCAGGGTAAGCGCCAACCAGAACCGGCTCTCACCGCCGTTCCCGTCAACGGGGAGGAGAACCGAGAGCGAACGGAAGAGCACGCGACGCGACACAGCCTGGCACGAGCCCGCCCGTGGAAAAGAGCGCACTTGAACGGAGTTTTGGAGGAGCGCTAAACGGACAAAGTGGGGATTAAAGAGGCGGATAACGCTGGAGCGTCGGCGTGGGGTTTTAAGCGAAGGAGAGCGAGAGCTCGATCTTTCTCTGAACTCCACGAGTGTTGGAGTGCCAGCACGATCAAACGACTCGAGGCCTGGGGGAGGAAAAACACCCTAAACTTTCGCCTTCGTTTTGAACACTTTTTGCATTGAAATGATTTGAGATCGCCTCCGAGCGAGCGTTTAAAAGGGATTACACGCAAGCAAGGATATGCTTTGCCTCAGCACACTTTGACTTGTCAGAGTGCCTCGATGTCATCAGTGTTTTCTTCTTCTTCTTCTTGGAAGTTAAAATATTTGGTGTTACTCGTCTTCTGAAGTTTGGCAGACGCGCACGGACGCGTCGCACTCTCGCGCGAGCGGCTGATGTCATTCGGAGTTGTCACGACGTCGGCGTGAGCTTGGAAGTGTTTTAACGCGCTTTGAAAGCTGGAGTACTCACGGTTGACATCCGGAGTGGGTGTTCAGGAAAGGACGGGGCTCCTCCATGGGAATAGGCCGTCTTCTGACCCTCGGCGGGGCAGGCAGTAACGGGATCTGCCTCGACTTTTGACGGAAAAACACGGGCAGCTTTTACGCCTCACCGCCTCGGGCGTTTATCCCCTAGGTTCAAGCAATTTAATGTCGATTCTCGCTTCTTCGTGATGCCAGAGCCCACGGGGATACGATTTTGAATACATTTGTACGTATAAATAGAACACGGTGGCGCGTGTGAAAAAGTTTTCCCTCAGAAACTGGCGCCCTTTTTTCTTTTTTTCTTTTTTTAAAGCTAATACTCTTTCGACAGACAGCAACAGTTACAGACGTTTGCTGACATGAAACCGACATCGCACCGAAACCGAGTACAAGAAATGTGTAAAATCTGGCATTCGGAAATATGAAATATAAACTTGCATTACCTTTGCATGTCGTTTGGAAAGGCAAAGTAAATTCAAACATTGTCGAGCATTGGCGAGGGTGTTTGAGGGACAGTGTCGACTGGATTAAGAAACTAATTTAGAAGCGTTTCAGTACACTAACCACCCTTTATTTTTATTATTATTATTTTATCATAAGTACTTGCACCCGTCCTGTTGAATTCAAATGATGTGCTCTAAAAGGCAGGATCTAGCGGATGACAGTGCCTCAGTCTTGTCCACGCGCAAAAGTACACACGTGCGCGTTCACGCGCCACTGAGCCACAGAATATAATGGAATCCGAGTGCTGACGTAATCTCAGCACGGATAAGAAACTGCTCAAGAGTCCAAGACAGTCCATCCTCGTAGTGAATGCACTTGGAATTTACTCCCGGCTGGACTCACAAACAGACTGCGCTTTTTGTACTCGCACCAATCCATGTCAAGTGCCACTTCATCTGTACTGTCGGCAGTAGGTGATATGTGATAATTAAAAGTCAACTGTTGTCATCTCGCCATGGCATTGCCTGAGCAGCACCGGCCACTGCATAAGACGGAGGTGAGGTGCGCTAGTGAAGGGGGAGCTGTTACGGTGCGGATAACCAACAGCCACAATCAACAGGTGGTTCCAGACCAAGAGGGCAACCCTCCAGACATGGCCTCCTCCAAACCTTGCAAATACAGTATCTCGTCAAGCTGCAGCTCGGGGGAGTTGGGCGTTCCCAGGGCTATGATGACTCTCCTGAGCAGCCCGAGGAGAGTACCGCCTCTGTTCGAGAGGTCTGCCGCGCAGTGCTGGGATCCCAAGTTTGACTCTGCCATCCTGGAGGAGGCGGGTAGGGAACGCTGCTTCCCCCAAATGCAGAGGAGATTTCGCTACATCCTATTTTACCTGGCCACCGCCGCGCTCCTGTGGGGGATATACTTTGGGATCAACAGCGCCAGGTGTGACCCTACAGACTTCCTGGTCCCCACAGCAGGGTTTCTCATACTGTCTCTCCTCCTCCTCTGGTTGACATTCTCAAGGCTGTATGCGCGTTTCTACATCCACACGTCCTTTCTGCTTACAATGGTCTTGTTTGGGATCACCTTGGCGCCTCAAACGCAAACTGCTCAGTTTGCCTATATTGATGTCCGAGGCAATCAGTCGCTACAAGCAGCGTCTCCTAACGCTCCATGTATATCACCCGTTGGGACATTCTCACTTTGTATCGAAGTGCTGCTTTTGTTGTACAGTGTGTTGCATTTGCCCCTGTATGTTTCGGTGCTCCTCGGCCTGCTGTATTCTGTCCTCTATGAGGCTTTAGGCTGGCTGAACCTTGCCCAGATGGACAATAGCTACGTAGTCTCAGACTTGAGCTGGCTTGCCCCGGGTAAAATCCTGCTTCACCTGTGCGCGCATATCATTGGCATTCACATATTCATTATGTCCGAAGTGCGCTCTCGGAGTACCTTTCTCAAGGTAGGTCAGGCAATCATGCACGGGAAGGACCTGGAGGTGGAGAAGGCTCTGAAGGAGCGCATGATCCACTCCGTGATGCCGCGGGTGGTGGCGGACGAGCTCATGAAGCAAGGAGACGAGGAAAGCGAGAGCTCTGGGAAACGATACAGCGCAGGTGCCTGCTCCGTCGCCGCCGTGTCCGCCGTGACCTCTTCCAGTCCCAAAAGCAACAAGCGCAAGAAGAACTCTATCCCTCGTGGGCAAATCATTTTCAGGCCCTTCAACATGAAGCGCATGGAGCCGGTGAGCATCCTCTTTGCAGACATCGTCGGATTCACCAAAATGAGTGCCAACAAGTCCGCCCCGGCATTGGTAGGACTGCTAAACGACCTCTTCGGTCGATTTGACCGCCTGTGTGAGTTGACCCGCTGCGAGAAGATCAGCACTCTCGGGGATTGCTACTATTGTGTGGCGGGCTGCCCCGAGCCACGGGCCGATCATGCCTACTGCTGCGTGGAAATGGGGCTCGGGATGATCCAGGCCATCGAGCAGTTCTGCCAGGAAATGTCGGAGACCGTGGACATGCGCGTCGGCGTGCACACCGGCACCGTGCTCTGCGGTATCCTGGGAATGAAACGCTTTAAGTTTGACGTTTGGTCTAATGATGTCAACCTGGCCAACCTCATGGAGCAGCTGGGCGTGGCGGGAAAGGTGCACTTGTCGGAGGTCACGGCAAGTTTTTTGGATGACCGTTACGAGAGGGAGGACGGGCGAGTGATTGAACGTGTCGGGCACAATGTTACTGATCAGCTCAAAGGTAAGATATAGGAATAAGTTTGCACATCTTTTCTTAAAATTCGTGCATTAGGGTGCTAAAGTCTGAGAACACTAGGAAAAGGGCTTCTGTTTTGCATTTTTGTTTTATTGGCTTAAACATTTGAGAAATTAGTTAAACTCGAAAGTGAACATGATTTTCACAAAACCTTGCTAATTGTTGTGGTCCAGTTTAATTAAAAAATGATTGAAAAAGCTTTCGTTTCACAGTTTGACATGATACCACAAAAATTTACATAACCAAATATTTCTTATCACTTCCTTTTTAGCATTTTACTAAATCTTAAAGCTCTTTATTTTTCAGGTTTAAATTTCATTTTATGTCCCCGATTGTCAGACTTGTTGGACTCTTTCATGACTTTTTCAGTTATGCGCTAATGCATGCTTGGATGTCTTCGCTGTGTGCGTTTGTGGTGATTCTGTTCTTTTACTGACTGCCGTTACCAACTTTTGCGGTGATGATGGTGAAGATGGAGAACGATGATATCTTTTTATGGTGCACCCTGTAATCAGGTCCTCTCAGGACTCTGTGCAAAGGGCTGACACTCTTCTCTAGTTTTATTGCACCCTCTTATGATATCGCTAGTAACTTAGCTGTAGAAAAACTGCGAAAGCATGAACGTTTTTGACATTTACTGTAGCCATGTAATCCTCTCAGGACCCCATTGTGAAGGGCTCCAACCCCACTCAGAAATTACACCTGCTAGCTGCCAAAAGCTAAAAAAGTTACTTTGTTGTGTAATATGTTCTTATTAGGAACTTATCTGTGATTTATCATTACCATTATCGTGCCTATGTATATATAAAATTAGTTTGTCGTAAATATCCCATAAATTTTTGACCCTGGCTACAGATCTTTTTGACTTTTTATAGCTCCCTTATATAATCTTGTTTCTATCTTAACTGTAGCCTCGTTGTGTCATTGAAGGCTTGTTGTTCATCTGTAGCTCTATTGTATTGCTGTAGCTCTTTTATTGTGGCCTCCCTTTGACACAGTGGCCGAGCATTCACGCTTCTTTCTCACTAGCATCATTGGCCGCATCGAGCAGAGCTGTTGATTTAAAGTCGTAGTGACAGACACAAGCAAAGGTCTCTATTTTCTCTTTCTCCTCGTACTTCTCTCGGGCCTCTCTCCTGCCCGTGTCCTTAATCTGAACCCAGATTTTGCTCCCTATCTGAACCTCTCTGGATCTCCTCCCTCTTTATCAACTATATCATTTCAGGTGGCTAATGGAAATGAATTGCGACGGTGTTTGTGAGATCTTTACGGTTGCCAAAACTGGTCTTGTATTTGTTCCGGCACGTTTAGATTATCGTCAGTAAATGAAGAACCGAAGTCTGTTGAGATTTAGTGAAATTGCGGTGGTCTTTTTAGCTCGCTTGTGGAACTCTGTTACAGTTCAGGCGTATCTAAGGCTCAAAGTAGATTGTTCTGTGCCGTGAAGTTGTAATGAAAGTAAAGCAGGTGTTTGGACCGTTTTGTCACCCCGAGTGACCGCCTGATTCCAGTGGATGGGTGGGTGCGAACACTGACATGCTAGTAGCCCAGATGTGTGAGAGATGCGTCACTGTTAGTCTCACTGCAAGCGTTTCTATTTCTAGCGCTTTCCCTGGATGCTACCTGGCTGTTGTCTGACCCCTCTGTACACCCTTAATGTATGTTTTCGGTTTTAGAGACAAGCTATTTTTTAGTATGTTCTGTGTTTAGAGGCCCATGATACCAATACTACTACTACTACTACTACTACTACTACTACTATTATTATTATTATTATTATTGTAGCTGCTGTTATGATGGTTGCCTTTTTATTTTTATTTCCACAATTACTCATTCTAGTCAAATTGTTGAGAAATAATAATTTCCTGCCATTTTCTTACTGCAAATCCCTTTCTCTGTGATTCTGGTCAAACAATAAATAAAAATCAAGATATTTTTGAGAATGTTTATGCATTTTACGTGCAGTGTAAGTCTCTTATGTTCATAAAGGTTGCATTTATCTGATCATATAATAGAATGCAATAAAAAACATAATACTGCAAAATGCATTTTTTTTAGGATTGTAATAAAAAATATGACTTTACAGTTTCAAGCATCCTCATTGAATAAAAGTATTAATTTCTTAGTAAAAAAAAAACCGACCTCAACCTTTTGAATTGTAGTGTATGCTTGCCTTGGCATTTGTGTGCATGTGCACTTTCATATTTGCATGTGCGTGATTGAGTTATGATCTGTTATACCGCTGTGCTGCCACACTGTGAAACAAACAGAGCTGGTAAATTATCACTGCGGAACATTGAGTTTAATTACAAGCCAATTACATTGGTGTTTATTTCCTCTTGCATGTTTAATTGTTTTATGTGATGCTGCAGTCAACAGTACCCAGCTCCATAGTGTGTGTGTGTGTGTATACTGTGTATATGTATGTGTATGTGTGTATATAAAATATATATATATATATATATATATATATATATATATATATATATATATATATATATATATATATATATATATATATATATATATATATATATATAGGTACTTTTTTATTTGGCCATTAACTTAAGAACTACACATCTTTAAACATTAGTTATCTTCATCTGTAAACAAAAGTTATATATACATAATCAATCAGGTGACAGAAGACATATTTAGAATAAGAATTATTAGATAACCGTCATGCATGACTTCTTTCTTTCAACTGTTGAACACAAAAGAAGATATTTTTACGTTGGATGTTTTAAAAAAAAATGCTAACCATCGTTTTTGGTAGCCGTAGTCTTCCATACTATTGGAAAAGTCCTGTGGAAGTCAATGTTTGGCCGAGATACAACTATTTGAAAATCTAGAAACTGAGGTTGCAAAAAAACAAACAAACCAAATAAATAATTAAAAACAATAATAATAAAACAATTAAATATTGACACAATCTGCTTTACAGATGTCCAAATGAAGTTCTTGGCAAAGCATATTACTAATTAAAAAGTAAAATTTGATGTCGTTACAATAGGAAATTATTGATATCTAACAAAATATCTTCACTGAACATGATCTATAATCTCTATATAATTAATCAATATTTTTTTTACCCAAAGAATGTATTGTTGGCTATTGCTACAAATATAGCCGTGTGATTATATGGCTGGTTTTGTGCCCCAGTATTACACATTTTTAAAAAGTACAGGTCACAACAAGTATGCTCTTTTTATGACATACATAGATCTTGAATGTTGAAAGATAATGGAACGTCATATTTTCACATGTTCACAAAATTATTTGAAACATTAGAGTGGACACTTTGTGTGCATATAAAATCACTTTCACAAATTGAATTGGTTGAAATGGGACATTACCAATAGAGAGATTATAGTTTAGTGTCACCAGTTAATTTACAGCATCTTGACCGTTTGCTCAAAATTGTGGTTCCTCTGGTTAAAAAAAAAAACTGAAAAAGATTTACATTTTTAAATTGTGTAGCTTTCTCGAGTGGCCTATATTGCAGCGTGTATGTTTTTCTTTTTTTTTTTTTGGTAAAGCTATACGAGCGAGCCGTACTCCCAGTGTAAGTTGTGTTGTCGGAGCAGATGGGAGTGTGTTCTTGTAGATAAGGAGCCCAACCCTGCTCGCACACGGACGCGCTCGTGCCAGGAGATACAGACGACCAGCTCTTTATATGGGAAAGAAATTCCCTTCCTCCATTTAGTCACGCAGACATGTGTAAACAGTCATATTTTTGCGTGGTTTTTTGTGTGTCGTGTGCATATGCTCTCGGTGTATACATTGAGGGCACGGAGTTCGAGCTGTAGTTGTTAAACGCTAATGTCGTGGAGGCTCTGTTGTCTGACCTCATTCCTCCTCTTTCTCGAGCCGCGCCGTTAATCCGAGGTCATGAGTCTGGACAGGTTCGTCCAGTCGGTTGAGAAACTTCAGCCACCAAACGCATGCATGCGGGTGCAGATAAACATAGACGTCCATTACGCCTTGCTTGTGAAAGACATTTTTATCGCTTAAGAAGCGAGCAAGTAAACGCACAGCTGAACCGTCTTAGCATAGAAGAGGTTTGGAATGGAAAACCATCTTGCTATGTGCTGCAGACTGTTTTTGGATGTATTTTTAGGCTTTTTTGCCTTTATTTAGATGGTGGCTGTGGGAGGGCAGACAAGAAAATCATGAGAGAGGAGAGAAGGCAGCTGGACCGGGACGTAGAGCTGGGCCTAAAATTTCTTAGCTTTTTCGCTTTTGACTGCTTGACTTGTTTTATAACGCGTACGGTTGATTCAGCGGGTGGCGTCTCCATTTGATTTCTGTAAGTTCAGGAAATGCTGTAGCTCACCCCTAATGTAAAAAAATGCTAAATTAAAATGTTTAATTTTTGTTCAGGAAAAAAAAAAAGCTCTAGTGGCGATTTGGTTCATAAAATCTTTAAAGGCAGTGAATGAGGTTGCAAAAATGTAGATAAAGTGCGTAAAAATAGTTATATAAACTAGAATTTGCATATGGTGTTTGAGGCTTTATTCTGGATGTGGACAGCGAGACGCGACAAAATACAGTAGAATCCTTTTTAATCGACGTTGACGTATACCATGGTTGTGGCACAGCAAATAGCTTGCGGCGTTATATTTATGACGTACTGACACGCAGCTCAAATGATTTTTAGCGGTCGGATTATGTCCAGTGTAGACAGACTTTAACTCATTTTCCAGTGATTGTCAAATGATTCGTTCGATTGAGATTCAGTCTCTCTAAACCCCTCCTTTCCGTGAGTCCACTTTGAGCCCTGATTGCTCTGATTTTGATTTACTAACAACTCATTAAGGCTGTAAAGAGTGGATTCTTTATTTTGGGAGACAATAACTTTAGTAACTTTTATCGCGCAGTTTCGTGTTTACAACTTTTTTTACATTCACATACAGCATGAATTACACGCTGCATTAAAGGCGGTGTTGGAAATGGCATAATAGGGGCAATATATCAAAATCGATACATTGATTATCGATCGGTCCTTTTTGTCCACAATGTATTCTGTTGAAAAGCTCTCCAAGCTACTACTGGTTTGGAGACGTTTCACCATCGTTGTAAATTCAGTTTTGTAAACTTCCGCGTCATCTTTTGTCAGTCGGCAAACTTTGAGTTTACGCACACACACCTCTCGTCTGCCTTGAGCTAAAGCTCTCGATTTCGAGTAACAGTCTTGTCAGGTGATGTCATGACCTGTTCTTGACTAATCTAAAAAATCTTCCCCTCTTCTTTTTTTTTTTTTTTTTTTTTTGGAAAGTCGTGCCCTGGCATGTCCGCGAACTCTTGCTTCGAAAACTGACAGCATATTTGAGCTCCAGACGTTTTTGCTTTTCTTTCTTTTTCCCCGTTTCCCTAACGCGCAGCTTTTGCATCACCACACCACTGCGAGCGCGTGTTGACACAGCTGGTTGGTTTTGTGTGTTTGCCAGGCTCTGGCCTTGCGTTGCTTGTGAACGGGTCAGGGAATTACTTTGATAAGACACCTTCCTGTAGCCAGAGGTCAGAGTCGTGTAGTGTGTGTGTGCGTGTGAAAGGGTGTGTGTGTGTTGTGCGGAGCATGCGCTGTGGGAGAGTAGCATGCATATGTAGATGTACATAAATGTGTGTATGTGTATATAACAGTTTAATTTGGTTTATTTGCTATTCATTTTTTTATTTGTATATTTAACGTTTTTTGAGTTACATTGAGTTTTACATAAATGTGTATGTATGTGTAATTCATTGTTACTTTCATAAGGGTATTGCTTTGTCTAAAGAGCTTTTATTTAGCGTCATATAACAGTACAGTATGGGCCGTCCTCATTTAGACGGCTAGCTCAACATGCCTCTGCGTGTGCTGTCTCAGTTTTTATTTTTGTAATGAACGTGTTACACATTTGCTACTATAGGACGTTGACTCAGACTGCAGGATCACTAATCTCTCCACACACAAAACACCGTGACCTTCAGTGCGAGTTGCATGACATGCGTTACACATTTGCACGTTGACACACCTGCCCACATACGCAGGGCTCCAGCATCAGATCTGGTACGGCTCATTCCCAGCGGTGACACACAAAGCTGTGTGTGCGTGAGCGTGGTTTAAAAAGCAAGTGTGCGAGCGAATATATTGTGGGAGCACACGCACATACGCGTACCCGCTCGGGGCAAAGCCAGCACATGGGATGGGGACATTTAACCGCAATGCATTGTGGGAAGGTAACTCTGCTTTCCCACAGATGAGCTTTTCTAATGCAACTCGGAGAGGAGAATTAAAAGCTGAAATCTGCAGCTCAATGGGCTACTTTTATATTTGAAGTTAGTTTTATTGACACACACACCGTTATACCTTATTTTTAGTTAAGTAATAATGTTACTTTTAGTCTAGTTTGGATAAAAGCATCTGCCAAATGCATAAATGTAAATGTCCCTAAATATTTATTCAGTGAATACGGGGTGAGATACATGCACAGTTTTGTGAAACACAGGTGTTCCACTTCTGCGGTTTCAACTCTCGCTTTCAGAGTGGCTTCTTGGGGTGTTTGTCAGACGTAATGTGTGCGCGAGAGAGAAAAATGAGACGGCGAGGCAAAATGCTCAAGCATGCTATTGGATGTTAATGTGCTCTTGGGACAGACTGCGCTTTAATGTATCAATGATTCAGCAACCTTGTGCCGTTGCGCGCTTGTCCAAGGGAGAGAAACGAAGAGAAATGTTTGCGTCTCATTCATTTTGGTCACTGTTGTTCTGAGGGATACTGCTGTAGGTCTGTGCGTGTGTCAGTATGACGCAGCTCGCTCGCCCTGTGCGTCATGCTGTGTGCTTGACACTAGGGAGAATGAGTGAGCGTGATTGAGTGAGATGGAAAAGAGAGAGGGACCCCCTTTGCACTCCCTGGCGTCATTTCAGTGCTGTAACCAAAACAGTTTTAATAGCATTGTATTGAGAGTAGACGGTGTCAAACAACTAAACTCATTGCTTTTAAAGCAGAATGTCTTTGGATGCCTTTGTTCTGCAACTTATTTTCTCAATTTACTTGATCTTTTGATATATAAGAGGTCATTGTTATATAAAAACATTCTGGAAGTTTCAAGAGAAGCTTATATAGACTGCTTTGAAGGCAACAACATTACTGAGCATGCGTTCTTTTGTGGCCCAAACTTTAATGTCAGGTAGACTTCCACAAAGTCCCTCTACAGTACATTTGTTTCTGATAACAAGCGCATGTTAGCTGCGTAATTTTAACATGCTTCTTGAAAATGCTAATGTCAGCAGGAGGCGCTTTTGGTGCGACAGAAATGGAGGTTTCCCTGGTAGCGGCTGTACACGAAGTTGGATTCAAAATCGGTCCTTGTGCAGCACTTACATTTTGAAACGTGCAATGCTCACGTTTATTCAACAAAGTCGAAGCCTTTTGGAGAATCTAACCGAGGCAGTCAGTTTTGACATTGTGGCGGGTCGCTTGTTTAGCATCGATTCACGCACGTTGTATAAATAACGCAAGAGTCCAACGATTTTGGAGCCTAAAATAAATATCATACATTTTTCCATGATTTACAAAATTTACCCACTAACGTGTCATTCAATACAACAATCTAGTCAGGAATATTTGCAACAAAAAACAATTGACACATTAAAACACAAATTACTATTTTTTTGAATTACTTTGGATGTTTTTGACCCCTATGTTTGTTTAATATAATCTAAGACATGAAATTAACAGTCCTAGATTTAGTAAAAAATGCATAGCACATTTATTATTGTAGCCTTTACTTAAATATCTCATAGATTATCTTGTTTAGGTTTTTTTAATTTCATAAAACAAATTAGTCATTCCAATAAAGCTTTAAATTGAATTGAGCGAGAAAGTGAGTAAGGGAGTGGGGAGGGTTGGATTTGAGCAGTATTCTCAGACTCATCACTGTGTCCTAATATGGTGTCATCAGAAACCTCACTGGACACACACTCTCTCTTTCTCTCCGTCCTCCTCTACTCGTCTCGTCATTTCCCGCCCATCTCAGAGAAAGCAAGAAAAATGGAAACCGAATTATCAGCAGCAAGGACACAGTTCACAGAAGACACACACATGTGGAAAGAGAGCCGGAGACAGGAAGTCAGAAAGAAGAAAGAATGGGGCTAATGGACGAGTGGAAAAGTCTGAGGCACATTCATAAAGAGAAAGCCAAAGATGAGCAAACAGGAAACAGCGTGAAAACATCTGGCCCAGAGCCGACGAGCATCTTTCCATTCAGCTCAGAACGTGATGTTATCAGATTTTGCGAGACGTACCCCAACTGATTGAACCCCTAAAAAAATGACCAACAGAGAGTAATTTATTGCTTCACACACTGACCTAGTCTGTTCAATTTTTGCCACTTTATCAACTCTTTGCATCTTTTGTTCCTCTCTGCTCCCCTTCCCTCTGTTTTTGTCTGCGCTACGGAGGTTGGCAGAACGAGTGGAAACATTGTGGTTAGCCAGGAGAGGAAGAGAGAGAGTGGGAGTAAGTTACTACCGTCTTTCAGAGTAAGAGACACATTGAGAGTAAGGGACAGGTCTTCGTTGCATTGCGCTAATTAACTTGTTAAGTTTCCACTGTCTTTTTTTCAGCAGCCAAAAGATATGTTTTTGGATAAACCCAGGCACTCTAGATGCGTGAAATAGTCTCTCTGGAGTTCAGCGGGGGCATGTGACCCAGCAGGGCAAAGACCACAGTTGCTTGGGTCAAAGGTCATGTGACAGGAAGTGAATGCAGGGCAAGCTCGCTGTAGTCTCTATCAAGATGTTCAGAAGAACTGCAGTAAAGTTGCACGATTATCTCTAATATTTCGTAGGATGCTTCTTTTCTAAAGGCAAACTGGTAGGGATTGCAACAAACCGTTAATCCTTAAGTATTAAACATTCGGTCCAGGAAATCCTTTATGCGCTAAAGTACGTACTTAAGCCGTATCTAGGGACTAGAATATCACACTGGTCACTATTACACTGGACTAATCTGATGAAATAGACAATTAAATTGCTTTGACCTAGTAAGTCTCATTTTCCGGAGGCTCCCTGTTCTTCCTTCTTTCACTTCTGCAATGAATGGGGTAACACGAAGGGATTGACTCTGGAGACTTTGGATGCTCATGAGGAATGTCACAGTCAGTCCATGTGAAGAGGCAGTCTCTCAATCTCTTTTACCTGACCTGCCGTGGGCATCCTGTCCTGACAAGACAAGACTTATCTTTGGTCTTTCGTGGAAAAGCACACTAAAAACGAAGAGAGCGTGACAGTTAAAAAGTGATTGATAGCAGCTTAGAGGGAAGATAGAAGTGCACTTGCAGTAAAATTCAAACTGATGTATTAAGATATTGTCGGAGTTAAAAAGTTATATTATTGTTATTCTACACTTGTAGCACTTTTCAATTGATGCTTCTCGTAGATTGTTTGTTAGTCACAGTTTGTTCAGCTGAAGACATAATTTAGATTTGCATATCTACTTTTTGAACTCTTAGGTAAGTCAGTGGCTTGCAACTCTGTACCTTGGGGCCCCCGAAAACGGTATGCATTAAGGATGCTTCTCTTTAAAAAAGCATTTGACCATTAGCTTAGCTTTAAGTAAAAATTGATTCATCACAGTGAGACATTCAAAATGTGTTCTACTGGGAGGTCTTCTGAATCAGGAGGTTAGGGGTCACTGGGATAAGGTCTTGGAGATTCAACTAGGGATTTGCTACGAAACGTGGTAACTAAGCATATATTGCAAAATAAAATATTGCAGTTTGCAATATTACATATTGAGTTTTTTCCAATTTCGTGTATCCCTACTTGACACCTGGTGGTTGAGCAGGTTAGCTTAATCCACAAAGAAACACCTCATATAGGCCTAACCCATCTATAACAGATACAGTGTTGCTAGCCTTGCTAGCCTTTAAGTTAATTTTCACAAAACTTAGGATGGCCCTTCTTGACATGTTAAGTCAAGAAGCCTTTGCTTTTCTATTTCCCTAGTTTTATGAATATCCACCTGGACTTTACAGTAGGATCACAACTTCTGTACTCAAGGCTTCGCTGCCTCAAGTCCTTGACAGCTCTCAGCCTCTTGCTTTGTGATTTTTAGAGATTGTTGCTGAGTTGCAATCGTTGTTATCAGCTCCTTGTTTATATAGAGGCAACATCTGCCTGCAAGCTACAAGCTGTTCACTTCTGCTTCAAATGTGGTTCAGATGCCAGCTTTGTGGTTGCTCAGTCAATCTGAACATGTCCACATTGAATTCATCTCCATTTGTATGCAAATCAGTCGAGCTAGGCAACTTTGTTTTAGCGATGGAACCGTGAGAACCATCTCTTGTGTGCAAATGTAGGGTAGTTGTGGGTGAAGTGGTTGGGACTGATAATGTCCAAGTGGTGCCATCAGCCAGGTGGTAAAAGACCAGCCAAGCAATGCCATTGACATGAATAAGAATTATTAACAGTTGGCTTCCTCCAGGTTTTGGCAGCTGTACCTGTAGGACGTCTTTACACAAGTGACCTCTGTCATGATTGGTTAACCTCAAAGTACCAGCATAGTTAATCTTTGTTATATTTTGTGCTTGATCATTTTTATATTTTTAGCTAAAAGATGCAAAATCCCAAGCTGGAGTTTGGATTCTTCAGTCATTATTGGCAATCGATAAAGTCTTTCAGGAGGTCGCTCACTCCTCTAATCAGTGACCACCAACAGATAAATAAGCTGCAACTGATCACTGACCTGTTTTTTAAATCTTTTGTATAAGACCTTGGTTCGTCTTCGGGACCCAAATTATGAAATTTTTCATGAAATCCAAGAGCTCCCTCACCCTCCCATAGACGGCAATGGAATTAACACAATCAAGGCTCAGAAACATAACAAAGAGATTGTTAAAATAATCCATGCATTTATTTTTTTTGCTTTGCACACAAAAAGTGCAAAATTTTCATAGAGTTGTAAAACTGATGTCATTTATCTTTTAAAGTTAAGCTTGATAATATAACACACGCTTGCGTAGTATGTGGTCTTATGATAGTTGGGTCACTTGTGAAGCTACTCCACTAGGTTCCCAACTGAACTCACAGTAAACCCAAAATGTTTTTATTGTCAATGCCAAATCAATAGATACTGCGAGAGAGGAAATGGCATTCGAGCAAAGCACCTGCCTTTAGTTCCCTTTACTTTTCCCTTTGAATTCCACTCCTGTTAGTCAGTGTTTCGTGTTTAAAATTACACTGACCTTCAGATTTCAATGTACTACATTGTGCTATTGTTTCTAGATTTCTACATGAAATGAGACCTTTGTAGGGTAAACTATAGACGTACATTCTCAAATGTTTGCACGAATCAGTTCGTTTGTGGTTACCTATGCTAATGCACTTGAATGGAAATTCTAGTCCGGGGATCCTCACGGTTTAATCCCAGGCTGGGATTCCCAGCTATGTCGAATTACTTCACAGCAGTTCCCTGGAAGACGGCAGTGCCTCCGGGGTTGTGTGTACTGCAAGAATATCCCCTGATCCCAGCTTGCTTTTAGTTCCCATGTTTGAGAGGTCAAAGGACTATTTATGACTTCCTTGAGTCCAGATCTCATGGGAGGAGCGGGTCTACACAGCCATCCAGCTCAGACAGGTTCTGACCCAGAAGCTCATTAGCTCTGTGGCTCAGGTCTTTATTAATCTGTTTCTCTGGACACAAAGGGACCTGACGCTCGTGAATGGCTCATTGATGTGGCCCCATTTTGTTTGGAAGGCTGTCAAATTTATGTGTTCAGATCTGTATGTACTTTGGCTCTGAGCTTGCGCGGAAGTGGCCCTGTGTTTGTGGCTCATCGCGGCTGAGCAATGAAACAGCGACTGAATATCAGTTTGCATGCTCGCGCTCTGCACTGAAAGCATGTGCTAGTGATGGGAAAGTACATCATTTCGAGAAGGAAAAAGCGCCAAGACTTCTTTGTTCATGTGCTGTTAGAATTTGCACATCAAACATATTAGTGGTAGTTAAGTATAATTAGATGAGAACGTTTTTTTTTTTTTTTTTTACTAATAATAGTAGTTTATCACAACTGAAGTAATATTAGTATTATCCTTATATAAAATTGTATATAATAAATATATATTAAAAAGTATTTTATATTTTGTATTATTTATATTTTAGTATAAGAAATAAAATAACCTTAATAATAATAATAATATGTTGTTATATTAGTGCTGCTACTACTACTACCACTAAATTATTTTATTTTAGTACCCTTTTTATAATAATAATAATAATAATAATAATAATAATAATAATAAAGTAATTGTTTTTACATTTTATAATATTGTTGTTGTTTATAATAATAATTGTTAAGTGTGATAAATATATAATTATTATATATAAAAATATAAAATGTAAAATTATTAGTATTAACAATGACAAACAATATTGATAAAAATAATAGTAATACTGTAAAATGTTTAAAAATGTCATCATAGTACTTAGTAATTCATAGTTTGCATAATAAAAAAAATTATAATAAAACATTTAACATTTTTATTTGTGTATTTATATTAGAATTTCTTATGTATTACTGATACAATTATTACTAGTAATAAACAATACTATAAAAAATGCAGTATATTTTATAAATGTTTCTGATCTTCTCTTCCCTTTCTTCTCCTCAGTTATACTAATAATACTATTAATAGTAATAATAATAATGCCGTTATTAACATTGACATTTGTTTATTTGTAAATGTTGTTAATATGTAAAATATGTTCACGTAATTTACTTTTTTGGCTTGTAGCACCTGACTAGAATTTAAAGTGCACAATATCGGTTGTTTAAATTTTGTGAACATATTAAATAACTGCGTAGAGTATCGTGCTGTTGTGTGTGTGTGTGTGAGAGTGTGAGAGAGAGAGAGAGAGAGAGAGAAACAGCAGAGCTGATCTTTATGAGGTTTGTTAGTCTGCGCTCTCAGCTCAGGTGAGTTACGACCGAGAGCACGGCTCTGTTTATTCTCAGACGTGTCTTTCATGTCTCACAGAAGCTGCTTGAGGGACTCGCCGGGGCCTTTGAGAAAGTGTTCCCGCAGGCTATACAATGTAGTTTATGTACAAATATGCACAAGCATTTCCCCGCAGCGGTGTTAGCGCCGACACTTGGCCCGTGTGTGTTTTAGATTATATACAAGCGTAACACGGTTAGCTCGTGAGTCGCATGTTTGAACAGGCAGATACTGGCCTGCTTTAATCGCTTTCTGTTTGTTTTTGCCTCTATTGGTACAACAGAGCCTCTTCACCGGACACTCAAAAGTGTGTGTGTGTGTGTGTGTGTGTGTGTGTGTGTGTGTGTACAACAGAAGCGCTCATCCTTGTGCTTAGTGTTGTTTAATGTAAACATTAGTGCTGAAACAAACCTGCTCAGGTGCTTTCAAGCGCTTGCTGCGTATCTGTGTAGTATCAGAGCTGGATCAGACCTTGTTTGCCCTCACAAAGCAGA